>NC_086194.1:9890783-10200388 GCF_035770615.1 Melospiza melodia melodia
CTGGATTATGGATAAGAGCCTTAAGACTGACACTTCCAAAAAATAAAAATGGGTTTCCTTTTCTTTTTTTTGGTTATTTGATTGCCAGATTGGAAAGACAGTGTCCCTTGCCTTTTAGCATTCAACAAATGTATTTCAGTGTGGGAAAATAATCAACGTTTTAAAATTAAAATTCATCGTTACCTTTTACTTACAGCACCTGAATAATTGTTAAAAACAAGTAATTACCTGCATACCAGAAAGCACATTTAATTAGCTGCTCATAAACAGAATACATTTCGAAAGCCCTCCAGGGGGATAGGTGCAGAAATTCCATTAACCAAAGTTGTGCGTGAATTTGAGCACTTCGAAAATATACTCTGGAGACCACTTTTATGCATATTAGTTTTTCTGTTCAAAGTGCTTTCCCCTCTTCCATGTGTGCATGAATGAGAAGTTCTGTCCACCTACAGGGGTAGGGGGTTTTATGAATGAAGGAACAGTGGGGCTTTTGCCTTTTTTAACTGAGGGAAACAACACCATTGTCGAGGGTCTTTTCTTTTATAGACTCAAGGAAAAGTTATGGAAATTGCATCAATAGAAAATGGGAAATTTATATGCAAGAAATGAGTTTCATTCAGAGAGGGGCAGAGTTGGCAGTCACTGGGTGTCTGGCTTTGCCAGGCAGCTCTGTCATGGAGCATGAGTCACTCAGAACCTTCTCTTCAGTTTTGCTATAATATTAAGACAATAGCAGCATAGTGGAAGAACACATCACCCCCCTCTTGCCCTAACAATATTACAGCCACTGGGAGACACACACAGACACACACCCCCGCACCAGCTCTCGCATGCATTCACTCCATCCAATTTTCCCTTCTCTCCAGCCCAAAACAAAGCTGCAGCCAACTTATTGAAGCTAACAAATGCGTGGTCTCTTTCTCTTTTAAAAGGAACAAGTTATCTGGGTTCCCTCTTGATGAGGTAATGTCAATCCTTGTCTAACTTATTTCTTTACTGCAGAAATTGTCACCTTCAAAATTAATGGTCCTTTTCAGAGAAGAGTGCCTATCGCAAAGCATTTATCTGATTGAGCTGGCAACATTTTCCCCAAGTACCATCCTCCATCAGGAAACTCTTTTTCATTGAAATCGAAAGTTTTACATGTATATGTTGAGTTTTATAGCATTTGACAAAAAAATTCTAATGCCTCAAATAAAACTGGAACATTGAGCTTTCTTACTAGATTTTGTTGTGATCATACAGTCTTGTCCTATTTCTATTTGCACTTGTTTTAGAACTTAACTTCTAAATAACGCAACATTGTTTCCTATAATTCAATATTATATTCTAATGTTCTGAGATTGCCAGGCTGAACTCTTTTGACACTGCTGAAATGGAGGTTCTAGTAAGTTACATAGATGTCTAGAAATATGTTTACTTCAAAGTTTCTTGGTTCTTCAGTTGCAGTGGTTTTATTCAGTGTTAAAATATTGATATTTCACTGAAGAAGGAATTTATTTTTTGATCAAATGTCTAATAATTATGTAAGTAGGTAAGTGCATGCAGACAGTTGTATACATAGTGGGATTTTTTTTCTCTTGGCACAGAAAGTTCAATGTCTTCTGAAATACATACAACACATGGATAATTTTCACATACACATGTTCAGATATGAATTACCTGAAAGCTACACACATTACTGGTTTCCTTGCTTAAAGAAGAATTTCAAAGTGTATCTATTTGTACTGGTTGTAGCAAATTGTTTAAACCTATATATTTGCATTTGTGTGTGAGTCTCTGTGTATGTATTCATACTCATCCAAACCCTTATAGTTAGGAATTTTCATTACACATTTATTTACTTTAGTAAATATTTAAATATTTCCCTCACAGTTTTATACGTCATGTAATGATTTGTGAACTGTGATGACCTAGGAAAAAATTAGGCAAATCCCATATAGAAAGTCTTGCAGTTTGACTCTAAATGATATTTCAGAAGCTGAAGCCAAATTTCTTCTAGTATTATTGATTTGCTGGAGCCAAAGCAGCTGCACCTACAGGATCACGTAGGTAGTTTGTCTCTTGTGATTTCTGCATTAATACACAATTTTATGGTAGTCTTAGACACTGCTTATATTGCAATAACAGTGTCAAATAGCCTAATCATAAGGTGATTGATTCCCTGGTCAGAAGAGGTGAAAAAGATGTCGAGTAGGCAAGATGATGAAGGGATCAGACCTCACCATGTGCCTGGAAATACCAAATCCCTCAGCAGACTCCTGTTTTATCCTAGGTAGCAAATGGTGATAACATTTGGAGAAAGGAACGCATTTAAGGCACGATTTTGCCAAGTTTCAGACACCCACTGATGGTGCTGTGGCCCAGTCTCCCAGTAGGTGCAATGTAAACAGAGACATCTCTGTCTCCTCCTTTACTTTGCCTTTGAAACATTAAGCTCTACACATATGAAGCCAAACCTTCTCATCCTTCAGAGGAGAGATTTGTTTTTCTGTTTTTATTGAGCCAAAATTCATGTTCCTAATCCTTAGAAATAAAAAATGAAAAAAAAAAAATAAAAAGAAGAAAAGAAGAAAAGAGGAAAAGAAAAAAAAAAAAAGAAAAAAAAAAAGGAAAAAAGATAAAAAAGATAAAAAAAGAAAATAAAAGAAAAAAAAAAAAAAGAAAGGATGGGTCAGCCCAAATATGTCTCTGGCCGTGAATTTAAAAAGTCATCTTTCTATCACATTCTAGATAGATCTGGTGAGCACTCACAGTCTCCAAACTGAGTAGAAATTTTATTTGAAAAGCTTTACTGCTTCTTTTGTACAAAAGACAAAATACCGTAGAACACAGAAAAAATGTTTCTTGTCCTTTTTGAGCATACATACTAAAAATAATGAGCTTTTCTTTTATATTTTTAAAAGTGCTTTGAAATTAAGAAAATAATTTCTAGTATTTCTTTTGATAGCAATAGTCATGATGAAATCATTTATGGCAAACACGGAGTTCCTTATGAATACCTTAATGGTATTTCCATCATTTCCACAGTATTTCAGTATTAAGTGACTGTAAAGTATCAGAATTTTCAGCATCAGCTGAGAGACAGTACATTTCACATCTGCATTAAGATACATGGATTAAGAAAAAAAAAAAAGAAAAAGGTGTTTCATCGTTGTAAGAAAGCCTGTGGTAAAACAGCAAGGCTTTTCTTGCCTCAGGCTACAATAGCTACTAGTTTAACTCAATGGTCAGAGCACTCCCTGGAGAAACAAAAAGCCTTAATTCTATTGCTGGCAGTAACTTTCCCTTTGTTAGTGGCACATGTACAAAATTATTTTTAAAATAACACCACATGTATTAAACAGTCACTCCAAGATGACTTATAAAAACAATGTTCCATATGTGCAAATGAGATTTTGGCAAGCACAAAATTATATGCAGAAATTACATTTGGGCATGGAAAAGACTCTTTTCACTAACCCAGATAGATATTTAATTTCTATGGGATAAATTGCATGCTACCTATTCACTAACATAATTTTTCCACTGATGATTGACATTTAGATATCAAAGAGGAAAAAAGATAGCATAACATTAGATTGCACATCTCGGAGGAGTAAAAGGTATTCATTAGACTAGGTATGCCAGCAAATGGCATGCTAAAGTCTTGACAAAAATCATGTCAAAAGTCATGTCAATCTTTTTTTTTTGCTACTTCAAAAGCACATCTGTCTGCGGATGACAATCACTCATTCTGGCACCTGAAATATAACAAATAATATCCACAGTGGAAAAAATGAAAGCTGGAATCAATGTGCGATAGCCGGCATTGCTGACCGGTATTCAAGGACATGAAAATGCAAATAGAGAGGGCTTGCTGTTCCCAGGGGGAAGGTGTGCAGCTGAGGGGCAGCGTGGAAAGGAGGAAACCGTGGCAAAGGAACTCAGGCCTTCACAGGCTGTTTAAATCCCCAGAAGGGGGGTGATGCACAAACAGCAGCAAAGCCCTGGAGCAGGGGGCAATTGGCACACCCTCCTCCACAGGGCATCTTTCAGCCTGTTCAGAAATTGTGTATCCTGGCTCCAGAGAGAACTCCAGCCAGTGCCTGCAGCTGAAAGAAAGATGGTGCCTCTGATGAAACACAGTATTTGTGGAAGGGTTAATGCAGAGGGGAAAATGAGGAATCATTTTTTAGACTTTTTTACACAGATGGAAAAAAAAAAAAAAAGAAGACAGACTTCCTAGTGGGAGAAAGCCAGGACCTGCATTGAGAAAAAAGAGAGCTACATTGCACAATAACTGGACAAAAATTACTTTCTCCCACTAGATTAAACTATTTAGAAGAGATGCACTACATATGAGAATGCGTACCCTGCATTTGGGTCTAGTTTTGCTTCCCTTGAAAAGAATAATGCTAACAATAGAACAATAGCAAAATAAGGGAAGGAGGAAGATTTGCATTATCTGTGTTCATTAACCTAAACTATAATGCTTCTCTTAAATATTAAATACCTTTCTATGATTAGAAATACATTGTGAAAGGCTAAAGAAATAGATGGTGGATTTTTTTTTAAAGAATATTTCTCCACGAGACAATGAGAAATGCAACACAGCTCCTTTAATCCTGTAATCTCTCTGGTAGCAATCAGCTTGGGGTACATTTCAGTTTGTTCACTTGTCATCTACATTAAGAGTCCTTCAATGAGCTTTTCTTTTAAAGTAAATACAGAATGACACATTTATAATTAGATCTCCCTGACCATTTCTTTCTAGGTTTGAAGGATATGAGGTGTGGACATGTCATGCAGACCCTGCTCCTGATCAGTGTGCTAAGGAGCTTAGACTTTCACTGTTGATTAGTGAATTGTAAAACAACCAACAAAATACACCATGGGTGCTGTTGGTTCAGATATTGTAACCTCAGTTATTCCCTGCATTCAGGAACAGTCAGACACTCAAGAAATGTTTTGAACCACACTGAAAAACAAAAGGAGTTCAAACCATTCCTGAATTTCAAGTAAAGATTATTCAATCATTTAAGAACATAAGCCTCTGTGAACACAGCAGCAAGTAAACCCCCTGTTTCTGTTGAGCTTAAGAGCAATAAATATGTTTTAAGACTATTAAGAATACAGTATATTATTATAGGTTAGTGTTTGTAATTCCTCTTGATATTCAAAAAATTTATTTAAATTCCTGACCATTCAAAATGTCCATAACATTATTTCTTACTAAGGCATAAAATGAGATTGTCTTGTTTGTTCCCTCTAGTTTTTAATCATTCATGTCTTTGGTATCTATGTGAAAAATTTTCAACAAATGTGTTGTATAATTTTCTTTCTAGGAATAGCCTAATGAAGCTAAATTTTCATTAGCGTTTCAAAATAAGAACTGTGTTCCAATATAGGGATCTATGTTTGCATGCTTTCTTTCTTAATATATATATGATAAAGAGGCTTTTTTTTTACAGCCTTAGAAGAAGAACCAGAGATAATTACCCCACATATGTTCCTTGGTTGCATGTATTCACTGATTAGAGGAAAAGACAAGAATCACTCCTCAGTATTTCATCTGTGCAACACTAACTTTACTAATGGAAGACAACTTTGGGGATTTAGTGAATCAGCAATGTTCTTGAGCTTTCTCATTTTTAACATGACTATTCAGCACAAATGTGGACCTCCTGGGGCTCCAACTCTTCCACTTCCATCATGATTATAATGTTAAAACAGACATTTGCCACTGTTCTAATCTCCCTCCCTGTACTAGGAAAACAGTAGATAACTTCTCACCTTATTCTTCACAAAGTCAAGCTTTCCATCCCAATTTTCTGCAGTTTTATTTTGTTCTGCTGTGTATACTTCATCACATTTTTACATTAAGTGAATCACTTTACTAAATCCCCACCCAGTATCACCTAGCATTTAAACATCTATGTTCTGTTTGTGACTCAAACTGACTACTTACTACCTCTTTTTGAACAAACCACTCTTCAAACAATAATACTCTTGCAAATTCTAAGAACTCTAATCCTTCTGTTATTGTAACTATGGGTACTCCAACCGTACTAAATAAAACACGGCCAGTGACTGAGCTTTAGCCTTGAGGCACCGCCCAATCTCCTCCACACTTGGCCATGGGCCTCCTTTTGGCCATTGCACTACTCTGTGACCATAAGATGCAACTATTTAATATTTGTAGGGAAGTTTTGAGATACTTGGAAAAAGGAATGTGTTGTAGCTCACCAGAGCTTTAGCTGAAATATCTCAGTTGGCACCAATTCTCTCTCACACTAACCAAACTCTGGAAAGAATCATTACACCATCATTACATAGATTAGATGTCATCTAATCTTTGGGATTCTGAGAATGCTGCAGTCCAGTCACTGGCTACAACACATATTGTCAACTATTCTTAATCTAGCATTATGCTGCAAAATTAATTCTCAAGCAAGTAAATTTTACCACAATTAAATATTTTACTCCTAGTACACAAGAAGCAAGAGAAAATTGTTCTCCGGTCTTGTGTAGTATTGATTTCCTTGGGCATTCTAAATGCACAGTTCCTCAAAAGAGAAAGATTTGTTTAAGATGTGGATCTAAATATGGATTTGGAGCTTGATTTCAGACATTAGCTCTACAATAGGGAGACTAAAATTCTTAGGAATATTACAAAAGTTAAAAAAAGTAAGAACCATTGTCAGGAAAGTTGTAAGGGTTCTAATATGACATAGAGAAAAAGACACAATCAGGTAAACAGGAAAGACAAGATCAAGAAGTATACTTGTGTAATGGAACAAAGGAAGTCTGTAGAGTTACTTAAAGAGAAGAGTGAACTGCTCAAACCACAAGCTACAAAAATAAACCTAACAGATACACTTGGTAAACATTGGAGCTATGGGGCTAGGTCTGAGAGAAGATGCAAAGAGAAAATGTTTGAGAGTTAGCAAAACTTCTGCACAAAGTAGACAAAATAAAAAGAACAAGAGAAAATAAAGGAAAATGGGACCCAAGTTTATGGGGAAGATTCCTTAGCTACCAACACATATCAATTCCCTGGAAGTTATAGGCCATCATCCAAGAGAAGAGGTTCACTATATTTTGATTTTGCTGTTCAGTTTTTAACTCAACTCTGGGGTACAATCTGCATAAATTAAATATAATAACTGAGCCAGAAGATTTCCAGCAAATACTGAGGAGTCATTCCATGGGAAAAGTATATTTAATAGTTCAAGTGAAATCTAAGACTGCAGCATTTGTCAGCAGGACACAGTCTGATTACACTAGGCAAGGCTCTGTGTTAGCAAATGTGATAGTTCTTTCAAAACCAAAGCAGTAATTGATGTTATAATACAAGAATCAGAAAAACAAAAATCAGAAAACAAAAAATGAGAGTCCAGTGACAATGCATGGCATGTTAAAAAAAAGCAGCTATTTTCTCTTCAATGTCTTATTACTAGTAAAAACAATAATAAATTTCAAAGGACACTGATTTTCTAAATTAATGGAATTACAGATGAGAAAACATGGGATTTTATTTTACCTTCATAGCGTTTAATATGAGATCAGAACATCTCATACTGTTATAGCTCCATTGATTTCAATTAATTTAGCTTTCTGGCTAACTATAAATCAGAGACCAGAATCAGGACCAATTATCCTCAATGAGCACAAGTATTGCAAGGAGCCAGAAAAACTCTCAGGACTACTTGTGAGGAAAGAGCTTTCAATCTAGGGAATATTTCATGTGTCTCAGTGGAAGTCACCTAGCAGTGAGTGTAATCTTTGCATGGATTTTTATAAGACCATGTACTAGGAAAAAAAAACCACCTTAATTGAGCTAATTTAGAAATGTTCTTTCTGATCAATGTATTGATTTAGTTATAATTTGATTCTCAGCCTCGTGATCATCTTTATGTAGCTCTCTAAGTGTATTGTGAATTTGAAATGGACACAAACATGTAACGAAATCCATTAACTAATAAAACAGTGATCAGTCAATTCATGAGAAATGGTGCAGATTTTTAAGATGAATGGCTAGTTTTACATAAGCATTGCATAATCTGTTGCTACAGCATTGTCTTGTTTAATAATGAGAGAATGATGGTGCTGTAAAGGACATGAATTTTATATTTATCACTACTTTTGGAGAAAAATACAGTAGCAGGGGATTCCTGTCAAAGCCACAAGAAGAACTGAATTAGTTCTTTTGCACTGAACTCTAAGCACTCACCAAAATACTCTATTTCTAAATATATATCCTCTCTTCACTGGACCTTTAATCAAAAAAAAGTGTTGCTTTGAAGCACTGATTCTATATTTTGACCCACTCATGATTGCTTACATGTCTGTGAATCTGGTTTCAAATCTTAAAGCCTGGTCTTCTGCACCAGACAATATCTTTGTAAGATGTGCCACAGAAATCCTGTTCTTAGAATCCATAAAGTTACTCAACAGATATGATGAAAACGAATGAATACCCTGTGGATGTATTCTCATCTCTTACGTCACTGTAATTCAAATCCTTCACAGTCTCTGGAATGAATCCAATTTAAATTAGATAATATTGCTGTCCTGATTTAAATTAGATGATATTGCTGTCCTGCTGTCCTGATCAGTGTTCCTGATTCATTTCTGCATGGTGGACAACCAATGTCCTGGGAACACCACGGTGACTGCAGATCTGATACTAGTTCTTTCCTCTCTTGGGAAATTTACAAACAACCAGTTTTCTGTTACATACCAAAAGCAGAAATACTTTCGTTTTTTTTTTAATGACCTTCACATTGTGTATATTCTATGTATACAAATATATCGTATATATTTATATAAAATATATATTGTAACAAACAGTGGAACTCACTATAATTAGAGAACTTTTACCTTCCTGCACTGTTTTCCAAAATCTTAGTTCAGCTTGAGCTGGAGGCAAAGATTTTCATTCAGCCTCATCTTTAGGACTCTTATTATTTCCTTGCTGGCATGTGTTTGTCTATTGTCAGTTATAATCTCCATTTTTTTACATTTATAAAGAAAAGTTAAACAATTCAACCAAACCTATAAACTTTTTTTTTTTCTTTTTCCTAGGGACCAAAGTGGCAGCTTTCTCATTACATATCAATTTACAGCTCAAAATCAGGAAGAGATCAATGCAAACCATCTGCACCTTGCAAGTTTTAGCAGATCTCCTTTTCGTCACTCTGAGTAAAACAGAGGAAGTTATGCAGAGCATGTGGTCTGCTTTCACAAATAATTTCTATGGAAAACAGCAGTCAGACAGTAATACAGGCCCAAGGTGACCTCATTACTGAAATTTGTTCTAGCTGTCATTAGACATATCACACTGTGTCACTCAAATCGGGAAAGGAATAAGAGATACTGACACGCAGCACCGGTGATTAGAGATGAAAAATACTGTTACGCCATAAGAATCCCTTGGTGGAAAAGAAATATGTACAGTGTTTAAGATTCATTCACCCCCCCGATCTGTCACTACTACCTTCATGGCTGTATTCTTTCTCTACTTGTTAGTTCTCCTTCACAAGGGACAGCACCTTTTTTTGAAGGATATTTCAAAGGCCAATGTTCACTGGCTGGCAATCTTGCATAAAACATTGATGAATTTTGGTAGTGACACACTCATGTTGAGTAAGGATATTTGCTGTTGCAGCAGGACAACTTGCACAGCTCCTTTTTGAATTCATCAGTGCAGACTCTTGTGCCTGCCTAACTGCACTCATGGGCTCATTGCTCAAAGTTGCAAATTCTGGTTAGATCAGGCTAAATTTTGCCATGATCCTCTGTAAATTGATAAGATACAAGGAATGATACCAGAGACTCAGAGGATGATATCTCCTGACCAGAAGCCAAGTATGGTTGCCAAAGACCCTCCTGCTCCTACACAGTTCTGATTTCCAGCTTTCCCAGCTGGTGATCAAAGATCTTGATCAGTCTGGGTTTGGGGCCCTCCTACCCAAAGGATGCACTTCCACCCTGGAGAAATATTCTGCTGCTGTGGGTCACCACAGGGACAGCATCCCTTGGGAGTTTCAGGACACACCTCCTGAAGCACAGAAGTTTGGATGAGATTAGTGCCACATGCTACAGTTTAGTGAATCAGAGGAAGAAAAAATAAAATTTTCACCTAAGTTACTCAGTTTTAAAAGTTTGATCTTCTATGGCCCAAATATATATTTAATTATTTTGTATCATGCTTCCCATTTATGTCCTGTTAATTTGTTACTTCCTTTCCAATGCACTTTGCACTTTCTTAAATCTATAGTGAAGAAAAATGCTGAGCCTGAATCAGCTATTTCCTTACAGAAATTAAAATATTTGCTTCTTCATTCTCTCTTGAAAATATTTATTTTGCCATTCAGACATTTTCCACAGGTGCATGTTTTCTTAAAACAATGGCTTTATGGTTAACAACTTCTCTCTGAAGTCCAACATTTTAATTGCTGTTCAATCATAACTGTTTAATCCCTTAAAACTGAAGTCTCAATCACCATCTTCACAAGGACCACAACTAGATTTTTAGTCAAATATAAATACAATCTCTCTCAAGCTTGTCATATTGCAGAATATGACATAATACAATATTGGCATACTCCCCTTTCACTAAAATTCCTTTCAGTGCTAACAGTACTTACTGCAGAGTGTGAAAATATGTAATTGCATTCAATCACAATGTTGATAGGTTCATTTTTTTCTCAAGATGTATACTTTTTACCCGTATACTTTCAGTTTGTTGCCTCCTACATTTATTAGTCCTTTCTGGAATAGCGGCAGTCCTATTCTACTATTAACTTTACCGATAAAAGAAATAGGGCAATCTAAAAATGAGAAGTCCAGCCTGTGACAGCCCATCATACATTATAAACCAGCCTCAGCACATCTGTGGGTAAATTGTCTCTTGTGAACTGTTCTACAGCTGTTAGGGTTCATGTTGTTCCCTTATAAACCAGAAATAGGAATTTTTATTACCTCTGGCCATAATTTAAATTACATGAGCCCAACTCCATGATGTAGATTAGTGTACTGTCATGCAGTTCAGCTATTATTTTGGCACACTACAATGCAGCTCACACATGAACTCTACTGTCAGTGGACATGTGATGGGAACAGAAAGGATAAACACACACCCAGAGTATTAAAAATGCTAGAACAAAACCTTAGGTCTATAAAGAATTATTACTGTACTTGCACTGATTCTCATAGGTTATATTCTTGGCAGCTTTACATCACCAGACTGAATGGTTTGAGACTTCGCTCGTACTCGACAAACACTCTAAAGGTCAGTGCTGTCACCCTTTCACTAAACATCACCAAAAATAGCTACATAGCTGTTCCAGGAGCTCTTACTTTATTTATTAAATAAAATTTGAGCTATAAGGTTTTTTCCCAGGCCTTACATTGCAAAAAATGAACCTAGCTTTTTTAACAATGGTTAAAATTTATTATTTTCGAGTAATCTGTCCAAATAAGAAACGTATTACACTATAACATTTTAAAAAATAAATTTACTTTTCAAATTCAAAATACATCACATCAGAACTAAGAATTGCTTTGCTTGTTATAAAAAATGTCACACACTCTCCCTCCTCTCTACATAATTTTTTTTTTTACTAGAAAAGGGCTATTTTAAGACATATGGAGATGTTGCAAAAGAAATAAAAAATTATACACCCCAAAATGAAGAGTTAGAAGAGGGAAAAAGAAGAAAATAATCTCTCAAGTTCCAGCAAGAAGCTGAAGCTGTCCCTGACTAGATGTAACCAGAAACTTGTACTTTCCCAAAAATTTGCAAGCAGATAAATTCATTTGGCACATTATACTTAATGGAAGAAAAACATATGTTATGATCTGAAATTTTATGTAAAAGTCATATTCATTCATTCTTCTGTTAAGCCCTACACTTCAGTATACCTTAGAGTGAGCGGCAGTTTATAAATTGCCAGGATGCAAAAGAACATGAATGTTACTCTAAGCCTGTTCCTGCAACTTTCTTTAGAAAGTCATAAACATTATGGCTAATTAACAACCTAATGGAATGCTGAGAACGAAGGTCTTGCTTCTCTGTGCACTTCTGGGCTTGCCTTTAATTGGTAAGAAATTTCGAGGGCTATAAACAGAACATGAACTCTAAGCAACGCTCAAAATTTACTTCTGGCTTCTCAACTCAAATAAAAATAATAATTATCATTAGCTTTCTGATTAATTTTCATAAATCATCATGGCTTGAATAGAGACATGCTCAAACCCAAGACAGATGAAGGATTTTTGCATGTCTCCTCTTTGATTTTATTCAGTTTGTCATTGTAGGAAACAGTCTCTAAATAAGTAATTAATCTTTCATTTTGATTGCAGCACAAAATGCATCAGACAATCATGGTATCACATCAGGGAGCTGTGATGGTTAAGATGTGGGCCTATATTCAGGAGCTCTCAGAAGTCTCCTTTCCTGCTATGGCCCAGATTGAACCACATAGCCTTGAGCTAACAGCTCAGTATCTCTACCTGCAAGAAGCATTTCCATCCTTAGTTTCTAGACACTGTAAGCCCAAGAAAAGTGGTGGTGGTGGCATCAAGCCTAGATTTGCATAGAGCTCTGGACAGCCCAGCCAGCATATACTAATTTTACTAAACCATTCCTTACTCTCACCCTCTCTATGAATAGTGAATTAATTCAAAAACTTAGTCCATGAGAAATATCTCTCACAGTTTTTAATCTTTCAAGATGTGACATACAACAGAAATAAGCTATGATTATTTTTGGGACTGAATAAACAGGAATATAGCTCCAACCAATCAATTCCTCCAAAGATTGAAAATAAAATGCTGTTTTCATTTTGGTTTGGGGGCTTTTGTTGGACCTGTTTGTTTATTTTTCCCCCACAAAGAGGAACACAACTAGCTACTCCAGATGTGAGCATCCCCAATACTTGTTTATTAAGTGTGAGGCCTTGCTCCAGCAATTAAAACCTCTGGGACTGTATGCAAACCAGAACATTTGCATTTGGCCTTGAGCAATATACCTCCTGCACGACAGCGTGCTCCCCACAGTTTTGAACATGCTGACAGACTAAAGTAACCAAACCACCAGAGAGCCAAGGACTGCAACCTGCAATAATCCAATGGGAAGGGTTACAGGCTTTATAAATAATAACACGGTAAACTAGCACAAAGTCTGTGAAAGAATCAGGCTGTGAGGTGACCATTACTGTAAAGTTGGAAAGGTTTTGCAATGGATACCAGCCAGCCAAAGGTAGAATATTTAAAACAGGGGGAAACTCATTATTTTGAAGCTGATGAATATGATTTCTGTGATTGACCTTTCAGGGCCAGTTTCTGATCTTGAGGGAATAGGCTGAGTGTTATCAACAGCATGGGCTCATGGAGATCTAATGATAACATGCCCCCATGACCTGTCTGGCCAGCTGCTGTCCCTAGTCTTGTACTTTATAATCTCTTGAAATTAAAATACAATTAAACATCTTTAGAAAAAATCTAAATAATTTCTAAACAAAGAGGCATGCGTCATCCTGTACAGAATCATAACAATAGTTTGCAATTAAATACAAATAAAAAGTAGGAAAAACTTTGAATCTGTAGTTCTTGTAATTTCTACTTATTTACATGTCAGAAAAATTGCTTTATTTTCTTTTCTTTTTTTCAATCTGTGGACCTCAAATGGATATATTCTACTCCTAGATAAGACTAATTTTATTCCTGCAAAATCCATCAGAACATCATCTTCCTCTTTTCACAGAATCTTCAAAATAGGACTTGAGTGGACACAAGTGCTGGGGGCTGTGCTAGAGGCTTATTCTCATATCTGTGTAAACCACGTCTCTGGGGGACAGAATTAATTTCTATGCAAACCATTCATTTTCCTCATGATTTACCAAGAATTTTATACTACATATCCTAAAGTGAAATTTAAAAAGAAAAGAAAAAAAAAAGGAAAAGAAAATAAATTAAAAGAAAAAAAAACCAGAAAAAAATAGAAAAAAATTATTGGACCAGGATAAATCTGAAAAAGAGGTTTGAATCTAGAATATTTTTAAATGATACAATAAATTTTTGCTTATTTCTAAAAATTGTATAACTGGATTACAGACAAAGAAACAGGTGTCAAAAGCAGAAATCAAGATCAACTTGGTTTGCATCCCTGAGCACAAAACAGAAGAAACTCTGTTTAAAAGGGCCAGTAAGGTTATTAAGAATTACCAGAAAACAGAAAAGACATCCTCTTTGCATGTGAGCTACAGCTGCAGTAGTCAAATGGAGAATCCTGGCTAAGTTTGAGGGGAAATATGCAATATGCAAACAAGCCATAGCTTCTTTTCGATCTGACATGCACTAATAGCTAACAAATGAGAGGCTCTTTCAAATGAGCTGGTCCTGCATGGCTGAATTATGATAGGCAAATGGGATAGGAATGAATTAAAGAGCAACACTCCCTGTCACAATATGCCTTTGCAAAAGCTACTTCCCTTCAGAAGTTATCGGCACCTGCCAAAGCCACAGGGATTACCCTTCCAGGATACAACAGGAGAGGAAATTTTGGCTCCTGACCAAGAAGCCAGAAACTGAAAAATGTCCTAACAAGTGAAGTGAGAAAGCTAAGCAAAAATTCTTTAAGGAAAGTAATAGATTTATCCCTGCCCAACCCTGACTCCTCATTGACATTTAGCCCCTGCACTGCAGCATTAGAACTTCTCACAGAGGACTAAAGAAAATGGCAAACAAATCCAGGCCTAACAGGGTATGCTTCATCACCCAGCCATGACTCACTGAAAACCAGCAAATGCATAGGGAAATCTGACCCACCAGTATACTCTGTCCCACTGGCAAAAATTGTCAACGTATATGTGTATGTTACATGGCCCAGAAAGCCAAGAGCCAAAGCCTGGAAGGAAACTCCATGCCATGGGAGTACAGGGTTACAGTGGGCTGCTGCAGATTGCACCTGAACTGCTGCCTTGAGTTGAACAAAATACCCTGACACAGCCTGGGACACGTGTCCAAGGAATAACTCTGATTTGCTGGTCAAGAAATAGAGACTTTGGCTCCCTTTGGCAAGAATAACAGTGGGAATCCCCACCTGGTTGCCCAATTCCATTTACACTCCCCTATGTTCCAGCCTTCTGAAAAACCTTAAAGCTCTTCAGATCCATCCAGTGCTTTTCCTAATGTCCAAATATGGTTATTACTTGTAATGTCTAGATAGGGCACTCTTTGTACCCTCTATCTTCACCAGCTCTTTTAACTTGCTCACAAATAAATACACACAGCCACAGAAAAATATTCTGCTCTGAATTGTGTGTTGGCAAAAAAAAAAAAAAAAAAACAGTGAATAAGGGGCTGAACACGCACAGGACAAAGGGACAAACATATACAAAAATAGAGCCTTGACATACAAGAATTGATGGGTCTGATCTATATAAATACACCAAGGTCCTCCCTAGACCTGTATTTGATAGTATAGACTTAGTACTTGATGGGGGTTTTTTGTGAAAATAAGGTGAACTTTGTTTTTACTCTAGTGATTGATTCTCATAAAAGTTAAGTAGCCACCTATGAATAATGTTTACTTTAAGACCTCAGGTGCTAGTTGTCTCTACTATAAAGATGAAGATATAAATTCTGATCATCTAAGCTCAAGGTCAGTATTGTTCATCACAGTAGAAATTCTGTTTTACTAGTTATTTTCAAAGTCTTGGAAATAATAACTGTAGTCACCACTCAAATTCACATATTCAAGAGGTGGGAAATGCCAGATTAAAACTGCTTATGGAACTCAGTTTGGACCCCTTGAACATACAGACTACTTTTCCATGGTAGCTGCAGTGCTTTTTATGCACACTCTGCATGGTATTCTGAGAAATGGTATTTGGGGAATGAATCAGGTTTATCTAGTGAATGAGGCTTTCATTTCTCTCTGCCTCATTTGTTTCAGGACCTGGAAGGTATATAATGAACCAACAAGGGACTACAGAATGGGAAAATAAGATTTAATGGTTAAGGCAGCTGCCACTGAAGAAGTGAATTCCATTTCTGGATCTGCCACAGAGCTCCTGTGTGATGTTGGACAAATTACTTCACATTTCCCAGAGATGACCATTAATTTGATGTTCCTCGTTTTCTGGTCTTTATACAAGGCAACTGAGCTGAGCTATGGAACACTTATAGCTGCAATAGATACAGATTAAACTGTATTCACATACACATACAGATTGATTAAAATTATACAGACTATGAAAGAAATGCTATTTAGAAATTAGCTGATACACTGTTAACTATTTTCCTCTTCCACCTGTAGGGATAAAAAACCCATGAATGGCCAGGGTATTATGCAAGTAATTTCATTACTGTGCTGAAGCATTCAGGTATGATAGCTGTGAGAACAATGAAGCAAACAATAATTTTATATTCAGTGCAGGTCTTGAATGATGTGGTGGTGAGGAAAGCCCTGGGGCCACATCCTACATGAAGAGGATGGAAACTAACTGCTGATGAAGCAGAGTCATGTGGAAACAAAAGGTATTAATTTTTAAAAGTATGTCAGAGTTCCTGCACTCCAAGGGGCTAAGTTCAGTTTCACAAGAGCAACCTTAGACCTGGTAGCATGTAGTTTCTGTATGGACTTGATTTTGCTCTTTTCATGTAGATATAGAGTTGTGTTGTTGAATATATATTATAGGTTTTATGTGAGAAGAGAAGAATCCAGGCACCTGCCCCCTCTCCCATATCTAACCTAGGCCATAGACAAATGGCAGCTTGAATCTAAATCCATATCTCAAAGAGGTGTAGAAAAGGTGACAAATGTGATAAAGATTAATGTCTTAGATTTGGGAATGAACCTCCAGATTGACATGGCTTGAAATGAGCATGCAGATGGATGTGGCCCCACTGTCTGAAAGGGCTGCATGCAAGCTTGTCCTCAGAAACTGACTGCAAAAACAGATGTTCCAGCAGGGAGAGAACCACCACTTGTTATCTGGACAGGACCCACTGTCTCAGCCCTTTCATTCAGGAAGAGCACTCAGGCTGAGCAGCAATGCCTGAAGCCACCAGTGGACATTCCCTGCTCAATTCATGAGGATGTTAAACCTTAGCTGGTCCATGGGAGATGGGATGGGCAAGCTGAGGTGTGCCCTGGAGCTTGGCTTTTACCTCACTGCTCATCTGACCTCGGCAACTCCACCACTCTGTGTGCCCACTCTGGGACAGGACCTGTGGCCAGGTGACCCTGAGGTGTGACCTGGCTCACTTCTGTGCATGCACTGAGGCAGTACTTGTACACACTGAAAACATGGGGAGAATTGTTCTTTCCTCTTAACACAAACAGATTCTGCTGGAAGAAAAAAAGAACTGGAGATACTTTGACAATTCACTAAAACTTGCAGTTATGATAAGGAAATCAGAGTGCAGGAAAGTTCTATCTTGTTACCACCTTCCCTATTATATGAAAGGCATGAAAGAAATGAGTATTGTGACAGGGTCATGACTTTGCTTATAAAACCTGCATATTAAGTGGTGGAAACGATTACTGCCAAATGCCTTGTTTTACTGTTCACTCTCTCTTGCAGTCTCCTATTTTCTGATACTTGCTATAGCTGACACTCACTTTGCCAAAATATATTACAGGCCACATGGAAGATCATATATCAGCAAATAATGGAATCAAGTTAAAATGCAAGTTTCCTATAATGAGCTGAGCCAGCCCATTTCAGCATTATGTTCAGGTGTTACACTGGGAGAGAAGATAGGCTGTGAGGTACATTTTAAATTTGATTGCCTGCGAGAAAAAAAATATGCAACTTCAAAATTTCATGACAACATGCCTGCTTTTTAAAGCTTAAAGCAGTTTCATTCACGAGGTTTATAATTTGTCAATGTATTTTCACTAGATTTGCATGCAAATTATGAAATACAAAACCAATTTAGTACAGCAAAGAAAATGATTTCAATCACTAAGGGAAATAAAAGTAACTTTTACTTAGAGCATGAGAAGAAAAGAAAAGCAAACAAGAGATTAAAAGTATCGTCTCCTGATGAATTCCATTGTTTGGCCTAGAGAAGATTAGCCAGAAGAGTAAAAAATATTTAAGAATCTATTCATAAATATTATCAACCTTAAATCCACATGCTGAATAAATTAAACATTCTTAATATTTCATATCTTCATTCTAAGCTTTCCTGATCAGAGCAGACTAGAAGTTATGACCTGGACCTTAGGACAAAGCAGGGGCGAAATTTCCCCATTCAAAACTCCAGATGGCATAAATTTTCATGGACTCATTGAAGTAATTTCATTTCTGGTAGTTTCCACAGTGTTAAGATTGAGTTCCACATTAATTGCTACTATAAAGTACTTTATGAATGCTTTATATTTTGGATCTCACCAAACAAATAGATGTAAGTTTAAAAAGCAGTGAGTAAACACAGCCATGATACTCCTAGATTATCAGGAAGCCATCACATGCATCAATTCAATATTGAGAGAAAAAAAAACCATTAAGCAGATCTACATCTGGTCCCCTGTATCTTAGCCAATGAAGCCCTTTGGTGTTCATGCCTCAATCAGAACAGCATTTCAATACCAAGGGTGTAGGAGAACTCACTGAGGTGATCAGTGTAACATTCCACCGAAATCCTTCACCCAAGCATGCATCTCCACATGCAATGTAAGTTTCTCACCTGGTATCTTACTGATATGATGAAGAAAACACAATTCCCACTTTAAAAGTAGGTCTAGAATCATAGAATAACCTGAGTTGGAGAGGACCCACAAGGATCATCGAGTCCAATTCCTGGCCCTGTATGTGACACTCCAAAAATCACACCATGTGCCTGAGAGCACTGTCCAAATGCTTCTTGAATTCTTGTCAGGCTGGGTACTGTAACCACTGCCCTGTTCAGTGCCCAGCCACCCTCTGCGTGTTTCCAATGCACAAACACCTACATGAGACCTCTGAGCACAGCAGAACCCAGTGAGGGAACTGAACAACAGCAAAGAGGCACCTCCTGTCTTAGAACTCTAGTGAGATACTTCAGAAACAAGTATTTTTAGATATTTAGTAGGATCTTTCCTTCTTAAGAAAGACATACTGTGACCCACTACTTAAGGCAGTACCTTGTGAAATGATGCAGAGGTACTTGCAGACACAGCAAACCATCACCCCACCTCAGAAAAGTAATTAATTTTTGTTTCACCAAAGCAATTTCTTAAGATATGCTCCCCAGAATAGTCCTATCATCTGATAAATGTCTGGAGTGATAAACAGAAAATCCTGATGAGCAAGTGTCCAAGCTCCTTAACACAAACTGTCAAATTGTTTTGGATCCATGTGAAAACACGGCACTGGGGACATTTGACTTCATTTGATAGAGCCATGACATTCACCAGCTCACAAGGATGTTTTCATGTCTAGGTGAAAAACTCATAAAATTGTTTCAGAGAACAGCTGTCATACATTCAGGCTGCAACTCAGATCTAAAAACCTGGGGTAGGAGCTACCTACCCTTGCACTACCTACTTTGAATTTTAGACCAAGCCTCTGTATAACTCTGCTTTCCAGAAGCAGAGTGCAGATGTTTTTTGTTGTGTTTGTCTGCCAACTTCTTGGTTTTTTTTTTCTGGTTAAGAAACAAAAGCTCCTGAATTCAAGGACTAGCATCATCCCAGATAGCTGCAGCTCTCAGCCCCACCATGCTGCAGCCTTGGACTGCTGGCATACAAAAAGCAATGTTTTGTATTGCAGTGGAGGGTTAGACAGCATCACAAGGATCTCAATATGCATATAGTCCTACAACACAAACATGCACAGTTATTTCATGCATGAATTAAGCCTGCATGACAATAAGGAAGTTCAGTTGTTCACTGCTTTTAATACTAATGCTGATACTCAGTGCAAAATGACCACAGTTTTCTTTTTTCATGTGAAATTTACATTGGAATGTTTAGCAGCAATTCATAATGTGGTGTATGGTGTGGATGTATTGAAACATTTTTAAATGCTCATTACTGCAAAGTGGAATCGAAGGGAGAATTTTGTATTCATCGTTTTGCAGTAACTTTTGTGTACTTTTCATTGTTAATATTTAACCAAACTGTTGACGAATAGGGCTATATTTCCCTGAGATGTATTGGGCCAAGCCTTTTACCTACAGCTCAAGTGGTAAAATATTAGGAAAAAAATAGCAATTCCTACTATGGAACTTTAATATAACTGCAGAATGATTCAATTTGCAATTTGTACAGCAACTTCTAGACCTACAAAATTAATACCAAGGTGAGCAGTTTACTTCCTTCTAAGTAGAAACTGAAAATAGATGTCTTCAGATAAGGAGGCGCTGAAGTGGGACTTGAGTGGTATAACTTAAAGAAAACCATAAAATGTTGCCAGAAATAACAGATAACTGTCCCTGAAGTCAATGCCTCAGGAAAGTACTAATGAAGAGTTCATCAATGGAAGTGGCATTTTTCATACAAGGTATAAAATCTTCTGATCATTGTGTAGACATGAATGACCTTGGGTGTTTTTGCTAATGCTGGAGACCTTGGCCCCTGAATTTGTGCCAAACTAATTTGATTTAATTGCACTCTGCACACACAATTCTTCCACAAACTTCTAAACTATTCTAGAGTGCTACCTTTTTCTTCCCAAATTCCACTTACCCTCCACTCTAAAAAATTCTAAATTTCTCTGCCTGTATTTCTTGGTTTGATTAAGTTGATTTCCTATATTTTAAGGGAGGGGGGAGGAAGGGTTCTTTTGAAACAACAGTTTTTCAAAATGTAAGATTTTAAGAAAAGAACTGTGAGATTATCAAACTAAATACAAACAGAATACAAAATACTCATAACACAATATGTGTGCAAGGATTTTAAGTTCAAATTTGTTTAACATTCTCCTTTTGTGTTGGCTGTTTCTTCAAAAGTAAACGGTACCATCTGTATAGACCATCTGAACTGAACTGACCCTGAACAGGAACATGAACAGAATGAACCCACAGATAATCCACAGCACTTTGTTAAGCCCAAGGATGGCTAATTTACTTCCAGAAAATATGGACAGCAATTATTACCAGAAAACTTCAATAAAAAAAAATTGAGAAGAATTATTTTAATTTTGCAAACATTACTTTCCACAGGAGTTTGTTCTGTGGCATACTTTTCAGCAGTTCCAAATTATAAAGAACCAAGTCATTGGGGCTGGTTCTGAAACCAGCATCTGTTTTCCTACTCCTGTCAAAACCATTTACCTTTATTTAGTGTGAAGTTTGGCTTCTACATGAGCAGAGCCTCCAACACAGGGTATCAGTACACGCCTGTGAGAATTGTGTGTGCTGCTCAGCATCTCTGGTGAGCTGCCTGTCCAGTCCCACATATGCTGCTGCTTCCACATATGCTACCAACAGCAGCAAATAACAATCAAAGAGTGGAGATGAAGAATAATTAAGTTCACGGAACAAGGCAAAACACTAAAGAAAATCAGAACACATCAGGATGTCCTTGAGGAGATATTGGCTTCCCAACCTTGCTTTTGTGCCTGCTTGGTCCTCAACAGCTCCATCCCCACCTCCCCTCTCCCAGCATCCTGCCCTTGGGCACTGGTCCCAGCAGCACTGGAGACACCATGGAAATCACTGGTACAACTCGGCATCCTCATCTGCTCCAAGTGCTCAGCTGCTCTGCAAGACCAGCCCCTGCTCTTCTGGAGCTTGTCTCCCCCGCAGGGAAGGCAGGATAGCTCGATTTGCTGCTGTCAAGGAAAGGGGTGCCAAGCCAAGAGATCTGCTTCTGCTGAGCCCTTGGCACTGAAATCAAGCCTGTGGTTCTGTCATGCCCTTTTTGTTGCTTGGATTCATGAGGAACTGCTTCCTCTCCCTGCACAGCTAAACTGTACCACCGTGGGAGGCTTGAACTGTGTTTTTAAACAGGCTCCCTGCTGTTCTGTCGCATTCTTTCTTCTTCTCTTTCCACAGCAATTTCATATATATTACATTCTAAAACAGAGGGCAAACTCCAGAAACGAGCATCCTGCACACAATTTTCCAACGTTCATGGCCAATTTGCTGCATTCTGCTGTGAATTTCATGACAAGGAATTCAGAAACTATTAATATTGCATTTGATCCTTCCTCCTTTTTCCCTTGGACCCACTGATGCTTGTCTATTCACAGTATGTGAAACAAAGGGGGGGAGGGAAATCTTCAAATTCCAAAATCTTCCTCCTTACTCAGTTTTACATCAATTAGATTAACCCTGACTTCTTGAAAATGCTGACTTCAAGGAAAAAAAAATTACAATTTGAGGATATAACTGACAGCACTACAATGGAAACACCAATTAATGTATTTAGTCATGTCCAAGGGTTGATCTATTGAAGAATTCAGATTATTTATGTTACATTCCCATTTTCAGTTTTCAGTCATTTGGGTAATGCAAAATAAATGATGTGTTAGATTAGTTATTGGCTTGCATTTTCTTATAGTGAAGTGTTCTGAAAGAAGCACTAATGATAATCATTAAAGATAGGAAAAAGTTAAAATTCAAAGGAATCTCTCTGTCTTTAAGTCCCTCATTCTTTGCCAAATGCACACATACCTTTATATACATATATATATATATTTTATATCAAAATCAGAGGCAGTGAAATAAAGAATGTCTTTGATTTCATTTCAAGAAAAATGTCAAATGCAGAGATGCATCCACTATCCTTTCCTAGATATCAAAGCTATTTTCAACAGAAGGGTCTCTCTGCTCAGCCAAAAATATAGTCTGTTTCCATACTGCAGATGAAGTCTGCAAAAGCTCAGAGAAAAGAGGGGGAAAAAAATCAGTTTTCATGGCCGTGTACCAATTTCTACAGGATGAAAGATGAAAGCATTTTTGGTTGAATCAGTCGGTATCTTTTAATTAGAAGAAGCATTTCCAGAAGTGTCTAGTTGTCTCTAGGAACACAAGTCTTGGTCACTGACTTCAATTTTGCTACAAAAAATATACTACGGCTTAGTGACATCTTTCACAAAAATTGATCGATTTTTCTTTCATAAAAAATGCAAGAAAACCTGACTTTCAAGTCATTTGGCCTTTTATTATAATATATTACATCCCATGCACTGTCTTGATGACATTTACTGTTTCCTATGCAGGATCCCACAGTATGTGTGAGTAGTCCGAAGTTCAAAGAGGGCAATCATTAAAATTTGACATTTATGTCAATGTGTGCACAGGGAGTTTACCTTTTCATTAGCTGCAAATATATATATATATATTTTTTTTTTTTTCTGGTGGAAAAAGCTGATTATGAAGTCATGAAAGACTTGGAGTGATTTTGTGTGATCCCAGTTGAGACTAATGGGTAATTCTTTATGATCACAACTGAGATTACTGGGTAAAGGAATTGATTAAGGATAGGTTTTTTTGTTGTTATTTGCTGAGTTGTCACGAGGTGTTGAGTCATGCTGTGAGAAGTTCGAGTGCTGAATCTTCTGCTGTCATATACAGAGATGTCACGTTATATTACACAGCATGCTGAACTAAGTTTAAAAAAATCTCTGTACATCATATGGTAGTTTGGTAAACAAAACCTATCAACTTCACAAATCTGGTTCCCCATCCAATTGTATCTTTTTCATGCCTGATAGGCTCACATTTTTTCAGTGCACAAGTCCCAACATTTGTCTTTCTCCAGATGAACGAGTTGATTTAAATGCTGTAAGGATAGGACTGTTGACAGCCAAACTGTAATAGGTCTTTGTTTTGGTGCAGAAGTGTTTATCAAACTCCTCCTGATAACAAATTTCATCTGTTACATCTTTTCCTTGTTTAACCAGGGTACAACAGTCCAGAAAATTGTGCCTCTCAACTCATCCCAAAATACTTTCTCTAATTGCATTGGGAAATTACTGAGAAGACAGAAAGATGATGTGATAGCCAAAACCAGTTTACAGACTCAAGGGAGTTTTATTCTTGGTCATGGCATGAAGTCAACATGAGGAGGCAAGAATGAATTTTTGTGCTGGGTTCTAATTTTAATCAGTTTAGCTGTGTTACAGTGCAGCCCAAATCCCATGCACGTGGGTCTTGGCTGCCATACAGCCATGGTCCTGAACACGTGGGAGAGAAAAGGAGAAACACTCCAAGGGATAAAACTGCCTCTGAAAAAAAAGCATCCTGACCATTTCCCTTCCAAAGCCTGGCTTGAAGGAAACCAAGGACAGATGAGGACAAGGCCATCAACATTCCACTTACAAACTCTTCCTGAAGGGTTCCAGAAGGAAGAGGCAGTGGGACCATTGCCCAGCAATATCAAGCCTAAATTTTGGCTTAAGTTCTTATTTGGTTTCGCTATGATCTTGTTGCTCTTTAATCCTGTGATTAAAAGACAGGCTAGACTCTCCAGGCCTTTAGGAGAAGTTTGCTACAATTATCTCTACACCCAGTGGAGGCAGTGAGCATTAAACTCATGTGGTATTTCCTCAGCACTGCAGCTACCACCAGCTATCTCATATTCTGTTAAAAGCAAGACCACACCATGACAGAAGTGGCCACACATTTATGAGGAGTAGGACAGACAGAGGTCTCAGTCTTGTTCTTCAGGAGCCTGCATTTAGTTACTCTTATTCAGGCTCATTTAAGTTGAATTTGCATTAGAAAAGTGGATCTAAAGGTCTTTGCAGACAACATGAGAAGGAAAAGCCTACTCAGGTCAAAATAAAGAGGAAATTCCTACCTTCTAAAATTAAAAAAAGGAGATTTTCCCCAATTACAACTGTAAAAGTGTCTTCTAGATCTCCATTCTGAACTTCAACATTTGCTAATCATTTGGGTGCTTAGTTAAAACAAAAAAAGTACTTTATTTTTCTCTTAATTTTTATTGATCTAATTTACCTCAGGAATGACAGGCCCTTGATAAGACTATTTCATTCCACAATGCAATGTCATTAAGGTATAAACTGGGCCAGCCCATAACACCCTTATGTGTTTTCCCATCTGTCTCTTTACCAATATACAATGTAATGTTAGTTATGATATTTACCTAAAGACTTCTATTGCATCTCTGTTGAAAAAAATATTCTGAAAGTTCTTTTATACAGCATTTACACATAATTATTTCTGTAAATATTTTAAAAGCTGCCCAAAACAGGGAGGAGTTTTAAAAGGTTTGTGTCTGCAGGAAAAGGTTTTGCTTTGTTCAGCTTCCCACTGCCCTTTTTACTAACCAGCCTGCAGCTTCTAATGTGCTGCTGACAGCCACCTTTCAGATTTCTATGTGTCTTGTAAAGACAATTACTGAATTTACCCAATGAGCCAGACTAGGAACATCCTAATAGGTGTGTGAAAGGCTAACAAGCTGGAAGCCTTTGAGGTGGTGTCAGTGTCTCACATCCCTTGATGTCAGTGAGTTGATAAAATTGTTACTAGCTCAGGAAGGCACGCACCCATGGTTTCTCCTTTCAGTCATTCCCTTCAGCCAAGGCTACATAGTTAGGGGTTTGTATCTCAGATGTGGTAAGTGGGCTGAAATGCCAGCATTCACTCCTCAGGAACTTCACAAACAAGGGAGTTTGTGTTACAAGGAGGACTGAGCTGTTAACAGGGGGAGAAACTGTCTCGCTTCCAACTCACCTATTTAATATTATTATTTTTAATAAAGGGAATGCCATCTTTAGCCCTCCTTCTACCTATAACCTGCTCAAGATGTTAATGAAAAGATAAGGTTTCTTTAAAGATTCTTTCTTGGAAGCACCAAGCACGATGCAGCTGTTACTGCATCACAGATGGTCTGACAAAGTTCATCTGTGGGCAGAGATATGCCCATTCCTGTTCAGCCCAGCAAACTGCTCAAGCCTGGGGGAAAAGTTTAGGATTTAACTTCTCAGAGGCGACAGCCTCCTAGCAGTGAGTGGAATCAGCCATTCTCATTTCCCACCAGGTTGAACCATACCTAGGCTGAATGGGATGATTTCAGCTACAGGTTGCACCTGGTGTGAGCCCAAACAGCAGAACTCACCCAGAGCTCTCATCAGTAATCATTACAGCAGCAGTAATAAACTCACCAACTTTTATGTTCATAAAGCTGTGTGTGTGTACTCATTATCACAAAAGAAATAATGCAGCAATAAATATCACCACTGCTACAAGCCTTTAAGAGTTCAGGAGAACACAGCACTACAGAGTAGTAATCCAGGACAGCATGTAGAGATTAAACAGTTGAGTCTAAAAGTATCATTTGCATAGAGGCTGCCTACTGAAATTGAGTGTAAACAAAGATACCAGTTCTGGTATCTGAATAGAAAACCACTTGCACTGTGTAAAGGCCTGGGCTCAGACAGATGCAGAGCAAAGAGTGCCACCTACAGAACTGCTGGGAGCAGTCACTTCAATGTGTTAGGTCCCCTTTCCATCTGCAGACCATCTATGATGATGTTTAGTTAGCAGTGCTAACTAATCCAAGCTGCAGTGCTCTCAGAGCCAATAAATTAAATGTAAAATGAAGCAACATAAGAGCAAAGCTGCTAAACAAAAGAGATGTTTGAAAAACTTTCTAATACTGCAGCTATAAGAAATCATCTTGCCAGCTCAGAACAAGCCTGCTTTGAATGTGCGCTTCCCCCACGTGTTTGACATCCTAGTACAGCTCATTTAATACTTGCACAGAATCCATAACACACAAGAAAACCTCAGAAATGCTACTGCTGCCATATTGCTTTCATAAGGGTGCCCTCAATGAAAAGAAGCACAGAAGTTAAAATCTGTGCATTTCTTCCTGCTTTGCTTCCATCAGTCGAAGTCCAGGAACGTGCTTCTCGCTGGGGTTAATGGGATGACAGCTTTTTTGGTAACCAGAGGCCAGTTGGCAGCTCAGAAACAGATGGCAGGTTAAATAGTCTCAGCTGGAAGGAATTTTTGCTTTGGCCTTTTCCACCTCCCTTTAGACTAACACGTGACCATATTGCGACAGGAAGATTTTAGGTGGGGGTCAAAAAGTACAACAGACTTTCCTTATCCACATGCAAATATTTCCCTGTCCAGCCTATAAACTGTTCTCATGCATTTAATGATGACCATACCGTTGAGTATAAAAATATGGCTGGACTGTGAACTCCCATTTCTATTAAGAAATATGCTTGTTCTGGGAGTGTTAGTACTCAGGTACTGGGTGTACAACAAAAAATTAAAAGAGGCTGCTGTGGCAGTGGAGAGAGTAAAAACTTTTTTTTTCTTTTCACACCTGATATTTGTAAAAAGTTTTAAAACCCTTGGGTTTTGTGTGTCAGATGGCTTGCATATCCTGAAAAATCAGACTATTTGGGGCTGAAGCTGGTCAGTCTGCTCAGCTCCTGTGTGTCTGCCAAGGTTTGAGCCAATAACATATTGCAAGAGCCAATGCAGTAATTATACAATCTGATGTCTGCATGCTACCAAAATAAACTCATAGCTAATGAGTGCTGCCATCATTTAGCAGGTTGAAGAAGTGTGCCATATTTAATGCTTTCTCCTGAGATTGCCCTCCTAATCTGAAAGAGATTTAAGACACTTAGAAATGTGCAGCTTCTCCTTTCTGCTGTTTTCCTGGTCACATTGGGCCTCTCTGCTCCATCCCTCAAATAAACAGAAAAGCTGCTTTCACAGCTCATCTCCAGATATGAAATTACTTTCACGGTGGCTGAGTGCTCTCTGCTATCCAAATTTCTCAAAAAAAACATTGCTTTCATTTTCTTGTGCTACTGAGCTGAACAAAGATAAAAGAAGTCAAATAAAGATTATTGATTTATTGTTATCATTTCTCATCCCTTCTCCTCCTTAGGAGCATCATTGTGTATTTTACACCAACATATGCAGCAGCAGCAATGCCACAAACGAGTCAGCTTTGTGACTCTCTGCAAGCGTGAGTTATCAGCAGCCACCTGTGCCATACGCCGTACTGAGGAATTAGTGATTTGGAAAATTATCCAATCCATACTATCAAATCAAGGGAAAGATCTCTTGTTTGCAATTACTCCCTCAGAGCTTGCTGCTGCTCCTTCCTGCATTTGATAAAATTCAGGTAGTGGAACTACAGCACTGGACCTTTACAGTGACAGTTCACTGGGCTTTATAAGTATATTCTCAATGCCACAAAAGATGATAGAATTATTACCAGAGGGTAATTATATTGATTTTTTTTCCTCTCGGGTTGAAGGTGGGTTGTATAACTGGGAACTTACAGTTAAATTCCCATTCCTACCATGCATACAGCCCAAAAGGAAGGGATGTTTGAAATCCAGTGTAGCAGAACCTAACACCCCCTGCCAAGGCAAAAAGTACAAAATAGCAGATTTCTCACATCTCCTGTAGATGTATCATGAGGCAACTTCTCCAGAACCAGAAAGGGAACAGACATGAGGCCTTACAGGTGCCTTTTCAAAAGAGCAATTAACATGGATCCATTAAATATTTCTGTGAAGGGCAGTAAAATCAGGCCCCATCCCCAGCTCAAATTTCTTTTTCTTCTCTTTTTAGACACAGAAACTTGAAAAAGCCCCTGGAATAGCTGATGGGTCAGCATCTAAAATCTGTGCAATTCAAAAGAAACTCAACCAACCAAACAAAAAAATGCTGCAAAATTATCACAGAGCATCAAGACTTTGAGAGAAACCCCACCAATAAAAGGCACCATCTGTACTTCATGAATGCAGAATTCAACATCAACATCTTGGAAACAACTAGATACACTTGTTTTCAGAACAACAGAGTTTACATTGCAGTAACTAAGTACACAACTTATCCTGCAGGATGTCTTTTATGACAGACTGGGAATAGAAACAGGCTAACACAGCTCCCCGGTTAGGACAGACACCTCAGGCTGTGGTAAAACATGACCTTTATAGATATCTAGCAAAAAAACATTTAAGAAACAGATATAACATCATGACCTTTTTAGATACGTAGCATAAAACATCTAAGGGAGAGTCCTGCCCCTCTTCCTCCTGCCACTGAAGCCATGGACACAGCAGGGGCTGCCCAGGGGCCAGTGGTGGCACTGGGAGCTGCAGGTTTTACTGAAGCCTGAGATGACAGCAATGGTGGCACTAATTACACTGAACTCTGCCACCTACGTGCCTGTTATTCTGGCTCTCCCTACAGCTGCTGGAGGGCAGGCAGGCAGCTCCAGAAGCGGGGTTTAAAATAAATGTCTCAGGCAGAATACAGGAATTCTAAAACATACTTTGTGAATTCTTCTTTGGGGACACTTCCATTGCTTTGACTACAAAGGGGCTGCTAATTACTAATGAGAGTTCACTTGGATGAATGGCACCTCAAGGGATGACACTTACACACCCTCTGGGGTGACAAGGGACTGCTTCTGTGGCTCCAGCACACAGAAAAGATCACATTTTAGTGGAATTAGTGCAGGATGTGGGATTTCCTCTATCAAACAGAAGCCAAGGCTTAACACTATTGCCCTGCACTTTTGCTTCTAAATGAAAAATTATCTTGTAAAACTAGAATTACTTCTCTGACAGACATTTGTTTTTCTCACATGAAAATAAACCAACATAAAAAGCAAAGATTTGTTTTCATTAAGACTGAGCAATTGAAGACTTAGCACTGCCAATAACAGTGTTTTGCTACTCCTACAGTCCTACCACAGTAAATCCCATTCCAGATACAGTCTGTAGAGTACTTTTAACAAAACAATGCCATGTTTGTGAACTTTCAAAGGAGAAATTTTGAAGAAATGATAGCCCAAAGGCTAATCAGAACTGGAAAAACAGAAGTTAAATAAAATCTCCAGGAAGGAACCAGTGCATTGAAGAAATAAGGAAGAAAATAATTGTTTGGTAATGGCAAGATTCAAGATGCCAGTTAAGTCAGATAAAAGGTAATTAAACTCTGGGAAAAAAGTGTAGAGCCCCAATGGAAGTCAAGAGCCATGGCAAATACCCTAAAAGAGGAAAATCTGAGAGTCTAAAACTCTTATCTTTCAGTGAAAACCAAGTAAGAAATACTCAGAGGACACCGGAATGAGGAGAATGAGAACAATTTGCTGAAGACTATCACAGGTTAATGAAGCAGTTAAGGAAGAGAAAGGTCCATCTGAGAAGGCAAATGATCCTTTGCCTCAGTGAAACAGGAGACCCTTGCTCCTTTCCACTAATTAAGAATAAATTCTATCAAAAGAGAGGTGCCAGAAATTCTGGAACAAATATCAAGCTTCTGAAAAAGCACCTTAAAGTCATCTGAAGTGTATAAAATACACTCTCTATGCTTCTCTCATGTGTACAGCACAGTGCAGCTGTATTTAAAATCAGTGCAGAGATTCAGAATCACTCCAGGGGATTGCTGACCAGTGAATGTAAATGGCAGCCCAAATGACTAAAACAAAACACTTGGAAGATGATGATAAAGGGGCTAATCAGTGCTGGTTTTCTGAAGAAACACCATATCTTTTCTCAACACTGTATCTTTATGTATTATTTTCTAGAAAAACCATCTGAAATGCCCCAAACCACAGTTTCCACTCCCCTCACATGTATTGTAATGTCCTTACCAACAATTGTGCCATTGTAATTGCTGGAGGACCTCAAATAGATTACAAGTACAATAAATTTTCCTTAAAAATATATTTCTATTTAATAACAAAAACTGTATAACCCAGCTGCCATAATGTTTACTATGGAGGAGGCAGCAATAGGGGCACAACAGAAAAAACAAGATTTTCAAGTTTAGTTTAATGCCAAAGAAAACATGTCTTAGAGAAACAATCTTAGAAACCTTATGATATGTTGATAAAATAATGAAGAAAGAAAAACCTTTTGACAAACCTTGTCTGGATTGCCAAAATTATTTTTCAAGGTCTGTTATAATAGATGAGTAAGAAACTAGAAAGTAAAGAAGAAAACTCTGCCCCAGAGAACAAATGACCAGAGGAGGAAAAAGCCAAAAGATATGATTAAATGGTGCATTTTTATCATGGTGAAAGGCTAATGACAGGCCATCCTGTGGTTACTTTCTAGGTCACTGGCTATTTAATAGATTCATTAATAATCTAGAAAGGGATGGTGTGTAGGTAGCCAGAAAAACAGGCACAATGTAATTTTTCAGGTTATCATGACACAGAGGACTGAGAAGCGAGTTCAGAGTTTTGCCAGAATATAAGTTTGCATTTTTTGGACAATTTTGTTTTCAGTTGTCACCAACTAATACAGTATTAAAACCACAGGCCTGCTCCATATAGAATACAACAGTTTTAGCATCACTTTATTCTTCATGAGGTAGATGTTATTTTTATTTTCCCAGATAAGGCCACAAATTACACATATTTTTTATTTACTTTTCTTGTTTTTTTTTTTCTTTTAGAAAATCTCACAGAAAAGAATGTCGAGTTTAGCAGTAAGACTAATCAAATAACAAGAAACTCCAGAAATCAAGCTTAATCCAATAATGTAAATTCATCAATGCTGAGATTAGACTTATTTATCTGAGCTCATCTTCTGTCATATCCTCATCTGTCATATCCATCTCTCAATGGAAGGGAAAGAAAATAATATATTTTTAAATTAATTTTTATTCTTTCAAAAAATAAAAATCAACAATCCTATTTTTAATTAAATTAAACACAAAAATGAAGATTTTATGCTTATTATCACCTAGAAGTTGATTTTGTAAAGAAATACTCACACAAAGTTATTTTTACAATATAAGATTTGAGAGATTCACCATCATTCCATTTTGTGCAAATGCACAGGTACTAAAGTATACCTAATTTCTTTTTCCCTCAAAGCCCTAAGAAGAGAAAAACTGTCAAGGTCTTGAAATCCGCACAGCAGCCGTACCCTGTATACAAGTGTGGAATCATAAGACTGCTTCTTAAGGTCAGTGCAGCTTATGGTAATGAATATGGAAAGGTTACTATTGTTGTCTTTTGTTGATTTCTCCTCAAAAAATGCAAAGAACAAAAAGGTCACTAAGCAATGTTTCTAAGCTACTTTGGAATTTACTAATCTATCACTGAAGAAAATAAAAAAAAGGGTTAATAAAATATACTCTAGACACAGAAAAGCAGATTAGAAGTGGCATTTAACTGTGAAACCGTCTTTAGACAGAGAAAAAATAACCCCAAAATCAGAAAGGAAAGCTACTTTCAGACTTTGATCACTAAATAAATATTTACAAACTGAATAAAGCTTTTTAAAGTACAAGGCTGGAGCCCCATAACACGTCACTGAGGAATACATCTGTGACAGTGGAGCTGACATCTCTCACTGTAATGAGTGCTAGATGGAACAGTCCTATGGAAACTGTGCTTGTCCAGACCAGTGACAGAAATTACTGTGCTTGAGTTTCGCAGCCAAGCCTGTGCTGGAAGTGATTGAAAAAGCCAACAGGGTGACACTGCAATGGTGAGAAGAGACCCCAGCATGGTGCACTGAATTACCAAATTGTGAGATATCCAGCAGGGATACAAACCTGCATTTTTGAGCTTGGATAGAAAAGTGTTTGAATTAGGAGAGCTCAGAGGAGAAGCCCTGTCAAAGGCAGCCTGGATTGGGAAAGGGATAAAGGAACCAGGACTGCAAAATGCATCCAAAGACACTGCTCAGTCTTGGGTCAAGGCTGGGAAAACTTAGATGTAAATTTAAAACAAAATCTCTGCCCTCTGACATGCTTCAGTTCTAAACAAATTATAAATGGGTTACAAGCCATTTTTTGGGTGCCACCAGTGTCTCTAAGTGGAGGGTTTGCAAGGCAGATCCACTGTGGAAACCCCTGGTGATGACTAGGAGCTATAGGGTCAGGAGATTACCTGAGAGAGGGATAAACTTGTAATTTGATCCCAATATATGGAGCTAGGGATAGAGAAGCAGAAGTGTACTCTGAGACGTACATTTGAAACAGCATGAATAAAAGAATAAAAGAATAAAAGATTTTTTTCTAAGAAAAATTAGTAAGAAATTAATGGTGGTTTTATATGGATATTCTAATATATCTGTCAAGAGGATACACACATCATAGATTCTGAATTATTGCACATATTTGTATTTCTGTGGTTTTCACGTGTTGTGTGGCCCTTTAGCTTGGCAGTAACTTGTCTGCAGTGTTTGTGCAGTGTGATGACAGAGTGGAAGAAGCAGCATAATCTTGACATTTTGGCATTACTCTTCATCTATCTTGCCTTTTGTGGAGGTTACTATATTATTTAAAATGCCAAATGCTCAGAACAATATAGATAAGCCAAATTCTATGAATTTTAATGGGAATATTTTATACTTCAAATTCAAAATAGGCTTCTTGTTTGAGAGGAGGATCAGCTTTGAAGGTAACTGTGCAAACAGCGACATCATCACACTGAGCTGGTTGGTAGAGTAAGTTTTGAATGAACAAGAACACTTAAGAAGTATTTTTGTGAAACAGTCCTTTCACTGATAGGGGATAGGTTAATCTATTTTAGAAATTCAGAAGTCACAAAGCAATGGATGTTTCCTATGTAATGGATTATGCTGATGGACTTATGTGATCATTTATTTGTACTTTTATAAAAATAGAGATTACAGAATTAAGGGACATAATTACACATGTTACAGAGGAAATAAGCACAACTAATTTATCTGTTTTCTGTTACAGAGAATGACATCTTTAACAAAAGAAGATTTAAACAGAATTTTAAAACTGTAGGGCTATTTTCTCATGCTGAGTATATTCTTTTGTGTGGGCACATATATAGGCAAAGGTTTGAGTCTGAATTTGCTTCTCAAGCCAATTTTACATTGAAACCACACATGATGTTATGTTCAAATGGAATGCAGAGAGAAGAAAAGAATTTCAGATTTCATCTGCATTTTCATTTCAGTATATATGTCAAATGCTTTGCCTTCTTTAAATAAAGGTCATGAAAACACAGAGATTTTCTTTTTATCCTAAGAGATTCTGTAAAACCAGGAAGATGTGGGTGGAATGATTTGGAAATTAATTCTTTTTGAAATTCTCTACTGCAGTCAATTCAGGACTGATGCCCTGAAAAGACAGTTTAACTCTCGGAAAGTTAAGCACACAATTAAGAATGAGATTTTGGAGAAAGTTAGCCCTGCATATCATTAAACAGTATCCAAAAATATGGGAATTATTTATTGAATAATTCACAAGGCATTGTTTTTGGCAAAATAAAAGGTATCTTAAAATTTTTTTGATAAGTTATTAGAGGACAAATGTGTAAGAACACAACTGAAGGTCAGCCACATTCTGAAGACAAATTCTCTTCATTTTAACTTCTTCATCTCTCTGAAATGACAAGAGGTCATTTCACTTTTTCCTAAAACAAATCTAAGGTTGGTACCTGTGGCTGTGGTTACTCTGAGGGTGCTGTAATGATTGGCTCTCTCAGCCTTGCACAGGAAGGCAGAACAGCCATGCAAGAGCTGGACAAAATCAGTAAAGCGCTGCAAAACTGATGATGGCAATGACTCAGCAGTGATTCACCACCACAGCAGCCATCAAGGTAGAAAGGAATGAACAAACTACTCCAGTACTACTCCTGAATGCAACCATATGTTTTCACTCAATATGGGTAAAACAAAAAAAAAAAAAAAAAAAAAAAAAAAAAAGTTTGGGGTCTTTGTAAAAAAAATAATCCCCACAGTGTATAAAATATAGAAAAACATCTAAACCTCTTTTATAGATTTTTTTCCTCTACAGATAAACTTATATGGAAAGGTTTAACTAAAGAGTAACTAGTAAGATTTCTAGAAATAATTATCCCCAAACAAAGTGAACACCAAATCAAACAGATGACTCAATTTCAATGATAGCTAACACAAACCAAAAAATTGTTCAAATTCTTTCCACACTTTAAATAGGCGAGGCAATTTCTAGAACAGACTATTCAGGTGGACTAGAAACAGATTTTTTTCTTTCCCTTCCCAGATATTAGAGAATCAATAAAAAACTTGAACTACTAGAAGAGTGAAATCAGTTGTATCAACAAGTACATGCTCAAGAATAAGAACACATGACAAATTTGACATAAATTCTTCCACAGAGATGTTTCGTTATTTCTTACATTAGATGGTAAAAAAGGAAAAAAATTTGAAAAATGGCACTTTTTTCCTCATCAGCCTGAAAACTGAAAATGCTTGGAATGCTTTGTTAAAGTGACCTTAATAAAATATTTTATATCAAATGAAAGAGTTAATTATGTTTTCATTCCAATCAAATTTATGAATTTTCTATTAAAACACAAGACTATAACTTTCATTGCATCTTGATGCAAGTATCCTTATGTTTGAAAAATGGTTAGACTGTGGTCTGTTCAATTAATATCAGTAAAAATATTTACAGCAGTAGAGACATGGAACACATATATTTTAGAATCAGATATGTAGGAAAGATTTTTTACTGAAACATAATATACACTTTTGCAAGCTGTAAAAAGCAGTAGTACTCACATATATCCTTTTTTCATTCAGGGGACAAAACTCAGTTTTCCATTTCTGCTCCCTTATGGCTTTTAAAGTGCAAATACATTTCCTGTAACCATGCTTTTCAAGCAGAAAACAGCCAATGGATTGTTTTTTTTAAAAAGGAGCTTTTTCAGAGAGAACCCTAACTGAAAGAAATGGGACAATTTAGAACTTTGTCCTTCTGCACTGAGGATTTGCAATTGACTTCACTTGCATTGGGATTGGGGCTCTAAAGGAGATGTAGAAATTAGCTTTGAACAGCTTACTAAGTAAGGAGCCCTAACTGCACTCCTTACTGATCATTAATAACTTGGTAATTTAGGGGAATAAATCAGGGTTTTCAAGCACCTTTCAGAAGCAGACTGGAGGACTGCATTCAAGGAATAATGATAGAAATGGAAGAATAAAATTGCAACCGTCTTTATTCCACTTAAAAAAAAAAAAAAAAAGAAAAAAAGAAAATCAATTTCTGGATAAGCCCAGGGTCTTGGATACTCTTCACACAGCAGAACAGAAAGCAGTGTCATTATTTTTCTGAACATACATGAAGATAAATGCCTTAATCGGTGAAAAAGAAGCACATGATGGTGATTTGAAGATTTTTGGTTTTGTGAACAAAAGTAAGCTCTTGTAAAGAAATTCAGCAAAACTTCAAAGAGATAAAAAAAACCCAAACCACTCCAGCCTTTACTTTATGCATTTTTCTATCTCATCAAGAGAAGAATCAAACTCCTGCATGAAAATACCTGCTTTGTTCCAATAACAGGTAGCAGCTCCCTTCCTGAAGCCCTGGCACAAACAAACAGCTCAGAACTGCCTCCACGGCTAAGTTAGCTCACGGCTCTGCTCGACTGGAGCAGCTGCAGCCAGCAGCTCAAATCAAATTCAGAAAATGCAGGGACTGATATTTTCAAAAGAAAATAACAGCTAATATAGATGAAAATAAAAGAAGGCTTGATATTAATCTCCAAGTTATTTAATTTTTAAAGATCAAAGCTTGGAATGGAGAGAGGGTCAAGCCTAGAAATGAAGCTTTCTGAGGACAAGGAGATTTGATGACATACTCAACAACCAAATTTTGTCAGAGACAAGTAGTAGGGGAATGACCAGGAGGGATGGAAAGCTCCTTTCTGAAAATGTCTAAAAAGAAATCTTTGCACTACCTCAGTTTGAAGATCTGACATAAACATGATTGCAGCTCAGCTAAAGAAACACCTGGAATCCTAGCATGAAGACCATTTTTACCCCTTTTTCCCAAAAAGGTGCTGTTTTGGGAGAGGTACAGCAGAAGCCTGATGTCTGCAGGACCATAGGTTCAGGCTGGTGCTGCTTGGTGAGATTTGCAGATGTCAAGACCTCACCACTAGGAAGGTTTGCAGGTCTGTGGTGTTTCCACTGTCCTAAGCTCTGACAAAATGACAGATGAGATCACAATAACATAGATGTAGCCCCAGTATGCTAATTATCTTACGTCCTCATTAATGACTGGGATCAAAACTTTGGAATCAAAGATTTTAAAGTGAGGAAATCAAACTTCAAACATCCTGGTAGGCAAAACAATTCAGACAGTTCCCTCATTTAATAGCAGTTATCTTTGAGCCTCTTATATAAATTTTCCTCTGCTTCAAGAACTTTCCTTCTTTCTTTTTGGTGGTCTTCACCATTCACACTCATTGAATGTAGGTGGATGAAGGTAGTTTAATCATTTCTGAATTTTTGACATTTCTTGCCTGTTTTCATCTACTGTGTTCCTTAAATTTCCTTTTTTCTTATGTCTTAAATCCTCAGATGTTGCTCTGTTGAATCTCTCTACCTTTGGAGTCTCCATCTTCCCCTTGGGAATTCTGGGATTGGCCTGCAGGCCACTCACAGAGAAGGAGAAGCATGGCAATAGATTTATCTCTTCTTGTCTGGGCAAAAAGCAAAAACCTCAAGGGCTGGCAGTAGCCCAGAGCAGCAGCCAGCCCATCTCCTGTATCTCCAGCTCTCCCACAAGCTCCATGCCATGCATCCCCCCCATCCAGGAGGGAAGAGATGCACACCTTAACAAAGCTCCTCTGGCACCTTCCCATTCACCACAAAGCTGAGGATTTTTACTAGGTTAATGCTTAATTCCTAAAGGTCAAAATTATACCTGGTGGAGGTTGAGCTGAACAATGTGCACAAGGCCAAGGTGTCATTTTGGCTGCAGGATTTGAAAACAAACCCACAATCCTTCTCTGTATGACAGCTCCTCTATTAATTGGCTATCATACAGCACCCATGCATGCAGTGCTGGTAATTATGGCAGAGTCAACACCCCCAGATTTAAAGAAAGATTGCTTGGTTAATTAGGATACAATTTGTTTTTGTATGCTTCTAGAAATTGCTCCAATAATAAGTTTGTGTACTGTTACTACAAAATTAAAAACTGTCAGGAAAGCTGCTATAATTAATGTTTCTGACTTAAAGGCATAACTCTTGAATTTTGAGACTTACCTTTTCTAATGCTGGGAGAAAAAAAATTGCTTAGGTTTAAAATATTGAGTTTAAATCTGTTTGTTTATCAGGAAGATGAATATCACGTTTCTCCCTATTCTCCCAGGATAACACATCCTATTAAATATATCTTTTTCTAACTTTTTTTTTTTTAGAATCACTGCTATTTTGAAGTAACCCATTATTTAGAGACAAAAAAGTGACAAATTCCCTCAGCTCAGCAATACAAGAATTTCCAGCTTAAAGACCTCACCCTAAAAACTTTACATCCTCTATCTGACACACGGTATCTGCTACCAAAGCTGTGTATCTAAGCACTGCAAATTGTCATTTTTGGGGCAATGCATAGCAGGGAACAACAATAACGAAGGGGAAAAAAACCCCAACCCACCTGACAACAGTAGAAGCTACAATAATAGAGTTTAGGATGTAATCACTTAGCTGCTGTCTCTGACCACAGTGGTAGAATACTACTTTCCAGCTGAGTTTAGGCTCTGAAGGTCATTAGAGATGTGTACCAATAAACATACACTCTGCTATCAGATTAGCAGACAAAACAGTTTCCATGGCAACCCTTGGACCAGAGAGCTTGCCTGCATTCAGCATTCATTTAAAATATTTTTTTTTCCTCCCTCAGTCTCCTTGGAGTCAGTCCTGTGAAACACAAGTGCTTGCAAGCTCTCTAATCTGCGGCTGCCTTTGAAAACCCATCCAACGGGTGTTGAAGCTGAGCCAATTAACAGGACGAGAATTGGGTGAATTGCAGAGAATCTGGCAAGGCTGTGTTTACCAATTAGGGTTTTTTTTATGATGCAAATGCTGCACACCATGCAGCAGGAATAAAAGCCAGCTATGCTGAATATGAAACTGTTAATTGCATTTTTCAGAGACACGGCTACAAGGTGAAACTAATCATACAAATGATAACTGGGTTTTACCACCTACAGTGCTTTGGTATTGCACTTGCACTAATCTGTATTAAAATAGCCCATAAATTTTTACAGCAAAAGAAAAAGCAGGCCTTAGTATACCCTCCCAAATTTTGGGGGACATAAGGAATCAGGGAAATTAGAAACAGGTAACAAGGAAAGCAAACAAATTATTGCTAACAAAAAATAAAGCAAGCAACTTTTTTTAAATTTTTTAAGAAAATATGCCTTTGTTACAAAACAAAGAGAAGTATAATCTAATCAGCTCAACTGAAAATCATCCTGTTAAAAGAGACTGGTAAAGATGTCAATGAATAGGAAGATTTCTGAGGGAATCACTCCAATGGAAAATTTGGGATGAGGATGGAAAATGCTTGAATCAAAAGTCCTTAAGAAAAATAGATAGAGTATATTTATGGAGAGATTTATTAGATACTTTAAAAACAGCAGGGGAGTCCAATATTTAAAAACCCGGACTGCTGACAGGATTTGGAAACATCCTAGTCTGAATAGGGACTTATGAGGAGGACATCATATTTAACTGGCTCAAGTTTAAATGCAATAATTCAGTATAGGAAACGGCTAATGATATTTTTCATCTAGACTTCCCCATAAGTTAAGCCTTATTTCTCCAAGGGTAAAACCCACCCCAGTTATGGGAGCCCTCAATGTGAAATACTTAGAAAAAGTAGTTAAATTAAATCCTTTAATAAAATATTTGATGAAACAATGAAATTTTATTTTATCCTCAGGGATTTCTCAGGATGGAAAAATAAACCTATCAAATTTTCTACCATTGTCTCGAGTAAATGGGATGCTGAAGTTTTATCATTAGACAAAATTATGAGATTACATTTCTGATATGCACCTGGTGAATATTTAGACAGTAAATCTTGCCATTAATAACACTAAACCACAAACACTGCTACTACCATTACCATTGGAAGTTCAAGGTACTTTGAGCTTACTTGGCTGATTTTTTCCTGTGACAAGTTAAATTTAAACAGTGATGAGAAATAAAATGAGGTCTTAACAACATCTGAATAAGTATGTGCAGCTGTCTTCAGGTAGGATAAAAACCACAATAATTTTGGGATCCATATTCCCACAATGCTCTAGAAAATTTAATCATTTCTTCATTGAATGCTTATGAGAAAAAAAAAATTATGATCTTTCTCATTACTTAGATAATTTCTGTCAGTCACAGAGATTCAGAGACACAAAACCTCCTCTCATCAATTAGTTTGTCATAAAATTATCTCTATGCCTGTACCTTTGTATCTTAGAACACAAAGCATGCAGCCCAGCAAACAATTGGAAAGCACAAATATTTGCTAAATTAATGTATTTTGTGGTCAGCAATCACATGTACATGACACTTAGAGAGAAAAGAAAAGCATCAGGCAGAGAGGGTTTTCAAATGTTGCATTTGAAGAAGAGGATCAAAGTAAACACTGCAAAGAATAACCACAACTAGAGTAAAACACTAGGCAACTTCAATTGAAAGTGGCATGGCTTAAAGTAAGATAATAGGGTTGAATAATGCAAATGACCATATCCCATGTGGGTTTGCACAAGAGATCCTAAAACCACAGAAAATTAGGAAAAAGGCATTGAAGAGCAGATTCTTGACGAGATTTTCCTAAAAGAATAGAGAAAATGAGGACAGCTGGGAACCTTGAATGCACAGCAGGATGAGGGGCAAGGGAATGATTTGCTCTGTAATAAGAACTGAGGGAAACAGTGACAATTGTAGAAAGTGCATGAAGAAAACTAGCCAGGAATGAATGGCCCATGTGTTTCTGAACTGCACTGGCAATCAATCATCTGTTTTCCAGCAAAAGACAAAATAGAAATTTGAATCGCAACTGCTGCCAGGGTGTGCTTAGCCCACATCAGTCCAGCATTAAGACAGCAAGAGAAACTCTGTCAGACATGATAAAATGGTTATTAGAAGGGACATGTTTTCATGAGCTCCAGAAGACAGATGGGTCATGTCAGAAACAAACTGCATCTAAATGACATGCTTCTCTCCATTCCTTTGTGTATTTATTTACCTGAGCTTCTCATATTCGTGGGTTGATTCACAGGATGCTAAAGACATCCAATACCACTGGCATACACACATCTGATAGCTGAACATCTGAATTCTCTTCAGAACTTTCTTCTAACCAGGAATTTATTGCAGGTTTGTTCACTTCCACTGTCCATAATGTTAAACGACACAGATTTGTAAAATCTGTTTTGCAAGAATTTAGCAGCTATTCAAATGTGGCCAGAAATCATTTTGATTTCAATTGTTGCAATGCATAAATTCAAAGACCTTGGATCTTGGGATTAAAGTGAAAGAGAAAAAAATAAAGTAATTGAGATAATGATCAAAGGATAACAAAACACAATTGTTACTGAAGATTATAAAGTGCTGAAAAATCTGACTGATTATCTCTGCAAACAAGCTATCAGATTGCTGGAAATTGTTGGAAGCGTGGAGGCTATTAGTAAAAAAAAGATAGCTTAGCAATGAATGACAAAATTAGGATCTGCCTTGTAATCCTGAAGTTGTAATCCTGAAGATAGATGAGCAGCACATCCTCTGATTCCTGAGAAAGAAACATTATTTTAAAATTACTGCATGAACAGCAGTTCAGTATCACAGTATGAGGAATCTCATAATTTTTGAATAAATCTTCCTGGCCATAGAAGGCAAATGTGAGGGTTAGGAGCAAGAGCAAGTATTTCAAGTTATGGTTTTAGAGATAGAATAAGTGAGATGTAGGAGAATTCCCAAGGCTTAATTGACCAGTTGGGAATAATTAATATGCTCAGGTTAATAAACTCAAGGAAACAATTTAGGATGGAAGATCTCAGAGAATAAAATTGGAATCTTTCAAAATTATCTTTTTTTTCAGGCATGACTTTTGTTTGCCTAATTTATTCTCTTTTTTTTTTTTTATTTTTGAAAATAGGAAAATTCTGGTTTTCACATTTAAAATCCTACCTTTTAAAGCTATAATGTAGAAATAAAAAGTTGCTACCACGTTTAGAATACATGTGCTCAAAAATATTCTCTTCCTTGAAGACTGATATTATAAAGACAATAGAGGAGAGAAAGGGTGAGAATGAAACATGAAAGTCACTAAAATGGGTAACTGGACAAGGTTTTGTCATACTGTTGCTTACCCTTGAACATACTTGGCTTATCCACCTGCCTGGGGATATACTGCTCCTAATTCTTGCTATGAGTTAGTGGGACTTCTAATATAAAGGATTCCAAACCAGAAAATAATTCACATTAGTGACCTGAATTAGGAAGAGATGTTCATCCATCTGAAGAAGTCTAAGAAAGGTGTGGCTACAATAATCTATATACATCTATGACATGCATAAATCAAATAACTCTAACATTGTCTATTGGTGGAACTCTTATGCTCCTCCATGTTGCTCCAGGTTTGCAATCCCATCATAATGAAGTAGGTATATACACAACAGCTAAGTATCCTGAGTATAGAGGAAATCTGATTGTTTATTATTTTCTTCTCAATATTGCTACTTTTAAGATGTAATATCAAAGGTAACAATCTTTACTATGTCAACAGGGAACTTCTCCAAGTTGGTATCATACAGAAAGGTTTCCTTTCTCCCAGGCACCATGGTGACTGCAGCACTAAGAATAAGCACTGTCTAAAGAGAGATGAATGAAAATCTGAGTGTGGCATCCTGTAAGTCACAGCCAATAAAACCAATGAAAGTTGGATTCAAATTATGTGGAAAGAATTCTCACTGTAATTTTTTCAACAAGCATCTTATATGCAAGTATCACAGAGCTGGAGCCACAGCAGCATGAGTCAGGAATATCCTTCCTGTCCTTCAACCAACTGGGACACTTCCAACAGACTTCCACAGACAGGTGACATAACTGTGCTTGGCTCAAAGTCCAAATGCTGTGCTAGCCCTGGGGGTTGTAGTATTCTAAGGCTACAAGGTTTACCACAATATAATCATGATAAACCTGGTAAGTAAAACACCTAGACGCACTGCTGGCCCAAGATGAACCCCATTGCTGTGATACATCTGCTTCTGAATTCTGATTGACTTGAAGAAAAATTTGCATTTTCTGAATTACAATGTTATGTCCAATATATATTGGAGTAATTCATCTGATGATTTACATAACTCCAAACAACTACTGGATGTCAAATTAGAAAGAAAAGCTGAAGACTGTATATCTTGAGAAACATTTTAATCAGGAAGTATTGGAATTTTTAATCTGACCCATGGTTTACTACTTGTTTCTTTAAAAAGTTTTCATAATCCTAATGTGAAAGGAACAGTTCTTCCTCTATGGATCACTGAGACTCCAGAGAGAGTAAACTCAAAGTCCAGCATAAGTCTAAGTAGTATAATTTACAATAAAAAGCAGTAAAGTATTTCTTAGACTTACAAAATAATTGTCTATACCAATGTGATGTAATAGAGGAAAATAAAGTCCTGGTTAATCCTTGCAAGGTTTCCACAAGTAGAGTTTACCACACTCACCCCTAATGGATAGAATTGGATAGAATACTTTTATTTCTCTCACAAAATAGAAAAAAAAAATCCCTTCTAGGTTAAAAGTAAATGAAAAGAAGGGATGCAAGAGCATCTTTTAGTCTGTGTTCCTAGACCTGGGTTAACATTATGCCTTTCATTCCTTCAAATGATATGGTTGCCATGTCAAAAGCAAGCCAGTGTGCACAATACCTGAAGACCATGACATTTATCAAGAGTCTGAAAGGCAGAATCTTTAGCGAATGACATTATTTCACATCCTAGGTATACAAAACTTTACACAAAGTAATGCAGTGCTGGCTTGCAGTTTTGGAGTGATTGAGGGGACAGGGGCAGCCAGCTCAGACATCCCTGTGAATGTGAAGATTTAGGAGCAAAACAGCTCTGAGCAGGGGAGGGCAAACCAAATGAGTGACCTGAGGCTCGCCACAGCACTTGTGACAAGCTTGGTGATTTGGTTGTGTGGACTCACTGTGAACAAATGAATTCATTCAGTTGAGACCATCTGGTGAGATTATATAGATAAAATAAACCAGGCTTTACAATAGGGAACACAGGTAAACTCAGTAATCAAGTTGGAAATATGTTTTTGAGGTGTTGGTACTGAAGATTTAAATTTGCATTGAAAAGCTTTGACCTAATTTTAGAATCTATAGATAATTTAATCTATTTTATAATAGATTCAGTTAAAATACATTGGTTAAATGTAATTGTAGCTATTGAACCTGCACATAACTTAGATAACATCATGTAGCACCTTTTAGACTTAGCAAAATATATGACATATAAATAAAGAATTTTTAGAGTAGATTTCTCTAGTTAGCAATCTACAATGTTAATTATGCAAATAAACAATACATCTTCATTTTAGTCTTCCCAAAGCAACCAGTGAAAAGAATTAAAGAATGGAAATGCGTAAGGTTTAAATAGAAAATTGAAAACAGATACAGAAACTAAAAAGAAAGCCAAAAGGGCAAACAATTCCCTTTGACCATTTCCTTTCCTTTTTCTAATTCTTTTTCAAAAAAATATCTTCTCAAATAACAGCAGAGTGAACAGTCATGATTGCTAGAGCGGTTGCTCAAAAGTTGCAAAAGTATTTTCCGGCAACGGTCATGAGATTTTGAAAGTAAAAACAAGAAGAGATGTACGGTGCATTTCATGTATTGATTGACCTTTGTATATGACAGAAAAGTACCTTCACTTTGTGAGCACAAATTACAAGAAGGAAGTTTAAGGCAGCACTTCTACCTTTGTACTCACAGACCTCAATTTTCTTTTCAAGACTATAATAAAGTCCAACCTGCAGTTCCACTACCCTAGTGTAAGCACAAATTGGCTGAAGTTTGACATTTCCTAGAGCTTCCCAGATTTTGGGAAGAAATGCATACTGACAAAAGTGTTATCACCTCCCACATGTTCCACTATATCCCAGCCCAGGTAGAAGTGGAGATCACAGCCCTCCTCAGGGAAATAAGAGCAGAAGAAAATTGTATCCAGGGCACTGGAGCCATACATTGACTGCAGCCAAGACTGAAAGATGAAATTTGCCCTCTTCAAGACATAGAAGAGGATACTTTCTTAATAGGCAAGGCAGGTTTTTTGAAATCTGGATCACAGAAAACAAGTTGTTCTAATTCACAAGTTTGTAACTGGAACATGAGGTTATATACAAAAAACATATCCTTTAAAAGTAGAGAAATACAGGATCAGAGAATCATAGGATGGTTGGGCTGGAAGGACCCTTAAAGACCATCTAGTGCCATGGGCAGGGAAACCTCCCAGCAGTCCAGGTTGCCCAGAGCCCCATCCAGCCTGGCTTTGAACAGTTCCAGAGATGGGGGATCCACAGCTTCTCTGGGCGACCTGTGCCAGGGCCTCACCACTCGTAACAGGTGAGTGGTTCTTTAAGGAATGCTCTGAGATTTAATGCCTACTTGTTCAGCCACATCAGGATGTCTTAGAGAGGAGGAAACAGACCTAGTTCACCTCTTATAAAGCTTCTACCCAGAAACACTTTTTCCCCAACAATAAAACTACTTTGCTAGAGAGAACATTTTCAGGCTCATTCTGTCGCCCATACATTTTCAGCCCTGGCTGAAATAAGCATAACCACATATCAGTTAGGAAATCCTCATCAATCCTTGAATTTCAGACAGAGCTAATTCTTTTATTGCACCATCTTGGAAGATGTGCCACTAGTCATTACATTTTATTTCTCTGTTTTCATTTCTAGTACTGCAAACAGTAATTCAAATTTCCTCATATTTCCAGGAATGCAGTCAGGTAAGGAATGGATCTGTAACCATACTTTTAATGATTGGCTCAAAATCAAATTGTTGCTGTAGATATGGATATTTTCTCAATATATTGCTAAAAAGGGGAGGGGAGGGGAAAAAAGCAAACCAAAGCCAGGGACTAAAATAATTCCAGAGATCAAGTACACTTATTTCTAGAAGGGATGAAGTATGATGTGAAAAAACCTTTATACAGTAAAGACCAGAAAGAAATGTAAATAAATAAAGAAGCATATATTAGCAAAGTCTAGCTTTATGGATTAGTGAAAGAGAAACCCCTCTATGGGTCCAGAATAAAAATTTCCTTTCAGTTTATTTTCTGTTGTATAGGTTACTTTTCCATTTCAGTGACTTCAGTAACAGAGGCAATTGGTTGTTATTGACCATTTGTATGGGGTTTCATTGGCAGTAGCATTTTGAGGGAAAAAGTGCCTTTCCAAAAGATCCTATGTTGCTTTAAAGCATGTAACAGTTTCAGTATGCCAAATGCAGGTCGTGCTGTGAGCCATCACAGCAGTACACAGATATTGATTTAGATAGAGACTAGAGAGCTGGGGAAGATAGAAAGGGCACAGTGTGCTTTCTGATGTGTATGCATTATTTAGCTTTCATAGTTTCATCTGAAGTTAGTGCCTATTTAGATAAAATTATAGAATCGGTATCACTGCGCTCAATACAGGTACATCAAATTACCTCTGAACCAAAGAGATACAAATGATATGGCTTATTTCTCCTTGGAGCTACTACAAAAATGGCTTTTAGTGATGATCCATTTTTTTTCAGCCTGAAAAATATACCTGGAAAAAGTACCATGTTGTGACAAACAAAGAAAAATAGCATCTTAGCTGCTTGGTTCCCAGAGAGTCAAACTAGAGAAATCTACCGCGCAAATTCCACTGATTCTATTACTTATGAATGTCAAATAATTGACTTGACACAACTAATTGACAAATTCTCCAATACTGAAACAGGCTAATTTTCACAGAGCAAGGAAGACAAAGGCAAAAGAAGAAAGCAAGGAAGAAGTATTCCACTAACAACACTCACAAGAGATCACAATATTTACGGCTTGGATTAAAGTTCCAATGTTTTATTTTTACTTCCATACTGTCTTACTATGTCTTAAACTGGGACAGAAAAATAGTAGACTCAAATCACCATAAATCATAATTTTGGGGGTCCATATCTTGTACTTGAAAATGAAATTACAATAATTTTTGCAAGATTTTCCACAAGCAGAAATAACCACAAGAAAAAGCTGAAACCCACATATGACACTAAGAAATATTTTGAATAGTTTTCTGTTTAGAGTTTCATATTTTGCAATTCTTTCCAAACTTCTGTACTATAAGAGGGCCATGTGGAAATGACTGACAAATTCTAAGGTTTCAGAAGATGGCCTTTATCCTTATATTCATCCATTCATTCTGGCCCTGACCAACCAGCCATTTGCATAGGAGCATCCCTAATTAGCTGTATTAGCATCAGAAGGATTATTGTGTGAATAAGCACTTTCAGACCAAACTGAAACACGCACCGGCTCTGATAACAAGCTTACAAATAAATATATTCACATAGAAACACTTATTTGACTTAGCAGGGCAGAAACATTTACTTCCAGTCACACACAAGCAGAGGATTCTTACACCAGAACCTCTGAGAGCTGAAACCTTCTAACAACAACGAGTCATTTTCTAATAAACAAATTAAATGTTTCCTGTTGTATTTTTCTACCAGAACATTAGATATTTACTTGATGTTAAAAATTACCTTACACTTCACTTGACAAGTGAGTTCATCTTTTAAGGGTAAAGAACCCAACTATATCTGTCAAAAGCACCATCATCAACTGTATTGCACATATATATTTAGTAGAGGTTAAAAATCCCAACACACTAATTTCACCAAAAATATGTGTAATGGCAGGTGATTTTTTCACTGACAATGATTTATTTTTAAACATGATAACAGTAAGAAATATTATCATTTTCTGAATACAAAAAACTCAATTACATATGGCATAAAGACTAGCCTATTTTAATAAAAAAATAAAAGTTTCCAATTATAATTAATATTGGTAATTATATTTTATAATTTAGGAAATAACTCAGAAACACAATATCGTTCTGGGCACATTTAAGGTTTTATCTTTAAAGTTACTATTCTGTACTTACTAGAGGTGGTTCTGACACAGAAGTAGACAAATAAATTACATTTTGCTGTGGAACTGCATGCAAAAATGTTGCTGTAGTGGCTTCTTTTCTATTTTCCATTGCTTAATTTAAAACTCCCTTGAAGATTTCAAGGATTGCTTGACATTAATTAATCAATTTCAATTCTTTAATTGATATCAAGCAAAACTTCAAAATGGCATTTAAAATATTAAATATCCAGTACTTTATTATTTAAATGTGGGTTAAATCCTATTTTGTCTAAAAAGGTACCACCAAACCAACCTCCTGTATGCTACACACAAACAACCCCACACCGGATCATAGGAAAAATTTATTGGGAGAATATTTCTGATAGCAAGCCAAAGTTCTGAATGTAGTGCTCTAAACCAAAACTAAGGAGATGGACATGTCAGGAGTGGAAGAACAGTCTTTCTCATCTTTAGACCTTGAAGAAAACACTACAATTATGATGCTGCAGTTCAGCAGCATCATAATTTGGAGCCCAGGTCCTGCTGGTCTTTTCTGCACACTTTTCCTGCTGAAAACATCACAAGGACAGCTGCTTTCACAGGATTTTTCATGGAGTCTCAGGAGATCTTCTTGTTATGTTACCACAGTACTTTGAATGACAGTCAGACAACAAAAACAACAAGAACAAGATCCAAAGAGAGGAAGGAGTGAGGATTGGGATTGTAAAGAGGCAGGGAAGTAAAAAGAAAGATAAGGAAAAATGGATTATGAAAAGGGAAGGATCATAAAATATCAGCACAAAGAGGGAGCTGGGAAACCAGAAAACTAGATAAAAATAGAAATTAAGTGAAAATGTTTAAAGAAGTTTTTCAGATAAGAGAAAGGAAAAGGTGATGGAGGGGAAGGGGAAGGGGAAGGGGAAGGGGAAGGGGAAGGGGAAGGGGAAGGGGAAGGGGAAGGGGAAGGGGAAGGGCCTTAGAAGAATTAAAATGGATGGTTTGATTAAGGCCTGACTGCAACTTGCAGTAAGAGGTAAGAGATGAATAGAAACCAGATGCTGTGCAACTATGAAGACAGACTAGACAAAATGTGACTAAATGGCATTTACAAAGCAAACCCAGCTTTGAGTGTATGAGTTATTTTATTTTCCATTAGTAACAGAAACATGTTAATGGAGTTTTTAGTATCCATTTATAACTTCACTGAAACCTTGCAGGAGCCGGTAGGACTAACAAGAGCTTGCCTGACACCTGACACAAGTCTGGTAAACAATGACTGATTTTTCTGTATTCACACGTTGTATTTTTGGTATGTGTTTCTTCCCTTCTCTGCTATAATGTTGACATCAAGCTAAAAATCACTCTCTACATGCACATACAAATACAGAAAGTGAAGATGCAAAAGTGTTTACTTTTCTTCACAACTAAAAATATTCATATTATATAAATTGTACCCATGGGAGCCTGTTTCTCCAATGAGAGTGCATTTAAAATTTGATACTCTTCCTTTCCAGGCACTGGGGACTCTGGCATTTACGTGTGCAGTGACCATAATGGTGGATATTCAGATAGGAGAGGGAAGAGATGAGTCATGATTTGAAAAGAGGACTTAAAAAGGAATTAAAGGTAGCAGCAATCATTGTGTGCTTTAAGCCTGAACCGAGGGCCAGGGATGTCAAAAGGAATGCTTTCATTAGCTTCAGTGCCCTCTGACTCAAGTTCTTTTACCTTCTAGAGGGCAGGAAGGATTATGTTTTGGTAGGATGCGAGATTGAAATCATACACAGGCATTAAAAATGCCTCTTCTCTGCCTCAAGTGTGGCACAGTAACAATTGTGTGATGGAGACTGAAATAAGGACCGGCAACTCACAGTCATGAGAGCACAATCACACTCAGATCACTTACCAGAGTTTAAAAACATTATTATGTTTTTCCTCACGTTACCTCGCTACTTATTTTCCCTATTCTTTTCATTTTTAGGGATTAAGCACAGAGAAAAAAAAATACTAAAATTCTTAGTATTGTGATATTTCTATAAAACAATCACTTCATATAGACTCTTACAGTTAAGTAATGTTAACTACAAGGCAGTGTTTTGACTAATTGGCAAAATGACATTTCCTCAATATTACAGTCTTCCTTTTCCCCTCAAAATTGCAGAAGAAATATATGATTTTAATAGATAAAACTTCTCAAGTCTCCACAGACAAAAACAGCTTAATAAGATGCAAAATGTTATACTTCTTCCAGTCTGCCTCTCTTCTCTTTCTCCCCGTGTCCAAATCCCCAGAATACATGTGAAAAAAATTAGTGACAGCATGAACAAAATAGGATGCCTACAAGTATGCAGATGTGTAATTTTCACACTTTTTTTTTCTCATGTAGTTTTCTAGAATTAGCTTTCTAAAGAAAAAAAAGGAGAGGCATTAAAATTTCTAAATCTCTCTTTTCCATCTTAAAATATTAAAATATTGCTAGTACATGAACTGAGAGGGTTATGTCTATTTTTACTTTAGAGAACATAGATAAAAGGCAGGCAAAACATCTTTTTTTTTTTTTTTTCTGGACTGCTTCACATGCACATACACCCCTTTCCAGTGTTGTTTTAATCTCAACTGGAGGTGACTACTCATTTGTAAAAGAAAAGAGGTTAAGAGGCACTAAATAAAGATGACAGATAGCTTCATAAAATAATTTAAATTACTCTGAAAAAGAACTGGGTAGAAAACAAAGATGACGCTGTTTACAGTAACAATATTTAAAATGTATTAATTAAACCCAGAGCAGAACTACAAAAGGGAGAGGTGCTTTGAAGATGGAAAGCTCTGAATGCCACAGAAAGCTTTGAAGTTTCTCAGTTTCCTTTGTTTCTCACTCATAATACATGAGGACACTCTGCAGTAGCTAAGCTTTAACTTTCAAGGGACCTTTTTCTGTTTGTTCCACCATTAATGAGAAAAAAAAAAAAAAAAAAAAAGAATCATACCCTGCTCTTGCTCTTCATCTTTAGAATTCATGGCACAGCAATCCACTGCTGCCATGAGAGTTTCTGGTTCCTGTTTGGGAAGGCTGATTTAATCTGCTGAAGGTTACACTGCCATCAGTTGCGCCAAACCTGTGCCAGCCTCTAGCACAAATTAATCAAAGCAGTCACTCAGTACAACTTCTACTACACAGCAGAGGCAGAGGCAGCAGAGCCACAGCTTCACACTTGATCTTAAAACCAAATCTAAAAGTTTTAGTTTCATGTTCTATTACTTTCCTTGCTGTTCCTCTCCAAAATGTTTTCTCTGACAGTCATTTTAGCAGAAAGTTAGATCAATAGTAGGATGAATTTTCTACTGCTACCTTACTCATGAATGAGGATATACAAATCAAGGGAAAGGAAAAGTTTGAGGAGTTTATTATTTGGTGTACCTGGAAGCTGTCCTTGAGTTCAATATTTGAATATATTGAATAAAAACAATAATTCACACACATCTATAAGTTTCTTGACCTTCCAAGAGGAAAAAATAACTTAATTTCTTGCTCATGATTCCTGCAGCAACAGAGGTGATTCCCCTTCCCCTTCGTCCATCACACTTTATAGATGTAGGTACAGCAGTTCCACAGTATGTATAGTATGTGCATTATCTCCTGAGATAACACGATCACATTGTCATGCAAACATGCAAATCACCCCTTCTAGTTGCCATGGTTTTAAATTGAAACCCTGGCATCCTTTTATCATGGCCCAGCATAGCTTACTGTAAAAAAAAAAAGGCAGCAAGGCAGCATCTACAGGCCCATCCTGCATTACACCAGAGGAATTCAGATAGCTTTAACCCACCTACTATTTAGAGGACTAAATCCTAGGTATAATTTTTAAAATTCCTGTAGAACTTCTGATGCTGCATCTGGGTCCTGTTAATTAAAGCATTTTTACATAAACTGGCTCACATTGCCTCTAATTTAAAACTAAATGAAAGGAATGAATGTCAGGTTCCCAGCCACAACACAATACCACTGGGAATGTGCAACCTTCCAGTTTTAGCACTCATAAAATACTGCATTAATGTGGTCAGAGCAGATTTATGTTAAAAAGGAAATTTAAAAAAGCCCCTTTTGTAAGTCTATTCATTGATTGCTTTTTCAAAGGCTTAGGAATGAAATACCACAGAAGAGGCGAAGTCCAAGGAGGGGCAGCACAAAATTCTGTGTCTCCTTGCTTGAAGTGCTCCTGTAACCCCCATGTATGAGCCAGAAACAGCACTCTGAGGTTCACTGCTCTAACTTATGCCAGTCCTGTATGAATGGCTGGAGAGATGTGAACACATCTCTTGGAAACAATATGAAGACCTTAAATTTTCCTGTATAAAATTCCCCAACAGCTGCTAAAAGTTTTGAGTGTCTATTAGCAAAAAATAGGTTCAAAAGAAGAAAGTAAGTGCTGTCCCATGTCTCAACAACCTGCATTTCACTGCTGGACAACTCATTATTGATTGGGTAGATTAACTCATTAATCTAACTTGTGGTGTGTTTATGAGAAGGTTAAATTTCCAAAGACCTCTGCAAGAGAATGGAGAGAAAGAACCTCCTACACAGGGTGAGTCAGAGCAGAATCTTAACTTAGATGCTCTCAATTGCCCTCTGGGAAATCCTCCCTCAGTTTGAGATCTGTGTAAGGTGATTGTGCTTCTAATTTAGCCCTATGAACAGTTTGGCCGGAATTATGGGATCGCAAACACCTTCCCCAAAGCTCACTAATACCTGTCTGAACAGGAACCAACATGCAGAATCAGCCAACAGAGAAATAAAATATGAAGGCCAGGTCAGACAAGACAATACTGCTTGTAGTAAGCCTCAAGAATGAAACCTGAGAGCCCTGGCTGTTCCCTTCTCAGAATAAGGGAGCCTGGATTTGATCCTCTGCATTAGTGAGCATGGAGGAGCTGCTGTTACTCACATGGATGTGAATGTGGAGGGATGATGCCTTGATCATTCTGCCTGTCCCAGAGCAGTATTTTCTACAGGTGTGTGCCTCAAACTCCTAAGGTGTAGGAGTTGTTGTTTGTTTGTATTTCACCCAAGATAAGAAAAACTAATATCAGCCAGGTGAGTCAATAAACCCCAAATGTTCCATGTCTAAAAACAAAGAAAACTAAGATTTAAAGTATTTGCTACACCAGAATGCTCACTGTTCTCTCCCCAATATTAATATTTATCATACTTAATTAAGCTCTTTTTCACATCCATGTATACTCCAAGCCTATAATACTAGATCTTACTAATAACTATGGCTAGTACACTGACTCATGCAAACACAAGCCACACATCTCTAGAGTCCAGAAAGGTGGTCAGTTTTCATGACTGGAAGTCCCAAGACACGAGCTCTGGCACTCCAGATTTTATGAAGTTTTCTGTGTTTGTGACTTCTTTCAGTAAGTTAAGATGGAATGTAACTTCACATCACCTTGAATCCTCTGCAGCTTATCTACAGTAGCTTTAAGGTAACCTTTCCACTGCCTGTGGCACCCTCATGTCAGTGCCAAAGAATGGTTGTTGTTGTTGCTGTTGTTTTAGTTTGTGATTTTTAGAGAAATGTGATCTCTTTGTTCACCATTAAGACCACAGAGCATAGTCCAGAAGTGAGTATTCCACCATTTATTTCAGGACAAACCATTTGCTTCCAGTGTAAGAAGGCCTCCAGTGGTCTTTCTAAACTTTTAAAATTAGGAAAGATACTAGAAAAATGCCTTTCCACCCATAAGCTCTCAGTCACAGGTATATGTATGTCTCAAACAAGAATTTTGACACTTTCAAAACAACCTATATCAAGTGCTATTCTTACCAAAATCTATAACATAGCATAATCTATAGCTCAGAAAGTAATAAATCTGTTACAAATATCATTATTATTTTTAAATAAAATTTCAGAAATTAATATTCATGCCTGTGAAATCACAGAAACCCAGCTACACCCTGGGGCTTTTTATTACTCCCTTTGACTACTATCCAGTTACTTTCAGTTGTCATCTCTCTCTCCTCTGTAAATACCTTGGTTGATAGACAGATTAAACCAAGTACTTCATGGGCCCCAAAAGAAATTCTGATTTATGGAGGCTGGGCCTGGTGCACTCAAGAAGCCTCAAAATCCCTTTAAAGAAAAGTTAATGAATTTTTCACACCCAGGAAACACACATGTAAAACCCATATATCCAAATACTAATTTATTCTACTTTTACTTCAACATATGATACTTTCCCTGGGGAAAAAAAAAAAGAAAAGAAAAATAGATAGCATATGACTTGTCTTAAGTAGGAAAAGCAGTATAATTTTAATGTCTATTTTCGTATTAGTCTCCTAAGACAAATGTTCTGCCCATCTGCCAGCATAAACTGAAAGGCTCCAAAGTCCCTTCCTCTCCATTTCTCACCGATGTTTATCCTCCTATGTTACTCTTTCTCTGAAAATTGTGCAGGTCCAATGATTTGGAAATATGTAACTGCCCTGTGGCTACTTTGTTTGAAGTAGCTTTGACATTCACATCTCTGTAACATCTTAGTCTTTGAAATCAATGGAGGAAAAAAATCATAAAGGAGACTTTATTACCACTGTTACTTCACTGATTTCAGACAAATTCAAGTAGAAATAAATCAAGACAAAGCATCCAAGACAGCATTATTCTGTTAGGAGCACTTAAGAATGTACTAATTAGTCCAAATTATTATTATGATATCAAGCTGCAAATGCAAACATTCCTTAAACACAGAGACCCAAATGCAATAATACAGTGCTAAAAAGCCAAAAGCAGGAAGAATACAAAAAGTCTGCCACCTGATAAAATATCTGATGTCATAAATAATTTGCTTAAAACCCTATCCCCAACAGTGACTAATCCTAAATGCTAAGGAAAGCCTATGCAGAAAAAATGCCCAGTAGAAATAATTTCCAGAACAGTGCTGCAAAACAAGTCAGGAAATTTCTAAGTCAGAGGTGGTGTTTTACCTTTTGTCAATGAATATATTTTTCTTCCACTAACTTGCCCATCAGGGTTTTTAAATCAACATAAACTTTAGTGTTAAAAAAATTTGGCGACGTCTTTGGTTGCTTGATAGCGCACTGTTTGCGAAGCTCCTTCTTTCTGCTTGGTAACAGCTTGGTTCCACACAATTATCAATGAGGATGCTGAATATACAATGTTAGTTCTGTTTACTATATAAAACATAACAAAACTGATGGTCCTTGGTTCCTTTTCTGAAGACAGAAGAAATATTCAAACCCTACACAATGACTCCATGCCAGTCACGATTTCACAGGCCTCTAGCATATCTTTCCATCAGTCATATCACTCTTAGCAGGCTCCTCTTCTATTAAATCTTTCCCTGCACACCAGATGTTCCATACCTTTGATCTTCCTTGTCACGCCTCTCTGTATCTCTGCCCATAATAATATACTTTTTGGAGGGGAGGGGAACAGAGTTTCATGCATTTAGGAACTCAGGCACAGCATGGTTTTGTATGATCTCTTATCTTTTTTCCTCTCTTTCCTTCCCTAACAAAGAATTTGCTTTTGTTGCTGCTATTGAGCACTGAACTGGTATTTTCATAGAACTATACATTAAAAGCAGAAATGTCATTCCCAAGTACTTATAGTTAGCTCACTGTCCATCACTGTGTATGCAAAGTTAACACTGAGGGGTTTTTCACCCCTAAGTATCCTACAATATTTATTAATTTCATTGGCTAATTTATTGCCCAGTCACTCATATGTCCTTCTTCAATGTTAAACAGTCTTGAATAGCTTGAATACCTCAACATCCTCCACAAGTTATTCTGTCCTTTTCACAGATCACTTCTGAATCTGCTGAAGAGCACAAACCTCTGTGGAATTCAGCCAGTGACACCTCTGCATTGTGAAAATGGAACATTTATTCTTACCCTCATCTGCCTCTCTTTTCACAGACTACTTATCCATGTGAAGACCTCCCTATTATCCCTGAGCAACTTAGCTGCTTTGTTGAGAGATATTGCTGAAAGCATTTGGAATTCCATGGGACTCATTATCAATAGTATCTAACACACAATTGTTACTGAATTCAAAGGCCTGAAGCTGGGAGGCAGGACTTTTCTTTTTAAAAGTTTAGCCATTCCTTATGTGCCATACACACCCATGTGCCCACTGATTTAGTATTTGGAATCATTTATTCAAATTTATAAAAATACAGATATTTGGTTCAGTGATTTGTCATTTCTGTCAATCTTCTCTGTGGCCTTTTCTACAAACTATCGTTATATTTAGTGTGTTCCAGTCTGTACCAATGGGGCTTCCCCATGTCACCTACTGACTCAGATGTTTCATTCTGGAGAATTTGAATTATTTTGAGCAACTATAATCTGGCAAAGGTGACCTATTATTCCTAATTTTGTCTATTTCTTCCATAGATTCAATTTCAGACATTGTCTGGGAAGTTTCCCATAAAGAAACATTAGTTCCTAAAAACCTTGATAAATACTTAAATAGTGAGCATAGCCTTATCAAATCAACATTTTTCTTTTTTTATTTATTTTTTATTTATGGTGTCCTTCTCATAGAGCTACTTTTCAAAACCTTTGGTCCTATGGAATCTATTTTCTGTCCCCAGTGAGTTTGAAAATTGTTTACTATTGGTTTCTAAGAATCTGCAACTTGCTTGTTTGATCTTTTTTGCCTACTTTACTACATTTTCATACTTCATTTGTAATTAACATTCTTTCTAATTTTTCCCTTGAACATATCTCAGATTTCTTGACATATGTTTAAGCGACTTGCATTTTCATTCTGTTTTACCATGTTGTCTGGATTTCGGTCTTCTTGAAGTATTTTTACTACATAGTAAGAATTTTTGTTGAATTCCTAATCTGATTTCTTTAAATAATCTCTGTAGAACTGGAACCCATTTAATATTTTTCACAGCTCCTTTTGTTGTATATTTTTAGTTATATTAATATATATTATTTATTTACACTTAAAGGGCTTTCTGCTTCTGAAATTAAGCACAGGAATAGCAGATTTTTTTTTCATTTGCTGGCATGTTGAATCTAAGTACAACATGGTTTCTCTTACAGAGCAGTTCATTGAGAGAAACATTATCAGTCAAGTCTTTCACCAGTGCTCAGGACCAAGTTGAATTGCTCACAGATTCCCTGGCTGCCTACTTCTATCAAACAGTCATTAACGGGGTCACAAAACACAGATATGGCAATTACTCCAGACAGGACAGAGCATTTATAATCTCATTCAGCACATCACTCTATCCATTGCAATTCTATCATATTCCCCCTACTATCTTTCTTATTTTCTTGCTTGTTTATGTATTTTTAATTTTTATTTTTATTCTGTCTTCTATATTCATTTTCATAAGTAGAACAGCATTTCAGTCATAACTATTGACATGGCTTTTCATGATGTGCTAATCTGATTTGATTATGAGCTTCCTTTAATGTAAAAACTTGAAACTAGAACTCCACAAAACTCAACAAGGGTTGTTCTGTCCTTTGCACATTTGTTATCCCGGAGTCTTAGAATCATAGAATTCTTTTCACCAGATCAGGCTGCTCAGGGCCCCATCCAGCTTGGCCTGGGACACTTCCAGACAAGGGGCATCCACAACTTCTCTAAGCAGCCTGTGCTAGGGTCTCATCAAGCACACAATAAAGAATTTCTTCCTGATATTTAACCCAAAACTTCCCTCTCTCATCTTAAAACCCTTGTCCTATCACTATCTGCCTGCACAAAAACTTCCTCTCCCTCATTTTTATTAGCTCCCTTATGGCTGCAATGAGGTGTCCGCAAAGCCTTCTCTCCTCCAGGCTGAACAACCCCAACTCTCTCAACTCATCTTCCTGGGAGAGGTGCTCCAGCCCTCTGATAATCCCAATGATCAATGCCATATATCTAGACACAATCCACCAACAGAAACAATGAGAATACTATTACAGTTCAGAAAACTATAGTGTGATATGTAGAGATTTTAATGAGATTGCAGTCAGGCAACAAATATGCAGAAACTGAGGCAGAGGTCTTTAATACAAAGAAGCCTGAGCAATTTTTTGCTGTTGCTATGCTATGGAAATCTCAGGAAGATCCAAATGGTAAAATATATTTTTCATACATTATACATGCATACAAAATGTACAATTTCCCATAACTTGAGCATCCTTACTTTTCAAGGGAAAAAAAATGAACACATGTTCTGGCTTTACCTATGTTGAAGGAGATCCAGAATGTTCACCTCAAAACATTAAATTGTGCAGCAAACCCTCCCCACACTTCATGGCATGCAGAGGAGGTGCTCGCTTTCCTGCCACCTTAGAAGGCTGACACACACACTGCTGGGAATAAAGGAATGTAACTATTTACTAACTTTGTTCAGAGATAGTGAGGAATAGGAAATAAAAGTCAATTACTGGTGGATATTAAGCATCTGGGCAACCAGAGATGTGTTTTTCATCACCCCATACTACAGTTTCTGCTTCAGAACTCCTCTCCTCTGTGGCCTGCACAGCACTTTGAAATCTTTATTAAGGCTCAGAAAACTTTCTGTGTTAGGCCTTCTTTTATTTTTTCCACTCAAAAAAAGATCTAGGGGACTTTTCTAAGGCCACAGAAATGACACTGGTTAAATTAAAGGTGTTTATGACAAAATTGAATTTAATATGTGGAAGACTGTGACAACCACCAAACATTTACTGTCTTCTCAGCTTCTGTCCTCAGCCACAAAGCAAAGAAAGCTACTGTAAACAAAATAATAATGTCTACAGCAAAATCCACATCTTAACTAGGTAACTTCCAAAATACTTCATCCTAATTATTTAAGTCAATTACTTCCTTATTTTATATTTCAAATAGTCTTTTACTTTCCCGACACATGTATTACTAAAGAGTAAATTAAAGCAAAAACAAGAAAATTAAAATTATATATGATTATAATTTAATATTATATTATAATAGCACAGCATATTAGTGTTATTACCAGAAAGCACTGGAGCTCTCCAAACCTAAAAAGCACTAATATAACAACTCTCTTCCTCCTTCTATCTTAGTAGTATATAAGGAAAAGCTCCTTCCTAACAGTCCTCTAATTATAATTAGGGTCATTAATACAAAGGCTACATATGTATTCACCTGAACTGTCCGATCCAACATATACATAAATAAATTACTCACAACATGAATGTTAGACTGAATGTGGGAGGAACTATAGGTACAGTCAAAATTTGGCAGTTAGGACACCCAACAGTAAAGAAAAAGCATTCCTTTCTCCTAGAGTCTCTATATATTGTTATGTTCCATCATCACTGAGAGGTACAAAACCAGTACACACAATAATCAAATTTCTAATTTTGTTCCAATTCCACTTTGCCAGCCCCAAGCCCCAGGCCAGCATCTGGCTGAGCACCTCTGGAGCCAGTATTGTTCAGCTCCCAGATGGGTGGGGCAGGATTTACAGTGTGGAAAGAAGAGATGCTTTCTCTTCCCCTTTTTCCCCTGTAAATTCCCAGTAGTCTACTCTCCAGAGTCAGCTTCAAGGCTGGGAAACTGAGGTTCCCAGTCCCCCCAAGGTGAGATATCTGCAGACTCTTGAGGAACCCACTTTTTGGGGAAGACTCATTATGTTTTTTTTCTTTCCGTTTATTTTCAGAAAGAGCTCAGTTCTCAGGATTGTCAGTAAAACATATTTCAGCTCTATCCATGTAACTAAACTCTACTGAGGTAAGAAAACTGAGATAACCTATTTATCCATTTTCCCCCACCAGCTAGTGCTGGTGGCTTCCAGCCCATTATTTAAAAGCTTTGCATAATTTTTCACTGCTTCCTCTCTATTGGACTGAATTCAGGTAAAATGCTTCCTTTCCTTGCAAGGTAAATCCCTGAATTTGGAGATCCTGTGGCCTTACCTGTGTCTGTAATTGTCTAGGATTTGTGCAGTCAAATCTAAGTAAAATATTGGAAATTAAGATTATTTTCAGTAAAGGCCAGAAATGAGTAGTTGAATCAGTCTGGGAATCTAAGTGTTCTAAACTTATGCTGTGTTATGCCAGAAGTTATGCAGGTATAGTGATCCACAAGAGAGAAATTAGAATGAGTCTGATGTGATCAGAATAGATCCAGGGATACATTTAATAAAAAACTGATAAAGACTATCACCTTTAAAACTTTAATTACCAGGGAAATTCAGGTACATAAATGGAAGAGAAATGGGAGGGTACTGTAGGCTCATACATGCAGATATGGAGTAGCTAGTTTACACTGGCGCGTCTTGCTTTTGCTTGAAAGTGAACTACTGTCACCTGAAAAAGTCAGAGCTACTTATAAAAATATATATTTAAAAACTATATTCAAAATGTTTGAGCAAATCCCTAGGGCAGGCAGAGCTGAAGTCTAAATGTCAGTGCTCTTTTGGAGACAAGATCAACCTATAACCTTATCAGAACACAAATTATGTCAGTGAAAAACATCCAAAACCTGCAGAGGCATTTGAGAGATTTTTGGCAGTCTAATTTATGGATTTCAGTTGCTGTTTTCTAACTTTCAGGCTGCTCAGAAAAAGACAGTTTTTTCTTTAGTTATTTTTTTTTTTTTTTTAATTGGTTACAAAAGTCCTGGAAATCTACCACTTTTATCCTTGTGCATTTTGATGATGCATATTACTGATTAGGAAGTGTCTCAGCTGGTAATAAGTTCCCTTCATAATTTTTTTTCAAATGCTGTTTTTATGCAGTTCATACAGGAATCCAATTAGCATATCATTGTGACTGATTAAATATGCCTCATGTAAATTTACATGTCAAAATACATACTGTACTTAAACAAACAGACAAGGATGCCAGTCTTCTGTAAACAGCTTTGCATTCATAAGCTAACTCAGGAACACAAAAGCTTATATTTAAATTCTCAATGACTACCTGAATAGAGTGAAAGGAAGATAGAAAGGTAATGTTACTCATGCATGAAGTGAGAGCATGAATATAGACATTTGTTTCTCTTTGTCTCTGAAGAAAACTATTGACAAGAGATTCCCCATCTGCATATGAGGCTGTCACGTCAGATTAGCTCATCAGGTAATGGAAATTTGGCCTCTGATCCAGAAAAGGTCCCTATGCACTAAGAATCAAGACTGTTTCAAAGAGATTGTATTATCTTAGACAGCAGGATTAAATTAATATGGGAATGACTTCTACTGGAGGAAATTTTTTGTTAAACATGTGCTAATGTTTATTATGCAGAGCATCCACTTCTCATAAGTGATCTTTCTTGACATTTATTCATTACTTGTTGACCTTCCTTGCAACTGAAAAACAAACAAGTAAGTGGACCCCCTCTGAAGCACGGAGCCAAGACCTCTACAGATGCATTCATGCTAGCACAGATTATGAAACACTAGAAGAAACGACACTGTTGTCAGATAGATCATAATGATCCCTCAAAAGAGGAAAAATTCTTGGGGTCAATCAATAAGGACTGGGCTCACAAGTGGATGTTGTAGCTACTCTCCTTAAACAGCAAAGAGAAAAATTCAGTTTCAACACTTGTTTCAATGAAAATTCACCAATTTACATTAAATATGCAACAAAAGGAAGGACTTGGAGATGACTCATCAAACTGCTCCAGTGCAATGTTACCCTTACTCTCCTGCACTGCAGGTCAGTGAATGTTCAATTATTCCATGCAAAGCCTAACAACTTCTATAGGAAAGGCTGAGAATCTCCTCCCGGAACTTTACTAGCATTGTGATTAAAGGTTCAAACTTGCTAAGGCCCAGGAAAATGGTGAATTCATATATTCATTCAAGTGAATTTCTGATAACAGACTGAGACTTCATCCATAGAAATTAATCAGGAAGAACTGATTATATAGATTTGCATCATGGTTTGTAGTACAGGCCAGAGGGAATAAACACACAAGGAAGAGAATCAATTAGTTGTAGAGCAAAAGTCTGCGTATATGACTAGAGATATTCAGCAAACAATTCAAGTTGAAGTCCAGTGTTTTCTATGAAAATCAGATTAAGGTACCACTGAGCATGGCAGGAAAAAAAAAGTCACCTTAGCCCTGACTTTAATGAGGTCTCACATGTAAATAAAATGTGGGTAATTGATCCATATAATCTCCTTCTGATTTCACACAAACCAGAAAAGGGAAGGAAAGAACAAAAAGCACAGAGATATTTTCTGTACAGCAATGGTGTGTCTCTGCCAGAGAGATAATCTACCCAATTGCATGTGCTTATTACTCCATCTGATGTGTATTGTAGCACAGAGGGATGAACTACATAAATCACTTCAGAGTCTGAAATAAGAAATATAAGTGAGAGGCACTTCAAAATAAATGTAGGATGTTGAAATAGTGAAATAATAGAAATATCTGGACAATGAAATAACATCTTGATATTGAAATTGCAAAAAGGACAGGTCTTATATAGTATAAAATAACTATGTGCCCGTGGTTGTTATTGATTCCATAAACTGTTTCTGTCACTTCATTATATATATATATATATATATATATATATATATATATATATATATATATATATATATATATATAAAATTAGAACAGATTTCTGCATTTTCTAGTACCTAAAATCAGAAATTTAGAATAGTTTTTTTGACAGATTTACTATTGACAGAATTAAATTCAGTTTATTTTTAAACCCAAATGTGAAAAATCTTTTTATCAAGTCTTAATCTATATCACAAGCTTTAGTCTATATTAATGGAAATCTGAATTGTGAATGTACTAAAATCCATTGAAAACAGGAATTTGTTGATTAGCTCTAACTGCTATCAAAAGGATAACATTATAACATTAATAGCAATAAGTGATGTAAAATTTTCAAATATGGCAAGAAGAAAACTGTTATTTTGCTAGACTCCAATCAACTATCTAACAATTTATTTTATCCTTGCTGGAAACGTGGTACAGATGCTTAATAAAAGTACAAACCACCGTTGCTGGAAAACAACAGGAAAAAAATCACCAGAAGAAAACTTTTTCTTCTTTTACCTTCCTAAAATTTAAGGATATCCCTTTATGAAACTTTATCACTATTTAACATCAAGGAACTATCAATGTTTTAATTACTGACAGAAAGCCCTAAATGAGCTCTTATTTAGATAATAATTTTCACTCTCCAAGCCTTGTTTAAGACTAACTTGCCATCTGAAATGTGCCTCTTATAGTTTGTGCAGAAAAGCCAAGGAAGACCTACACTTAAAAATGGCCCCAGCTTTTTGGTGCTTATAACTGAGAAGCATTAAAGTGCCAGGGCATCAAATTCAGGGGAAGGTATGGGTGGAATTCAGTTCTCAAATTGAGACATCTAAACCTGAGTGTCTGAAGAGACATGCTGACATATCAGCTGGTTGCATAAGCTCCCAATGTAGTTAATAAAAGGCAGAAAAATTGGGGAATATTATCAGTAAATATCCTTAACAAAATGAGATTTTGCTTTTGTTTATTGAGAGAAAAATTCCACTATTGCCCAAATATGCTGTGAAAAAGAATCATACATAGACAATTTTCTAGAGGGGTTTTCTCTTTCACAGCAGTGTGAAATTGCATATCACGTGGATAAAAAATAAGTAATTTCTGTTTATCTACATTTATGATTTACCTTACTGTATGAAAAAGAGAAATTAAAAAAAAATACAAAACCCAGCTTCATTGGAGGAAAAATCTTTCACAAGTTAACAGAGCTGTATAAGTTGAATAAGTTTTAACTCTCGGTGCCATAAGTGTCATACTGTGTACTTTTCAGAGAATGTATAACTTTTCAGCTGGTGACTTTGAGACTCTATTTGCCTGTAATAGGGAGATGATTCAGTCACAGTTCAACCAACAATGCATGTAATATTGTGTCTATTAAAGCTGAGAAAAATCACAAGAAAATACTGAAAAATTGAAAAGCACTTTGAGTAAAAGTGACAAATATCACATCTGTGATTTAGTAGCATATGGCTTTTTCCTTATTTTTTAAAGGCAATGACATTTAAAGCTGCTAATTAAGATATCTCCAAAATGGCATTCCTTGAATTTTTTTTTCACAACACAACTAAAATTGAAATCATTCTTAAAATAATGAAAAATATTGTTTAATAACACAGTAGCTATATTAGGAAGTGGCACAAACAAAAAGACCTTGCATACTTGATGAGGTTAATGGTCTAAGTTTAGCAGCTGACAGAATTACATTCACTGAAATATTTGTTCTCTTCAAGTAGAACATCACTTTCCCTCACTCTCCAAATTTAATGTTGTTGTGTTTTGGGGTTTTTTTTAACAAAGCATACACCAGAAGGTGTCACAGAAGGTCTGCTAACCTCCAAATATCTCCCTAACAGAGGCTGAGCTAGACACACTCCTCCAACTGGTTTGTAATGATGTAAGAATGGTTTCCCTTGGCTGCTGCTTTGTGCCTAAGTTTTCTTGAATATCCAGGAAAGGCGATAGACACACCAAAGTTTCTCCTAAAAGGACAAACAAACACGATGGGAATGCTATGGTGTGATGCTGAGCAGAGACTCAAGTTACAGTTTAGCCAATTCCTGAAGGGCTCTCCTTGCCTGTATTGCTACAAATATTGTCAGGAAATAATGAAGTAAGGATTATTTATCTTTTAAAATCACAAAAGCCTTTTCCAAGAATCAGGAGAAAGTTGAGAGGAGACTTTTAGAATGCACGCACTTTGGATTTCAAGTTTCACTGTTGTGTTCTGCTGTTCTTGTCAGTAATTTAGACAGAGATTTGCTTATACATATGCAGTTTGTGCAGCAAACAGCATTGCTTATCTATATTGGATAATTTTGTAAAATCAGATGCTCCTAGAAGAACACTCAGAGATGCTCCAGGCCACAATAATGCAAAGCACTTCTGCAGAGGTGGAAGGAAAACAGGCTGGGAGAGAAAGGTAAGAATAAGTGACAGTTTATATCAAAACTAATGTAGCCTTTAAATAAATCAATTTAAATATCAGTTGCAACCTACCAGAAAACGTTTTTCAAAAAGACCTGCTGTTCCCACACATTGATGTGCAAACTGGTGACATTACTTCCACCACAAAATTCACTTGCCAAAAAATGGCAGCCTGTTTGGAGAGGAGTCAAAGGCAATGAGTGCTGCAGAACTGAAACTGCTACAGTCATTTCTGTAAGAGGGTTATTAAGTGCCCTACTTAATTTTTTTAAGTGAATGGAGTTTGCTTTTAGCTGATGCTAGATGTGCACTGAAGTAGAATAAACCATTTGAAAATTACTTTTAAAAGCCACTGGCAACAAAATATTACCCTTTGCCCTTTTCCCCCACTTATTTATTGTTGACTAAACACAGCAGCACATGCCCTTTGAGGTGACCCAAGCACCTAAGATATCAGTATGGGGTGGCCAAAGGTGACTGAGGGCCATGAGAAAACACCACTTTTCTGAAAGAGATTCTGGCAGCCAAAATATTGCTCAGTGCCCAGAATGCTACCAGACCATGCTGTGTTTGGTGAGGTACAACCCATCCTCTTTGCACAACAGAAAGTGGAAATTCCTTGCTCCAAAAAATGCTGCCCTTCCCTTAGCAAAAGATTTCCATGGCCATATTAATTCAGAAATGTGCTCTAAGGGTGCTTGAAAGAGATCTGAGGGATTTGCTTTCACTGGGAGACGTTGTTTAGTCCAAAATCTAAGCAAGACTCCTGTTGTAGTTAATGGAGAACAACAGGATCCTCAGGGGGATGGTATACACTTGACCTGTCTTAGACACCAATCATAAGTGTGATAGACATGTATGAGATAGATGAGACAGAGGAGTTCCAGATGAGACAGACACCTCTCATGGGATGAAATGTATTAGCCTCTGGAAGCACTTATTACACTGCACTGATTGGAACAGGAGCCAAGGTTGACTGGCTTATACTTAAAGCAGCTCAAACAAAAGACACCTGAGTTAGAGGAGACGAAATCCACTCTTACATTTAAATTTGATTACAAAGAATTGAGTTAGCTGACACAACGCTGACCATGACTGATTGGGTCCGTGCTCAGAAGGACAAGTCCAATTCAGCACTGAGCTGCAAGGTAGCCACTGCAATTAGTTAGCACGGTGCTAAACACACTTGCTTTTTTCCAAGGCATTCAGTCAACTCATTTTTAGCATGAGCAGGATAATCTACCAGTGAAAGGATGCAGTCTCAGAAATATGGGACAGTTACAAATGATCCACCTGAGGTATTTATGGAAAAAAATTACAATTCTATTCTGAACATTTCAAAATATTCAATGGCAATGAAGAGAAGATATTAATTCCCATTTTAAAATAGGAAATTACAAATGTTCTGATGAACCTATGAATTAGTTTGAAATAAAAATTAGAATTCTGCATTGCTAAACTGAAAGCTTTTTTAAAAAAGTAGAAGTGTATGACTGAAAAAATCAACACATTCTGCCAATGTAAACTGACAATATTTGAAAGTGTTTTCTTTAAAATAAAATGTGAAATTAGCCTTTATACTGTCATAAGTTGAGTGAAGCTATCTTGATTTACACCACCAAAATTTATGTTGCCATAAGCACAGAGAAGGGAGTTTATGCATGTATTGAAACTTTTAAATTCCAGTACCACTTACACATGTGAAGATATTTATGTAAAATAACTGGCATATAATTATAAAGAGAAACAAGTGACAGCAATAAAGCATGAATAGTATTTTATGTTTTGCTAAAGATGACTAATGAACTAAATTTCCATGGAAATATAGTGTGCCTGACATTCTCATACCTACCCAATGAGTTCATAATGATTACTGCTATTACAATGAATACAAAATTAATGAATAATAAATTAAATCCTTACACTAAATTGATATTAGGAGCCTCTTTAAGTCATTTTTTGTAACAGTCAAGTCACAATCCATAATAACCTTCTGAGAATAACAAGTTATGGATTTAATTACAGATAAAAAGAAATATCTTCTATTAAAATGTGGGAAATTATGCCCTAAAAAATTAAAAATGGAGCAGATTTTGGAAAGCAGCAAAGAATGTTAATAAACTAAAATAATAATATTAATGAAAAAGGAAATTAGAATGTCATGTTTTTATACGTAGTGTTTTCAAAAGAAATATGCCAGGGTTAGGATAAAAGATGAACTAGCCAAGCATACTTTTGAAAATTTGAAAAGGTTTATAACATAGAAATTTAAAGGAACTCTCTCATTTCTATATACAAAAATCCTGTCAGAAGAATTTAGCTAACAATCAAAATAAGTGTCATGTCTAAATGTGGTAATCATCAGTCAGGATTCATCAGAAATCTAAAACATTGAAGGGAATTTTTGTTCTAACAATCTTCCCAGAAATCTTCTGGAGAAAAGATAAATGTCAGCTCCACAGATATATAGCATTTTGAAAGTTTAAAGACTCTTGGAAATAAAAGATGGATGATATTTTAAGGGGGCACGACCTTCCTCTGTGTCCTACCCCACGTCGTGTTAGAGGTTCTGTATAGCTGTATTTCATTAATCTGGACATCTCTCAGAATTAAAAATAATTATTTCACCACAAATCATAAACATTTTGATTTATCATGATAAATACCAGCCTCCAGAAGTGATTCTGACAAAGTCACTGTGATATCTTGGTCTCCCTGGCATGCTGCTGGAGACTTGTGGCTTCCACCTCCCTTGGCACAAGGGCAGAACCCATCTGCACATTTTGGAACACATTCAAGAACTCCTGAAGATCTTGACAAACAGAAGATGCACTCAAGTGCATTTCCATCAGGTACAACAGTTCTGAACAGAATGGTGAAGAGTGGAAATCCCTCCTATAACTGAAGTTTCAGACATGAAAAATAATTTCAAGAAAGAATTCTGTGTCTCAACACAGAGAAGGACAGAGTCCATTTAAAATCATTTAAAGTGATTTTGCCCTGGAGTTGGTTTCTATATGAATGGCTGTATCTGGTTCCTTCAGCCATGTATCATATCTCCAGCAGTGCACAGAAGGAAGAGTATGGAAATCAAATACAACTGGTTTCACCTTTTTCAAAAAATATGTACACTGACTTCTAGGAATTCTCTCTTTAATGTGATAAAGGTGTCAAAAGAATGCAGAGTATCTTTAAATATGAAGGGTATAAACGTGCTATCTAACTTCAGCACATCTCTCCCACATAATTGCCTGGGAGAGGGTAGGGCTTGAGCAACAACAGATTTTATATTCCTGCAGGGATCTACCCCAAACTCAGTTTTACCTCTTATGATACCACTGTTCATTAAACCAATAATGGTGGTTTAATGAACAAGTGTGACTTGCAAGTTTTTATCCAGAACAGGCACTAGGAGCATGAAGGATGCTCATCAGTGGCACCAGTGAAAGATGGTGCATTACTAGATGCACACTGAAAGCCACATTGAAGCCTGTTCCCAAGGGTGTCAGAACTTGAAGGTGTCCGTGGGGTAGTGAAAACCTGCTGTGACTCTCTGCTGTGTTACTGACCATTCTGTCATGACAGCTCCCATTTCCGCTTTTTCTCAGTGAAGAAATCAGAGATGTAAAGGCATTTTGAAATGAGGATTCTTAGATGCTAACTGCCTTCTGTCTAAAGCAAAGATTTATTTAACTGTATGGCAATATTCCACTAAGTTTGTTTAAAACTCTTAAGGGCAAGTTATAATTCATTTTGGTACATACGCCTCTACACAGAAGTATCTGCCAACTGCAACATTTTTGGTTGTTAGCTGCATAACAGATATCAGTTAATAATGGATATCAGTTTAACAGTTTAACCAAATTAGAACTCTTAAACTCTCTGATGCTCCTTACCTACATCTAACACAGCAAGAAACCAATATTAAGTGAAAGATGGATGCACTTATTCAGACTGGCAAAGAGTATCACAGAAGCAGAAGCAATATATAGGAAAATACGTAATAAACATCCAAACACTGCCTCATCACCACTTTAATAATCAGAGAAGAGAATCAGCTTCCTTGTCCATACTGTCACTTAGGCAAACATCTACCCAAACCTGTTTTTCTAGCCTTATCACATTTCCCAGCTTCCAGCTCTTTTTTGTCCCCAGTACTGATTTCAGATATTTAGTTATTCTATGAGAGCTTTGCTTCCAGCAGGAAAAAGAGCCTTGGATAGAATGAGAGGAAAAGGAACCAGACAAAAAAGCGGAATTGCAGGAGGATTGACAAAACCATTGCAAATGTTTGGATCCATAAATCTTTACATCATAAAATGTGAGAGGGGCATCTGATTCTTCAACATAAAGTTAAAAAGATATTAACTTACCAACAAACAACAGTTATTACCATGATTTACTAAATCTTAAAGAAAGCAGAGTATTTGGAGCTGCCAAGTGAAAGCAATTTACTCGCCTAAATTGTGACTTATCTTCAAAAACATTAAGTTGCAACATAAAATAACAGGTCTATATCAGGTGTATTTCTCAATCTGAAACATATTTAAAAAATGTTAAAATACTCTTAATTTAATATAAAATAACGTAATAACCTCTCTGACTTCCCAGTCCTCAAGTGGAAATGATTTCCTATGCAAACCCATTTTACAGCCAAGTGCAGTAACCAGACCCAGTGTGGTTGATTTTCACTGCACATTTCCCATTAATGTTAATATGAGATTCACAGCTAAATTGTTGCATATGAGTGCAGGATATAACCTCAAGTTGTTAAATGAATGAAGAGAATGAATACATGGGGATACCCATAAAGAGGAAAAATGCCAAGGAAACAAATATCAGAATGAATAATATAATGCACAAAATCCATTCTGAGAAGGAAGGATGGGGAGGAAAAAAAGGAAGCATTTTCTGATCTCTTTCCAAAATGAGTTGTGTTGTGGGTTCCCTGAAATGATGTAACATTTAAAAAAGGCTTAATCATTTCCTATAAAACCTCAATCATGAAATCCAGAAGAAAAAAATTAACTTTTTCTCAGTTAAAGTCTTTGTTTCAGATTAACCTACCATTCTTTAGACCTAGTTTTAAAGCTTTATCTATTTTTGCTCTGGATTATATGCAAAGGCAAAAATGGTCAGAGGAGTATTTTCCTCAGTGCTACAGCCCCATGGCTCCTGATTGGAAACAGGTCAATAGTTTGTGTGGCAGAGCTGATCAAGGTTAAAAACTACTCAGCAAAACACCAGTATGTTTTGACTGCTACCAATGAAGTTCTACTCCAGCTCTGACTGCAACCACTGAAATATTGCAACTTTCTCTCATTGGGTTTAGGTCTAAGATTTGGCCATCAAATCCTTACTTTCATTTCCACAGTGCACACTAATCAGTCCCAAACCATTACTTTTTGATGGTCTGCATTCTTTCTCCATGTACAGTAAGAATTTCATGGTCACCAAATATCAATATTGGGCATTTTAGTTCATGAAGCAAAATCAGAGGGAACGAACACTTAATTGTGTGTGAAATCACTGCAGACCTGGGGGGCTGTCTGGACTTCAGGAGCCCAGCTGAACACCTTGAACTCCACTGAAACCTTCCCTATTTCTGTCTTTTATATGTATATATATATATATATATATATATATATATATATATATATATATATATATATATACACACACACACTCAATACAGACGCTTTCAGGAGCACAAAGAACACCATGATAAGCGAGAACAATAATTTTTAGTTTAGTTTAGTTTAGTTTAGTTTATGTCTGATAAAGACATAAATATAACACCAGGAAAAGACAATCAACATTATAAAACAAATGACACATATTATAAAAATCTCCATTGTTTTCATAATTGTATCAATACAATTATTTGTTTGGGTTTTTTTCTTTCATATTTTCTCATACCTTGTAAAAGAACTTTAGCAGCTTAAAACTGCTCTCAGTTAAACAAATCCACTCACAGAGTAGCGCTGGATAAAGTGAAAATGCCCACAAGAAAAATGGGAATATTTTGCATGCGCTGAATTAAAGTTTTGCATTCATGTATTTGAAATTTCCAGCAATTTTTTTATTTCCAGCACCTTTTTAAAGTAGAATAAGCGCATCCTTTCCCTTCCCTTTCCTTTTTATTAATATTTTTCAATGTAAATTAAAAATATTATCATTATTTATGTCTGTGTACATATATAGCCAAATACACACATGTTATAAACATGTCTGATAAATACACCTGTATACACACATATTTATATAATAATACCACACACATATATATAGAATACCACATATAAATACACACAAATATAAATTTACTCTGCACCACAGATCTCCCATATTTCTCCATTTTCATATTGTATCTTTACTCCTAAGCACCCAGTTAGCTAATTTTTGTGAACTCTGATAAATGAAATTACTCTGTTTTATTAGTTCACTTATGCTCAGTGCAAAACTACAGTGAAAACTGGTTTCCACAACTTCTAATTACAAAACATTAGCTACCTGAGACTTCTCCAGCTGAGCAGATTAGCATAGATCTTCTCTGCTGACAGCTTTGACCTTCACTCCAGCAAACACATGTCAAAATGCCAAAAGTAATTACCTGGCTGTTTAGGAAGGAGTAATGGGGTGCAGCTACCTACCTTTTCTTGTTACTGATCTAAAATGTCTATAAAACTTTGCCAAGAGGCACCCTCTGGATTTTGGCATATACATTTTTTTCTCATCTGTCTTTTTTTTGGTCTTTTTTTTTTTCAACAGACTATCAAATATTTGCTATATGATCTCCTGCCAGCCAATCCCATCACAATTCTGGGGGACAGTCTAAATAACCTACAAGATGGATCTTTCAACCAAAACCATTTTATCACTGTTGTCATCCTGATTTTGTTTCACTGATGCAACCAGGAAAAAATATATTTAAAAGCAGCAGAAGTAGCACAGAGAAAAATTATCATAATTACCCTACGGTGATTGTGAGGTGCCTATCCTCTGAATTAACTTATACATTATAGCTTATTTTTTTATAAAAAGCCTTTTACTGTTCATATTTCAGATTTACAATTTAGAAAACTGAGAAAAGAGGATTTACAGGTACTACTTGAAAAATCTACGGCTAGATTAAATCTAGAGATGTCTTCTGACTTCAGCCAATATAAATTCATACAGTTTTTCTTAATCTGAAAAGTTCAAATTTATGGAAAATATCTTTTAAACATAACAAAGGGATTTAACATTTTCCTGAGGACTAGGCAATTCTAGAACGATTTAAGTATTTGCAGATTATTCAATGGTCAATTATCTCTAAATCCTGAAAACTACTTTTGTCAAACAATGGAAAACATCATCCCCAGATAAGAACAAGATCAAATGTGATAAATTCGACTCAATCTTATCTTGCATGTCAGAATGGATATGTGGAGCTCAGGAAAACTCAAGGAGGAAAAAAAAAATGCTTCTTTAGCCATGGATAGTCCAGAAAACAAACAATTCATGCAAATCAAGTCCCTTGCCTTGTAGTCCCAACATTCCCTAACAACTGTGCACAGTACCAGGCAGGAGCAGCAGCTGCTGAAGGATCCTTCAGTCTGTAGGAGAAAAGACTGCTTAAAATGAAGGCAATGTTAACACACAGGTCTGAACACTGCTGACAAGTGTGCCCTTGTGAGCACTGCCAAAAAACTTCTCTTATCTTCAAAAAGTCTCCCAAAGCTCTCAAATAATTCCTAGTCCCACTATCAAGAGCTCATTACTTCCCCTCTCAGATACATCCTTCCATGAGCTATCAGCAGCAGAAGGTCGTGCAAGTGCCTATTTTCAAGACAGATGATATGTGAATCCCCTGGACCTTCCAACTAAGCCTTTTTCAGCCAGAAACCCCCACCTGCCCCTTCATCCAGGGTCACATTTGTGCCTCCTTCCCAAGATGTCAACCTGTAAATCATGTTTTAGCAAGAGAACAAATTGCTCCCAAGTTCAGGGCAGCTGTCCTTACACTCTGTACCAAAACACCACACTTCTGGAGAAGGGCCTTTTCATGTTATTACTTTTCTCCAAGTAAAAGGGAAAACAACCTGATTCGCAGATGAGTATATTGATTTTCTGTTTTTTCTCTTGTGCTTTAAATAACAACTATTCTTCATAGACTCCTGAAGTAGCACTGCTCTCACTCACAATTTTTATTCTTTGGCTCATATGAAAGCTATCAGCTAAAATCACAAGACTTCTAATCATCCAATTTCATATATTAAAAATAGGATATTTAGTTACATCAGATAAAGTCTATTTTCCTGTTTGTACCAACTGAAATAGAACACTATCTGTTCCACATTATCCCTGTTCCACATGGTGCCTAGTGTTTATTTGCATGCACAGTTTAAAATCGTTAGGTTAATCTTGTTGTTCCACATTTTGAGAAGTTATAATCAATCTGTCTAATGGGAAGGAAAAAAAGGTACTGACTGTTCTTTTCAGGGTAAAGATGAGGTTACAATGCTATCTGACCTAAATCAGAGTTTCTACAATTCCCTTCTTTATGGTTACCTAGAAAGTTACATAATCATCAAAAAATAGCCAAACTATTCTTTATATAAAATCTGCCTTTCAATGCATTCAAAGATCAATGCATGATCTTGCATTACCAGATTTCTTCTGTTGCGTTCCTAAATAATTTGTTGTCATATTCTTGGGATCTGCTATAAACAGAGAGAGCATCTTATGTGTACTGCACAAAAATGCATAAAACTTTATTAAAGGACTATAACATTTAGAGATGTCTGGAACTGTATTTATTATTGCTGTATATGTCATAATGCATATATATTTCAATTTTCCTGGAAAATGTGATGTTTATCATGAAAATGCGAAAGAGAAGCAATTTGGCTAAATAATATGGTGAAATACAACATTAAGCAATTGTCTTGGAGTCTGGGGATTTCTGTTTGCTTTAAGTCAGAAATAAAATTAGTTCTCAAATATTTTAGTGTGGGGACTTTTTGATGCTATGGACACAGTGGGACCTCCAGTACTGCTGCTATACAAAAAAACAGAAGTATTTTGTTTCAGTCACACTTTCTCTGTGCCATGGATTTTAGAGCAGCTATTTGTTGATTTGCACCAACTGAAAACTTTCCTACACCTAAAATGTACAGGTCAAACATCTGTGCATGGAAATCTGCAGCAAGTCTAAATGGAAAAAGACTTTCCACTACAATAGTCAAAAATGTATTGGGAGATTTCTTTGGCTTGAAAAAAAAGCATCTTGCACTCCAACTATAGGGCAGTTTCATCCTGGATTATCAGATCTGTAGGTGTGAAGAAGCCAGCTGCAAGAATTCAGTTATTTAATAGTATCACACATGGTAATATTTATCAAAATTTAAATGCTTGTATTTTTACTTGCTCTTAAATTAATTTTGAATTATTAAAGAGCTTTAAAATATTTTAGCAAAGGACAATGTGAATAAAGGAGACATATGCGGAAGAAATCAGGATTTGCACCAGAACACTTTAAGAGATCTATCAATAGGAAAAAAATATATTTTTGAGTTTATTACCAAGCAGCAAATAGAGGAAGAAGCTTTCCAGTGTACTAAATTCTACTATCCTGACTTCCACCAATTTCCCCAGATTTACACGCAGGATCTATGTATGGCAGCTCTATCATCAACAATGTCTCAGTGATTCTGTGGACATCAGTGATGATTTCTCTCTCAAACTTTTACCCACCTATGACAAATATCACTTCATATAATCTATCATTTCTCTTTTAATGTAGAGGCAATCTAGGCAACTATTTTTGAATAAATGCCTAACATTTCGACAGCTGCAACAAATTTAGATGTATTCTATTTCCACTATTAAAATGCATTTAGATATATTACCAGAGGGCTCTTAAAAAAATTCAGCCTAAAAATCTCTATTAACCTCTAAACCATGACATAAATTACCTAAATGGAAGACTTATTTTACCTGTCTCCATAGGCTTGTTTATAGTTTTCAGAAAAAAAACCCTAACAAAATACGTGACTTTCAATCTAAGCTTCCATTCTGGTATCTCCATTGAACCTTTGGTACACTATTTTTCAGCTATTAATTATTGTATTCCACAATATTCTAATATCTACTCTACACCAATGGTGTGTTTCTCCTTATTTAAGTTTAATTGACAGTTTTCTAATAATAGGTCTAAATAAAAGGCATGAGAATGCAACAGCATAAACTATCATTGCTTTAAATTAAAGACTATTAACCACATAATGCTAATTAGCTCTTTTTGTTTTCCTCCCCAGTTCTACAAAATTAAGTAGCTTTACAATTCCCAATAAGCGGCTGGATTTAAGGGTTTATGCTGGAATAGATGACATGACTTTATAAGTTGAACAGGAGGAAGTTCTGCAATTTTCTATTAAAATAGAAAGTGATTTTAAAGACAAGAAATATTTCACTCTAAAATTAGATACCTCACAGTTATTCTTAGAGGAGAGGGGTGTATGTTCAAGTGAATTCTACCCCTACTTATCACAGAAATGAATACCATAATTAGAAGGAAGTCCACGGAGAAAAGTCATAACCAAAGGTACTTGTTATTCTTCAAGATTGAGACACATTTTCTGAATGGCAGCGCTTCTCACTTGTTCTATTTTTCAACAGAAGAACAAGGTGGGAAAGAAATGCCATCTTGAAAACTCATTAATCATTGCATCAGACATTTGGTACTGCAGAAGACAGTTCAGTTTCTGAATAATCTTCAAAACCATAATGATATCCTTTATTCAGCAATGGATGGATTTGAGGAAAATAATTCAGACAGATTTGATGATCCAGTAGGTGAAAGGAAATCAATCCAGTACAGAGAGCTCAGGAGGTGAAAAAGGACAATGTGAACTAAGGAGGCTTGAGTAGAAGAAATCAGGGTTTACACCACAAGACTTAAGAGAGGTAGGAACAGAAAAAGACCTGTCAAATCTTTACGTTTCACATTATAGACCAAAGAATTGTAATCCTACATAAACCAGGGACATGGCAAGTGAAATCAGATGAACCTCACAGCCTCCTGGCTATGCTGTTCAAAGTTTCTGACACAGAAGCTGTCAATTCTCTTCAAAGATGAACTTCAAATTATTCACAGACACATTCTTTTTTACCATCTCAGAGAGCAAGGTATCTTATTGCACAGTCTACAAAAATCTAGATAGAGAGAAGGAATTCACCTGAAGACTTTAAACTTGTTCTGTTTACTTCATCACAGCTGAATTGTGATCTGACAGTGACTGACCAACGAATACTTTCAAAACAACCATCACTGCTCACAGCTGTGGGGTAGAAAAATGAACCAAGACACTCTGCCAGGATGGACATCTTGGTGCCTGAAGCAAGAGTTCATCTTGCTGACACTTCTCACAAGACTTGCAAAGCTTACGCCAAGAATCAACAAGAAAACCAAGGCTGGCTATAGTGATTTTGCTTTTTGAAATTGAAATTTCCTCCTTTTGATGACACAGAATTCGTATCTCCTGCACTGACAGATACCATGAAAAACAAGTTGGATGTTATTAGCAAACCAGCACAAAAAATTTCATGATGTCAGCAAGAGAAGCAGTACACTGGAGACAGAATAAGGCATAAATACCTTCTTTACCAACTGGATGCAGACTCACAAAGAGCTCGGCCATTTAATCATCCTAATTAAGAGCAGAACCATGATATCTTGGACCATATCCAAACCAATCACTCACCAGCAGCTGGAAACACTACACAGGGTAAGTTAACTCTTAGGGGTTTAAAGTATTCATTTAACTCAAAAGGCTGTTTAAGGCTAAAAGCTAAGGATGGTATTTTGTATGTCTAAAGCTGCCTACTTCAACAAAAATATTCACATACACAATAGAACTTTTTGATAGTGAAGTTTTTTGTCATGGAAATTTCAGCTCAGCTGAGACATGGCCAAAATTTGTAGATGTTAAATCTCAAAATCTGTAAGATTGCAGATTTAATCATTTGCAGTTATTTAAAACTGCTGAGAAATTCTATATGTTTTTAATATATTCCAGTAACTTTGAGGCAGTGTTTTTATTCAAATCAGCTTGCTGTATTGCATAATACAGTAAAATTTGAATAATAATACATTATGTTTTGCATTTTTGTGTTTCAGCAGAATTAATTTTGTGATGCTTTATTTTCAGAAGTAAATCCCTCACAGAGAAATGATTTTTAGACAAGAAGTTCATATGATTTAACAACCTATTCTCTAAGTGAGGTTAATAGTCCTATTCAGACCATACACCATGTGAAAATGTGCATTTCACCAACAGGGCAACACAAAAGTAAAAAAGGCTCCGCCCCAAAAGAAAAAAAATAAAGCTAAACACAAAACCATCCAAACCAATGGTTTAGTTAAAAGTTATGGAAATTAAAATTGAAAACTTTTCTGTTCCCATATATACAATAAATAAATCTAAATTTCTGACCTTCCATATTGGTGTGTATCACAAGATATCTTAGGCACAAGAACATGCACACAAGACCTGTTAATTCCCTAATATCTGGTTATGCACAGCCTTTAATTCTGCCTGTCCCCATCACAACCACGCCTACACTATGCCCACAGTCCTTTGCTTTACGGTGTTCACCTGAACACCTAAAATGTTGCACTTCAATACAATACAAAAAGAAAAGTGAGCATGACTCTAACACTAAAAGGCATTTCAGCAGCGCTGTGCATCTGTGCCCAAAACTCTCCTACATCTCTTTTTCATGTGCTCAGAATATATATGACCATTACAGGCACCTGATGCCAAAATTCTGTGCTTGGAAACTTCAGAAGTTTCCACTTCTCTAATTATCACTGTCCTTGCCTAAATGATAGGATTCTAGACTACATATAAAGTAATTTCATTCCTCATTTCTACATCAAAAATATTACAATTTTTTCTATACAGTTATCTTACTGATAATTGTTCTCTGCTAGGTTTCTCCGGACCTTTAAACTGAAGAGAAAAGAAATACACATTTGTTTGTCTAAATGATGTCATGCCAACTGTAATTACTCCTAGAGCAGGTAACTTATGTCCTGAGAAATTTTATTTCTTCAAAACATTGAGATTAAATTACATTGTACCACTGAACCTGACTTATTAAACAGAAATAGGCCAGAGGACAGATACTTGATGAAAGATGTATTCTATCATTTGAATGTCAAAGAGTGTGAAGCTGGCAAAATGTTGGGTGTCCTGCTTTAGAAAAAATAAAGTTATTGTTAATGCAAGAAAACAAGCTATTCACAATTTTAAATTACTCTGTTGTCAACTTCTCCATATAATTATATAGCCCCAGAAACTGAAAAAAAAAAACAACCAAAAGTAATCAAAACATGTACACAGAATTGGAACCGTGAATTGCTGGGAAAAAAAAAGTTTTATCAGTAAGAATGTCTCTAAAGGATTTTAGAGAGTTTATTTTGCCTCAAGACATATGCCACGTGTGCACCAAGAAGAATAAATCTCAAACTCCAAGACAACAGAGACAACCATTTTTATTATCATACTTCCATATCTCTGGTTTCTAGTGGATATTTTAAGTCCTTCACCTCCTGCATAGCTGCTAAATAGTCCCATGACTTCTCTAACCTGCACATTTTTCAAAATCCACAGAAGAGGATGGAAAACTTGAAATATAGTTCCCTATATTTAGGCCTTAAATAGTGCAAGGAAAATATGAAGTGTATCCATTTTGGTTACAAAAATATATGCTACATGAATAATGAGACCAAACTGCTGCACAGAAACTGTTCTTGTGGCTATCAGTGAGACTTGCATGTACATAACACCTGCACAAATAGATTCCTTTTTGCAAATCTGAATAATTTACATTCCTATATTTATTACGGCATCTGATTACCTCAATTTCCAAATTCTTTTCATTTCTAAGGATGTGACAGACTGTGAAATTCTTCTGTCCATTTGGTCTGTTCATTTTCTGTAAACAAGATCTGCTTTCCAAGCTCCTGGAGGGATGTCAAGTTCCCTAATAGCAGTACAGCATGGAACTATGCATTCACCTGTGCCTGCCTTGGAAGTATGCATTGATTTATTCTCCTTTGGCTTCCCTTGGTAAATTAAGTACTTGGAATGCTTTTCTTCAAGACACTGTTGACTTTAAAAATTTATAATTACAACTAGAGCCTGAAAAAACTTCTTATGTAAGTATATACTGCTGTTGATTTTTTAAGAGAATTTATTTTTGGTCTAGAGATCTGGAAGTAAGATGTCTGCTTAAAATAAATGAACTGATTAGTGAGTACATTGACAAGCACTGCAACTTCATGAGTTAGAAAGGAAAAGTAAGATACTTTTTAAATTTAAAATATTTGAGGGATGGATAAAATTGTGAGTTCTTTTTATATTTTTTTATGTAAAAGACAAACACAAGGTTTAGTTATGACAATAATATGGCCACACTGAAATACCAAGAGGAACTTACGTAAAACTCCTATAAACCTCTTTCTGCAGTCATCAAATCCTGTAAGTTTTAATGTACTAAGCAAACAGAAGTCAAAAAATGCTTGGGATATTAATGGCATAAAGAGTAGATAAAATATTAATTTAAATTGGTGAATCTGCAGCAATTCTTAGAATCATAGAACATTATGGTTGGAGAAGACCTCCAGACCATTATGTCCAACGTTAACCAAATACCACCATGCCCACTGAACCATATCCCAAAGGGCCATGTCTGTTTGGCTTTGAACACTTCCAGGAATGGGGACTCCATTACTTCCCTGCACAGCCTGTTCCAGTGCTTAACCACCCTTTCGGTGACATTGTTCCTAACATCCAACCTGCACCTCCTTTGGGACAGCTTGAGGCCATTTCCCCTTGTCCTGTTGGTTGCCTGGGAGAAGAGACTGACCCTCACCTGGCTACAGCCTCCTTTCAGGCAGTTGTAGGGAGTGATGAGGTCTCCCCTGAGCCTCCTTTTCTCCAGGTTAACACCTCCAGCTCTCTCATCCACTCCTCACAGGGTTTATGTTCCAGATCCTTCACCACTTTGTTGCCCTTTCTCTAGGGTGGCATTATTTTGTCCACAGAACCTCCTCACTTTTTCATTAGCATTTAAGTTAAGGAAGTTGAAAACAACTACTTTGATTCCACTGGTAAGCAAAACCAGAATGTTGTATCTTGAATTTTGCTGAAATAAACAAGTCACAGCATTCTTTACTTTTCAGAGTAGCTTGTTAGGAACAGGCCAAGGCACATCAGGAACTTTCTGGACTTGATAATGTTTCCACAGCCTTGCTAAATTTCAGTGGATGTCAATTCCATTAATTTTCTTACGTGTAAATTTTGAATACATGTAAGCCTCATTATCCTCAACTGGAAAAACTATAAACTGCATTCTGATTTATTTTAAACCTGCTTTCTGCCAGTTTCATCTGTTCTTGCACTGCAAAAGCAATTATACCATCCTGTCCATATTCACTACGCAACTCTAGAGCTGACAGACCTTTCTCATATCATACTCTTTTTCTTTTCTTCAAAATAAAGTTTCCTTTCTTACTGCACCACTGGTTATATGGAAGACATTCCATACTTACAGCCATGCCTTCTGCCTTTCCCTGAATCTTTCCATTTCAACCAGAATTTCAAATCCATCTGTGGTATGAGAAGCAGTACTATATGTGGTATTTAAATAAAGGCAAAGGACATATTTACAAAAGAACAAATTATATTATTCTGTTTTCTATTCCATTTCAAATAATCCTTAAAAAAACTTTTACTCATTCAACTGATAATGGAGACTGAACTGTCATTTTCATTAAATTACCCATTACTACACTAACTACATTACTATGTAGACCTTGTATGAAAAGCTACTTTTTCTCCATATGAAATTTTTACAGTAATTTACAATGAAATTCATCTGCCATTTTGAGTCCATTCACTCAGCTTTATTCTACATTTCTAAGATCAACTTTCACCTTTATTACTGTGAATAATTCAGTATTAGCAGGATTTCTCACCATGCTGCTCACTCTCTTTTCTAATTCACTTATAACTATGTTGAATGTTACACTCTGAGCAGAGATCCTTCCACCTTTTTTTTCACTATCTTAGCCTTTTAGAAAACGAATACTTTTTTCTTAATCTCCGTTTCTTGCCTCCTAACCAATTAGTGATTCACCATTTTTCTGTTCCATATTCCACATTCTAAGAAACAATTCATTTCCTTAGAAACTTCTGGGAAGACCTTGCCAAAAGCCTCTGGCAATCCAGCAGGCTCTACCAACAGCATTGTATTTGTTGGTCCTTTCAGAGAGATTCAAGAAGTTTACAAGACAGGGAAGATCATTGTTATGAAAAAGCCATATTACTTTTTCCCAGGAAAAAAAATAATCATACCCATTGATGAGTCACATAATTCAGTGCTTATTGTAAATTAGTAGTTCTGACATTACACCTCTAGGGTTTTTGGACCCTGCTAATCTTTAATCACCAGTTAACAAGACCCTTCTGCAATGCAAATGGTTCTGCAAAGGAAAATTCTGGCCTAGGAGCTACCCTCGTTTTTTCTGTAACTACATTCATCCATGGTGAAGCAAAAGTAGAATTTAATAAACAGATTGGAACTCCCAGTGTTTATTTACATGAACTTTACTTGTTTCTGTTTTCAAGCAATATTGCAACTTGTTTACTTCTGATTTTTAAAGTCTATCAATTGAGTAATTTGGAAACAAATCAGTCATAAATTCAGATACCTTGCAAAAATTGGTTTTTTCAGTCAACAACTCCATAATACAGTTAACAGCCAAGCTGAAAAGGAGCCAACAGGAGTCTTTAGAACAGTGGTACTTACTCAGAAGCAGCTTAATTCTAGAAATGCAATCTTTACTTCCAAGATTAATTTTTCATTGAAATAGTTGAAACAGCACAACAAAAAAGGCATATCTTTTCATTTTTTGTTCCAGAAATTAAGGCTAAGGTGTAATAACACTTTTGTTCTCTGAAAAAAAGTATCAGAAAAGTGATAATCTTTTACAAATGACTAATGTGTTTTTATGAGGTTTTGACAACACTGAAGCGTTTTTCACCACACTGGAACTTGATGACAAGCCTCTATTTAGTTTTCTTGACAAACAAGGAAGTCTCAAACAGTTTTAATGGACTTAAAGATGTTAAACTTCAATTTTTCACATGCCACTCACCTCTCAACTCTCTCCCCCTTTAAATGTCAGTCTTCTGGGAGAACAGGACGTGTCTGTGCTGTTTGCAGTGGTACTGACTGCTAAACAGACATGTGGGAGGTCACAGTCTGGGAAAGGAGGATAGGGACTTACCTGCTTCTCTGGCAACATCTGCAGTTGAAATATTTTGGAGGTTTGAGCGCACTCGGAAGGTCACAGCTGGTCCCAACACGCTGAAAGAGATTATTAAAAAAATGTAAGATTCATAATCAAGAGACATGGCATAATATCCCTTATCAAAATAGGTTTTTAAAGAGAACCTATTAAGACACCATTTAGCCCTCTTCCTTTTGCTTCATTAGCTACATTTGCATACATTTTTATACCTCTTGTGGTTTCCTGTGTGTATTTTGTGCCCGTCTGAAAGAATTTCAATGACATTAACTAAACTTCAGAACACTTCTGTAAATACTGTTCTTATTATGAAGATGGAAAAATGGAGGCACTGAAATTGCTATTCAGTGAAGTACAGCATAGCTCATCACTGGAATTCAGCATCCAAAGAAGATTACATGTACTTTCACATTTATATTCCCAATATCAACACAACTTCAGTTCCTGTTGTCACAACTGCAAGTCAGAGGGACAATATAAAAACTCAGAATATTTATCTTAATCATATTCTGCAAGAATATGTGTGGAGAAGGGATCCTGGACATATCTGATCCAATAGCTGGCTTTGACCAGAAAAATACCACAAAGTATTTATCATTTAACAACAGAGGGGATAACAACTTTTGAGAGGAAACGATTTGACTCTGTGAAGACCTTTCTGCATGTAGCCTGATGATCCTTTATGGCACTAAAATCTATAAGATGTTTACAGAGGAAGGAACTGATTAGCCTGGCAATGTACTCAGGGCTTCACCGAAAAATATCACTGTGTAATTTTAAAGAAAAATAAATCTATATTTGTAATGTTGCATTCATTCTCCATCCATCCCAATAAACATCCTACATGTACATCTGATGAAAGGAAAGAAGAAATTTCAGGTTCATGTCCTTAAAACTATACTTAAATACTTAGCTACAAAACACATAAGAAAAATACACATAAAAATATAGTGAATGTATTATTGAATAAAAATTTCTGGGGAACAAGAGACTATAGTAATTATAATGCAAGCATTTACAGAGGAGAAGAGCATAGGGTCTGAAAAAAACCCCAAAATTGACACTATTTTATAAAATTTACTTACATAATATGTATTATGCAAGTTCCTAACTTTTTTAAACTCATATTATCAGAGAAAAGAATTATATTTATACTGTGAAGAGCAACCCTGCTTAAAAGGTGAAGTGCATGGGCTGGAACTGTACCTGTAACAGCTTTTGACTTCCTATGGCAGTGCCTTAGGAGAGAATGAAATCTGAAAAATTTTTGCATAAAAGAAATCAATTGAAAAATATTTTGTTGCAGGGCTTGAAATAAAGTATTAAGTTATTCTTTTAGTAACATCTTCTTCTTCTACAATCACAGAATGGAGAGCACTTAATGAAGTGTGCTTAATTGGATCACATGTATCCTAGACAGAAATACCTTTAAACTTTTTCCATTTTACATAGTAAAAACTCTTTCTTAAGTATAAGACTTGGCTTTGAGGTTACAAAGGGAATCGGAGGAAGAATAAGAATAAGAAATATCCTTTCATCTTTTACTAGCAAAGCATGCACTGCACACATTTTATTCTGGACTTATCAGAGACTGCCATTAATCAATCATTTTTCTTGAAGTACTCCCGGGGGGAGGGGAGAAAAAGAAAACAGATTTTATTGTTAAAGGACACTCTAAAAGCCTGGTCACTAATGGTCAAGAAACATTTTTAATAATGCCAGGCAAGTATAAAACATTTTTCAACATCATATCAATATTATAGATTAAAATACTCAACAATTGCAAAGTACTTTTTATTTGAGATAACTGCTGTAAAAAGTCCAGGCTGTTCTGTCACTAACCCTGAGATAATCAACCATAAAATGCACCTGTTTTAGGATATCAAACACTGACTCTAAGTAATCTTGCATTGTCCTTCTTTTTGTGCTGTCAGCCTAAGAGAAATGCTGATTCCTCTCAGGTGCTCAGATATTTACAGTGCCTGTAGCAGTCTGCTTTAAATAAAAGCAGCATCATCCCAGCATGCAGCTCTTGCATCACCAAGATAGGAAGGAAAGAAAAACCAATTTCAGGTATTCCCCCCAAATCTTCACTGCATGGTCCATTATAGCTGAGAACCTAGAACCAACACAAAATTTAAACTACAAGGTAGTTATACTTCAGCTCTATCAGCAAACACAAAAATTTTCCTGCCCTTTTTCCCTCACTGGGATGTTTTACTTTTCCCTCTCAGCCACTCCCCACTTCCTCCCACTTGTCCTGCCCTGCTGCACTCCCAGCAGCCTTGCTCTTCCTGGCATCAGTAAAATCACAGATTAAAACTGGATCATTTCAGTGACCCAGCCCAGGCAGTGAGAGACAGGCATTTCCAAGGAGTGGAGCCTGTCAGCAACCATCCCACTATTCTCTACTGACTCCACCTGGATAACCCAGGAACACGGCAAGATCTGAGTCATGCCCACATCAGTGCTGCCACAAGGACTGTAGTTCCTTCCTCACTGCTCAAGGAAAACAAGAACAAAAACAGAGCAAGGAAAATAATTCCTCATGCAAGTGGGATGCCACTGAGTTAAGACCATTCTTTTGCAGGAAAGAATAAATCTCAGAATCATTTGAAACACCCACTCATATGTTGCTCTGTGGGACATTGCTTTCCTCTACTGTAGCAATTGAATTCTTGTATGTTAGAAATCACCCGAGCACCAGATCAGCATGGCTTCACTAGGAATATTTGCAAAATACAAAAAAACAAAGCAGCTTTTGTCACAACTTTTTGCACATTGGCATTCTGTTTATTTAAAAACAAACAAAAGACCTTGAGATTACTTGGTCAAAATTGCATTTCTGCTTGATGTTTTGGGAACTGACTGCTTCAGGAGCTCATAAAATGAGATTTTTCTCATGGGGGCTTCTGGCTAAAGCACTCAATAAATAAACATTTCAATAACAAAAGATGCCCTTTAGGGAATTCCTCACTGTTCATTATGTGTTGGATGAGAACATTTAAACAAAACCAGTAATTATATGACTGCAAAATATTTTTAAAAGGCTTTTTAACAAGAGGTCAACCAGCCTGAAAAAAGGTTTGAAGATGTATAAAATGCAACTCTGATAGGAAATTTGAGTTGGGTAGATGAGACTGTGTCAGACCCTCTGAAACCTGGCTACCATTAATGGCAATTGTCTTGAAACTGCTCTAAATACAGGGGCTCACTGAAGTGCACACATTTGGTTATGGGCTGATGAATTGCAAGCAAACCATTCACACAGACCAGGGAGGTGCTGGGGGAGCAGAGGCATCACTCCTGCTGGTACCCTACCCCAGCCAGCACTCACCCAGCTGGGCAGGACAAAAGTCACACAGAAACCATTGACCAGGCTGAAACCTCACCCCCATCTGACATCTACTGCAACTGGGGTTAAAAATGCCAGACAGGAGTTTTTGTCTATCCCTGCCCAGAGCTGCATGCTACTACAATCACCCCCAGGTAAATCTGTAGTAATGTTATTCTGACACAAATGAACTTATACTCAAGTAAGTGAAGATTGTGAATTTTAGAAGGTATCTGGACTATACAATGTAATTGTACTTATCACTTTTTCCTTATACTTTCTTACAATTTTTTTTTTTAAATAAAGGTAAGCAGTTCTGGCTCCAAGGATAATAAATAGTGACTTCGCCCCACACAAAATGTAATGTCTGTTGCAATGACCTGCTAAATTTATTGTTTGAACTTTACCAACTAATTACCCACCCTGTTGGCTGTCACAACTTCTGCCTTTTTTTTTACTTACAATAATGGTGCCTTCAGTCATAATAAGGGTTTTTTAAACAAAGACATTCTAAGCATATTGCAAATTGTCACCCTTATGTGCTGTTGTCTTTTATTCTGTTTACTAGAGATGAAATAATTACAGTGTTTATACCAAAATGACTTGAAGGTTGATTGCTGATTTAATAAAATCCCCTCCCCTTGGGTTTGTATTTCCCATCTGAAGGTAGGAGGGTGCACAGCACACACAGAAACAAAGAATATTCTTTGTGTAAAATAGAAGTATTTCCTTTTGTTAATTGTTTTACAACTAACAGCATTCTTCTTATATTTTCCCTGTCAACAAATGAATGATGTGAATAAACAGAGCTGGAGCGTGATCAATATGGCAAGGTCCATATCACTTTCAAGCCGTGGGTTATAATTATATTTATGAATGACAGGATTTAAATCTCCATAAATTATGTGCCAGGCTTTGCACGCCTGTTCCTCTCCCTCGTGTGCGCGTCCTCCAGCGCTGCAGGATCTCACCGTGCGTTCACTGAGAGATGCACTCACAGTCTATCATACCCCCTAGTGGAAAAGGATCTCAGAAACAAGTGCCAACATGGCTCTCTGCACCCCTGAAGATGAGACATAGAGCTGATGCCAGATGGAAATGATTTGAGGTGGCATCTCATTTTTAAGACACAGGCAGAGTGCAATGTCTCAAGACTGGAGGAAAATGGGGAGATTAGGATTGGCTATTTCCAACATGAAACATTCTCTTAATGACCCTATTTAATAAAACAGGGCTTGCCTTAATAAAGCTCAGATTTGAAATTAAAGTCACCACTTGTCTATATGTTCATTTCAAAATCCTTTAATCTCTGGAGGTTAAGAAAAGCAATTAGTAACGCTCCAGAGGACTATGCAAAGCAAATTTTATAGCAGTGAAGGTAATTGTCTCAGGAAACGTTTGGTGGGCTTGAACTAATGACTTGCAATGTGTACACATTTCTATGCCTTCTGTGTTTAGGAATTTGAAGCTTTTGTCCATTGTTTATATTGCACTGAAGCCTCCTTTTCACCTTCTCAATTTTGGAAAAATTAAGATGCTCATGTTGCTGTAAATGTTTTATACATTACATATAGAGGTATATAAACATAGTTAATGTCAAATCAAATCAATGGGAAAAAGCACATAATTAGCAGAGGCATTTTTGTACTACATTATGTTTCTACAGCATGAATTACAGAGGAAAGCAAAGGCAGAAAATTTTGGCTGGACATTGACACACAATACATGAATGGATTAAGAGATGTACAATGGCTATTTTTTTCTCCTTCTGATATTCAGAGTAGTTGTAAATCAGTTGACCACTTGATTCGAGTTTGACCAACATTTTTGACCAGAATTGTTGACCAGAGTTTATTTTGTGAAGCATTGCATCATACTGTAGTTAAATTGCACAAGCAGGTACCTGACTGAGCTTCAAAGATTCAGGAAAGCTTGCAAAGGATGTGTTGTGCTGATCTGCTACAAAATAACATCCCTGAACTGTCGAGTAGAGAATTATTGATCATCACTCAGACTTAATACTAAAAAGACACACATCTCTCACTCTTTAATATCTTTACTGTTCAAAGACTTGTTTCACTTTGCACCTGGACTGCAGAAATATCAATGTGGAGCTGTATGTCTTCTCACATTCCTATTGACAGGTATGTATGCACAGCCAGTGATCAATTTAAAAAATCTTTTTCAGTTTTAGCAAAATGAGTTTTTTGAGCCCTTCTCACGAAACTCTCAACATGCTCCCTAAAGTGCAGAATGATGCACAGTGTTCCAGAACACCCTGCAATACAGCAAGTAATATATTATCTATTAATATTTATATCCTTCATATACACTAAGCAGGAACAGTTTGCACCATTCTCTGAAGTGTTCTTGCCCTAAACACAGCACAGACAGAGAAAGTTAAAGACTTGTTGTCCTGGCCTTCCACCTGGTCTGACAGTGACCAGGAACTAAAGATGGAAAAGCAAAATCCCTGCTAAGGGAAAGACACTAATTGCACTGCTCACCAGGTAGTCCCTGATTTCCTATCACCACTTGAATTTCATTGCAGGGGTTTTCACCAGGCAGCTGGGAGGCATAACAGGTAGACCACAAAGATTAGAAAGGTTGACAGTTTCAGAGCAATCACATCTTACATATGCAGCTACATGGAAACAAAACTTAGGTCTGGATTTGATGGCTGCAGCCCAGATTTACTTCTGAAAGTTACATTCTTCATAAATCAGGTATGAATTATGGTGCATTATCAGGTGACTTATGGTGAATTATTAGGTATGAATTATTAGGTGTCCAAGTCTTGGATACCTTATTGTGCCCTCTTCTCTCCCCCTGACATAAGCACTGAGGAGTGACTGCACAGAGCAGCATTTCAGGGACAGAGAAGAGGCCACGACAAGGTGCTCAAATAATGAAATGCCTGACACACTACTGTCATTAGAATAATTTCCAGACTGAAGTCACAGGAAAGGGATGACTGGTCCAGAAAGGGACACTTTCCAATAACAGCAATCCTTGTCTGGTGGGTCTCTGATACTGATACTAAAAGATGGAGCTTTAATTATTTTACATTAATCAATAATTTTGTATTAATAATTTAATCTATATGCATCAAAATTGTGCTAAGTACACTGATCCTAATTTACATTGCAAAAGATGATGAAAGAGTATTTTAAAGATTTTACAACTTGCTTCATCTGAGGTGAAGATTATTTTGCTAAGCCTACAATTTAAATGATTTAAAAAAGAGACAACGCTTAATTTAGAGATTGATGCTACACTCAGTTTGCCCTATTTTTATTCTTCACAAAATGCAACTTTTGATGATTACTCAATATCTATGAATAATTTGCAGAGTTTTAAAATAGTTTTTCTATTAATCTGTCACAAGCCATGAAACTTGACATTTTCACCACACTGAGTGCATGAAAGTTGCCAGCTTTGCCTGCCATGCAAATAAGGCTCTTAATTACAGTATTTAAAAGAACAAACCATACAAGTGCTATAATTTCTTACAGTAAAGAAAAACCTGTTTGAACCCTGTGAGTGTGGAAGAATGGTCTCAAAAAGCTTCTTAAATGTACAGTGATTCTTCCACTCCCCAAGGATTAAGCTAAAGTATAAAATTTGTGTCATAAAAAAGGAAAAAAAAAGCATTCTATTTATATTTCCATTCTCCTTCTTTATACCTTTGTATCTACAAACAACAGACATTTTTTATATTCACCCAGTAAGCCTTCAGTGCATTTTACTGGCCTCAGCCCTACTCACCCTGTACACACCTGTGTTGTTAATGGAACTGGCTTAAAGCACATATAAAATTTCTCTGCTGGGATGACAGTCACCTTTTGCTCTGCTTGCACAAGTGACTTTCAATCCTTAATGAGGAGCATGACTCACATGTTAGGGCTGTTACAGAGGGACAGGTTCAGAATGTTCAGAGCTTTGATAGGATCCATGTAGGACACAAATTTCTTGCATCAGTATTAGGCAGCACAACCAAAGGGAAAAAAAAAAAACCAAACTTTGCTGCAGTCTTAGTTCAAAAGGCCACAAAATTCTGAGAGCTACAACCAGAGCTCTCCTGCTTGTCCTCATAAGGACCTGTTGGCTTCTCCCTTAGCTCTGAGAGCAACAATGAGAAGATTTTTTTCTTGAGGCTCCCCTGCCAGCTGTGAGGTAGAGATATTTCCTTGGCAATGGAGACACTGGGGCTTTTTCAGTTGCACCTACAAATGCCTATTTGCTCTGTCGTTATGGCTCTTAAGGAATACAAACCCTACCACAGGCAGGTTGTAATTCAACTTATTGACCTGTTTATGCAATATTTACTGGCTAGGCTGTAACAAAAATGCAAAACAATCCTTTATCTTTTTTGGCTGGGTCAGCAGGTCTGTAATGCTCATGCAATCCAGCCATCCAGGTCACAAAATGAGAGGAAAAAAAAGTGTGTTTGTACTTCTAGGAGAATCAGGCAGGCAAGGGCAGGAGGATCAAGATAGACAAAGATATAAAATTCTTTTTATATTTTTTCTAAGAGGTTATTCTTTTAAACAAATCCCTACATGAAAACCTTTTTTTCATTTCTAATATTAGTAATCTATTTGTGGTTGAAGCTTTAGTTCAAGAGTGAGAATCACAGTTCTCTGTTTCTATTCTCATATCTGTCATCAAGCCCTGTGCCATTTTAGGGAAAATGAAGCAAACTGCCTTGGGTTTCAATCTACCCATCTGCAGCATGGGAATTATTACCTGTCAATAATATGTGAAGTGTTATATAAATCAAATGCATTGGCACACACTCAATGACTTGCTTGAAAGAAAGGAGTATACCCTGCCTACCCTATAATGTTATGAACTTTGATTTTATTAAAAAAGGAATATGATGGCATTCTCAGTCACACAGAGAGATGAGTAGCAGAGAAATATGAAGTTAAAAAAGCTTAGACTTCAGAAGTTCACATATCTGTAAAAACCTACTCTTGAGCAGGGACCTAGGAGCTCATGGAAATATATCAATAATAGTGGATTCATTCTGCTTTTGATTACAAAGGTGCAAACCCTCTGTTTTAATGAGATGAAATGTTGTAATGGAAAGCCAAGCACCATACATATCATTTATAAGAATCTCCTTAGATTTTTATGGTCTTTCTCTTTGCAACCTAGAATTCATAAAATGCTGCAGGCCAAAAACCTTCCTGTTACTTTAATGATTTTTATATTTTTCTAGGAGGAAAGTTACAGTGGAGAAGGCAAAATTATCTTGGTTATATGCACATTCATTTAAGAAAAGAACACAAATGTATTGTACCTCAGGGGGAAAAGCCACAAGACTAATGTAATGTTAAGGTTGTGGAATAACTCGTTTTTAAGTAAGGAAATGCATAGTTTAAATTTTCACCTTTTTTTTTTCCCTATCATCATTCCTCTAAAAAGTGATGAATTTTTATATTATAAATTAGTTGTCAAATAAGACAATATGTACCAGAAAACACAATGTAATTTCTTATAAATGCCTGCATGCAATGATTTACAGCAACACATTTTTCACATAATTTGTTTCCCAGACTCATTAAATCTGTGGGAGAAGTCAAGTTTGAATAAAAGGGGTTCCATTATTCCTGAGCTATGCTTTTATAACACTTTAAACAAGATTATGTCAAATAACCACAGTTATTTGTTTGCTTTTTAAGATCAGAGAGCAGATGAAAAATACTGCTCAATTTTCTTGAAAGGTCTACCTTTTTATTGAGACTAAGCATGGTATAGTTCAAATTGAAATATGAATCCTGCTTAATAACTGGACAATAAATGGAGTTTAAATAAAAAAATATTTCTAGTTAATTTGGAGCATCTTTAGAAGTGCAGGATGAGTTATAGAACATTCCTCTTAGTAAATCTAAATGACATAGACAACAGAATCCAAAATCTATCAATCTGGAAAAAAAACTTTGCAAGAATATCAATCCACAGATGTTCAACATTCAACACAAGAAAAGATTAATCACACCAAATAACGGAGAATCTGTACAATAGAGGGAATTTTTCAAACACAAACCTAACAAGACCCTGGTACCTGTCCTACCACTGCTCAGTGGTTAAATAATCCTCCCTCACACTGTCCTGCCCCTCAATAATTTCCTGAGTTGTTCACATTTAGAGCATACACACACCACATGTCATAACCCATCAGCACAATGGAGTGAAAATGCCAAGTATTGTTCCAGTGTTTAGGTTCTGGATGACTGAATATGATTAACTGGTTGATTGAATTTTTCAGGTGTTATAAAAGTACCATGACAAACAATGAACAAAACCTGGAGTGCATGATTAGGACAGTACAGCCAATGCACATGTTTATAATAGGTGAGGCTGGGAGATCCACTCACTACTCTGCCTGCCCAACACTTCCAATTTGGAAGTGTTTTAAGCTGCTCCAAACTTTCACCACTTGGTTTGATTTTCCTCAGTTCAGGTTCTTTTCACTGGGATGGTTGGCTGGCTTTTCTAATTGTATTTATTCCAGCCCAACCGTTCCAGCTCTTCCTAAGAGCAGGGATAATGGTAGGCAGGGTTTGGTTGTGTAAGGCCTGTTCTTTGAAAAGGAGGTGCAAAATGTCTCTAACCCCAGTTCTTGGAAACAAGAGATTTGAAGTATGAAAAGAATGTGCTTCTAACTATCCTCATGAAAAGCCTTCCAAATTCAAGCTTTTGTTAAAATCACCATTTACACATAACTGTTAAAAAACTATGGACATGCTACTGTATAACAGGAAAAGTCTATGACACTTCAAACACAGAAATGCAACCTTTCTTTATCAAATGTTTTTTTAATAGGATCCTTGAAATCCAAAGATAAATGGTGGCCAAGTAGTAGAGAAGACCTTCATTTCAATTTTATCAGACTTCAGGAGGTATGTTGCAAATGAAGTATGGAATAATAAAGATTTAAAGGTCCTCCTGTTACTTTAAATTCTGCTGGAATCATTCACTTCAGACTTAGACTCATTCTCAGTTCATTTGAGGAAAAATAATTTCAGGAATCTATTTATTTATTTATTTCTGTTAAAGGCCCTTGCCTGAATGGAGAGCTGATTGCTGGGACTGCTGAATGCTCAGGTAATGGAATGCTCAGCAGATTGGAGCCAATGGGATTCTGTCTCAGGGTAAGTTTGTTTCAGAAGAGGCTGAGTAAGCCCTGCAGTGAGACATCACACTGGACACCTTGTAGTGGTAGAAGCTTTGACACTAATCTTTTCATGCATAACTCCAGCTCTGGATGGTCCTAATAAAACCCCATATCTCATATGAGTTAAATATATCAATTCATGTTTGCCAAGCATTTTGATAGTGCAGTGAAGAGCACTACAGGAAAAGAAATCCAAACCAAAACAGAAGGAAATGGGGTTTCTGACCTCAAAAAGCAGAATTTGAATGAAGTGCAATAAATAAAACCTGAAGTCACACATTGAACAATGAAAATAAAATGAAACATTGAAGAGTTACTCATTCACTGAGGATTTCTTTTCTGCTCATGAAAGGAAACATTTGGCTATAGAAAAATATATAGATGTGATTCAATATTTCAGAAGTCTATCATAATTAGTGTTATTCAAAAGATTGGCCACCTGAACAAAACAAAACAAGAAAATGGCTTGAGTTCAGTCCAAAGTCAATTTTTTGTTTATTCTCATCACCTAAATAAGTCAAGCTTAGTTAAATTTTGAAACGCGTTATTACTTCAAATTTATAGTATTTTCTTTTCAAAATGTGAAATCACATTGCTGTGTCTGCTACAAAATTTGAAAGATATTTATCAGCTGAAGTCTTCATATGGTTTCCTTGTATAGCTTCAGTTAGCCTGAATTTTTCATTTTTCATATAATGAAGTATTTAAGTAAACCTGAATCCACCTGTAGTCCCAGTGGGGGTAGGGAGCACTGTGAGGGGAAAGATGAACAACCAGCCTGAATCCTGGGTGTTGGAGATTCAGACTCTGAAAGATGCAAGATTTGGTCTTTTAACTTAGTTTTGGATTCACAATATAAATCCATCAATTCACGATAGGGGAATAGTGGTTAAATGAAATGGCTTTGCAACCCAGGATGTTATATTAGATAATCAAAATCAGCCTTTTCAACTTAAAAAAAATCTATTTATATTAGCATTTCATATTTAGCCTAAGTGTTCTGCTCACTCTTAACATTATATATATAGATTATATGGTTATATAGTGAATTGTTACACTTCAAAACAACAGCAGCAGATTAAGATTAATGTAGTTTTATGGAATGAATAAAGAATGCTCTGCTAGAGGTTTTCTGCTGAAAAAATATATATGAAAATGGAAATGCTGGCCAAGTTAGCACATCTCCTGGAAGTTCAGTTCTTTGAGTACTGAGTTTTGGTATATCAGAAAGCACAAATGAGGAAACCGCCATTAAGATAAATGGGTGGGGGAAGCTAAAGCAGAACAAAATGGGAAAAAAAGAGACACCTAGAGCAAAAGATCTTCAATAGCAATTGGGAAAATCATATCAGTCTAGAGAGAATGTAATATTCAGCTGAAAATCTCACTCTTAACCGGAGGCTGAGAATGGTAGGATATAAGGCCTGAAATACTATGAAATCAGAATAATTTGTTTTCTTTCCATACAAAGGTATTCTCCTAAGGTCAGAGCTGATGTTGACAGAAAATACTCCAAATGTGAGAACATTAAATACATATTCAAAAATTATTTGAATTCTCATCAGAAACCAGTTAAGTAATTTCCACACTAATCAATGACTTTGACTATTAATTCTGTGTCCTTTCCTCTACTTTCAAAGTTGAGCTTGGAGGTTTTGGTATTTTTATTATATTTGGATGTTTCTTGATAAAATATCATGTTGTGAATAACTCAATTATATGAAGAAAACCAATGTTGCAGATTGCAAAGTCATATTTTTTAAAAGAAAATAGATATAAACCCTCCTAAACAAAAGTACCCATCTGACTTCAATCTCTGATACTAGTCCAACAATCAATCACCAGGGGCATTGGACACCCATAATTAGATTATAAAATCATAACTATAGTAATTTTACGTCTGCTTGCATAATTACATCAGCATGCTAATATCCTTTTAATGGTCTCTAATGATGTAATAAGAAATAATGGAATTTATTTGACAGCTACATAACCATTAACAAAACATATTAAGCATAACTATTACTTCCATAAAGATTCAGGCTGTATCCAAAAGTGACAACTAACATGTTGGATCTTATTTTCAATGTTGAAATATTTCTAATTATGAATTCCCTAAATCTATTCCCACTCATCTGCTTCACAGGGCGAGCAAAGTTTATGTCAATGGGAACTTGACGACAAATCAGCTGCAGAGATGGACTGAATGCTCTGGAAGACAAGCCTGGGGATATCCTGTGAACTGAAGTCTATCCTTAAAGTTGGCAGGATTGTGAAAGACAATTTTATCTTCATAGAATAAGCTGATTACTACCAAGCACCAGCTAATCAAGAGCTAATATAGGGTGTTGGATTCCTATCCATGACAATTGTTCACTTACTTAACTTCAAAGCACAGGGAAAAACTAAAAATGTAGGCAAGAGGGAAAGATATTTTGCAGAGAAAACTAACTAAAAGCAGTAATTTAGTAGTGAAGCAGTTCCTTTAAATTCTCTTTGTTTTTTGTTTTTTTTTTTGTTTTTTTTTCCCTTTTTTGTAGGTTTTCTTTTGTTTTTTTTTTTTTTTGGTTTTTTTTTTTGTTTTGTTTTTTTTTGTTTTTGTTTTTTTTTTTTTTTTTTTTTTTTTTGTTTTGGTTTGGTTTTTTTTTTCCAGAGAAAAGGACTATAAACTGGTAACTGAGAATTTAAAGAAATTTAAAATAACTCACCACTTACCCTCTCTCCTCAGTTATTGCACTATTCCTATTTGACTTTCTCTATACTCTCAAATTTAGCCTGTGATTCTCATAAACATGTTATTACTCTGAAATCTTTGCAATTATCTAACAAGTCCAAGTCTATACTGTTACTTTCTAACCATTGTGAATTGTTGGGCAGAAAAGAGAATTGAGAATTCCAGACCAAGCAAATACTCAGGTCAGAGTTAAAGGAGGCTAGTATGACAAATTCTCACCCCTTTTATAACTCCTCTTTCTCCAGGCTGACTGAAAGTTTTTTCTACATAACTTCCCCATTTTTACAAAACAATAAAAAAGAATCTTTAAGGAAAAGGGTACTTTTAGCTGCCAGTGAAATAAAATAAATCACCCATGATGCCTTATCCCAAGTAAGAAGCAGATTTCCTGAGAAATATTTCTTGATATGTCAGTGGTGACTTTGACATGACGTCAGGTTTTTCATGGAACTCCTCTCCATGAGACCACAGAGAAGCTAACCAGAGTATTCAATTTTTTACTGTTTTCCACTGATAGTGGTGCAATGTCAAGAAAATAACAAATCCAAAAAGTGTTCACTCTTTTCTTGTCAAGGTCTTTGTCTAAAGCTTCTACTACTGGTTTACCTACTGGTCAGCTCCACCTTCCTTTAGCACTTTATGGGTTTAACCTGAGTCAAAGCATCTCATTCTCTTGAACAAAAATAAATTAATTATGGATGAATTCTTCATTGATTTGAGATTTAGGATAAGCCTTACCAGATTTATAGATTTTTAAAAAGGCACAGACTGATAAAAACATTGTATGGATAGATAGAATGCCCAGTCCTGTTTGGACTTCCTGTAATTCATGCCACACTTTTAAGGTACTGACCATACAAATATTTTCAGTACAGTCATGTGACTGCATATTAATAAATGCAAAATATGCAGCTAATTCTGCTCATTAAAAGAAAGGTCCATCATAGCTGGCTATACCACCAGAAGGATATTTTTATCATTATCATTAAAGAACAAGTCTACAGCCTATCAACTGCAAAGTGTTGTGATTTATCAAATGATAAAAAATAACCAAAAGGATTCATATTAAAAATTAGAAAGGTAGGTGAAAGTGTTCTTGTACTGTAAATAAATGAAGCTAATGAAGCTGAACCTCCTGATTCAGCAGAGAAATTTTCCATGGGATTTCTCCTTTAAATGTGCAGTAGACTTTATCTGCTAGTGTCCAAAGTCAAGGGTACAAAGTCTCCTTACAAGAAAGATAATAGAATATCATATTTCTTTCAATTTATAAACTCAGTATTCATGAAATACAAGCAAAAGACATTAATCAAAGCAAACAAAATATGGGAATATTGTCCTTCTCAATAACTAAAGCCAATATGCCTGGTATTTTCCAGGTTTCTGAAAAAATTTTCTCACCAGTAGTCCATTTCTCCGTCCAAATATAGATATAGAAGGGGTACAATTTTATTGCTTTTTACAATCAAGAATAAACACTTCCACTAAAGACAAAGCATTATCAGTCTATGGTTTTAAAAAGAGTATTAAACAATTAATTCCATTCTGTAAATGAAAACCAAACACTAGTTGATGGCAGCAGGTGGGGCTGAGACAGATGCTGCACTTCAGCTACCCAGACATCAGGTATTTCCTGTGTACCCAAGATGTGACTTCCTTTCACAAAACCCTCCCACAGCTGACCCTTCTTTTCAATTACCTTTACATCAAACTCCTTGTGTTTTATACAGAGAGGATGAAGTTTTGTGAAGTACTTGTTTCTTCCAAAATGCCTTCAGAAAAACCTCAATCTAAAACACTTTACTAGACATGGCAGATCATAACCTCCTAGTTCATGACATTAACATGCAGAGCATTCATCAGTATGAATCATAGGAGGAAAACCAGTGCTCAGCATAGCTGAACTCCCTGTGACTTGTTAAATAATAGCTGACCAAAAAGCATGACCTAGTGTGCCATGTGCCAGACTCAAAGACAGGCACCCAAGTTTTATCCATCTCTGATGTTTTTTTTTCCCCTGGCAATGCTGGGTAAAACTACCTTTCAGAATACTTTCCTTGTCTAGAAACTTAAATAAAGTTGGTAATATTTGTATAGCATTTGAAACAGATTATTTTTTCCCTATGAAAGAAGAAAAAAAATTAATTCTTTATAATTTTCTCAAAATAATTTGTTCCCATGTGTAGGGAACGTTACAAAGATCATCAATATTTTTTTCCCCTCTTGCCTGTTCTCCTTAATTTTGACAGTAAAGAGCAGATATTTCCTTGTAAGACAAACTATTCAAAAATAATGAGACATCCAATAAAATAAAAAAGGAGAAAATCCCATGTACATACTTGACATCATCGAAGACACTCATCTGCAGCTTCAGGAGATCTGCCACTTCCTTTATTAACTCCAAGCCCTTTTCCACACTCAGGGGGCTGTTGAAAGGGAGCAAGAAAACAGAGCATTAAAAAAATGGAACTCATCAATACTTGAGAGGCTAAAGGTCCCAAAAGAGTTATCACCTTGGCCTCTTTGAGTCTGAAAGCCACCACTAACTGTATTCCTGTCACATAGTGATCGTGATATCAAGGGAATTGGGATCAGGTGCTTCTTCAGGCATGATGAATCACCTGAATTTTCCAGCAATAAGACAAACAATAAGGTGCAAATGGAATTGTTAGGAAGTGTAATGGGCCCATGATGCAGCTACCAGTTCATCTCAGTCCTCAATAAAAATGTAATAAAGTAAAAGGACAGAAAGAAAGAAAAGGATTGACGAGACAAGGAGGGAAACAAACAATGAAAGTCAAATTGCAGGCTCGGTATCAAATGGACAAGTGAAAAGCATATTTTTAAACTCATTAGATTTTAAAATGAATCTTTGCCCAGTGAAAAGATACAAAATTATTATGGATTTGAAATTAAACAATGGAACAAGACACACAGTCCAGAGGATACTGATTAGATACATAGGATTTAGCTTGGTGTGTGCATTCACTGCTAACAGAGACCCCTTTAAATCTTTTTAACCTTTGTCAATGCCACATTTACATTTTTTAATTTAGAAAACAGGTTGCAATCAAGCCTAACACAATATGACTGCTATCATTTTAAAAAGCACTTATCCAGATGCAAAATTTGTATTTGCAAAAATTTCAGGTTATTAGAGCTGATACAACTCTAAAGATGTATTTAGAGCATTCCATCCCTAATATACAGATCCTACCTTGCTTAGTTTTTCAGTACTGTGGAAATAAAAAAGTATTAGGAAAGAAAAAAGATGCAGAAATGATATAACAGTGTCCAGTGAAAACAACAGAGACAACATTCTCTATCTAAATTGTGATCATAGATTTATTCTCAATATTGTTAAAGCCCCAAAGACCAAAAATTATACCTTACAAGCATATCTAACTTATGCCATGGTAAAGCAGAAACAACTTTCCTGAGATTAACTCACAGGAAAAAAGGTTCTGTATTTGTTCCTCTGAGGATTTAAAATAAATAGAAGAAGGTGCCAAAAAAGCATGTAGTATTAGACACAATCTTTTCAACTGGACTAAGATTTTTCTCAAAGCTTTTTTCAAAGGTCACTATTTCTACCTCAGAGTTGAAGCTTTTTTATCGAATTTTACATCATGGTAATTCATTGCCACTATTTTATTTATTGTCTGCAATGAACACTGGGGGTTTGGGTTTTGTTTTTTGTTGCTTTTCTTTTTTGGATGTGAATTTTTTTTTCCCTGGTTTCTGCATGCACTGCCCTAAGGGCACCTCTATTTAAATAATGGGATATCTCATGTGGATCTTGGTTAGCATGGAATTGCTCAGCCTCCCTTCATGCTACTAGCCCAAAATGCTCAGGAGACCTCCTGTCACACCACCAGAGGTAGCCCCTCTAGGCACCAGATAAATATAGAGATTTTCTAGATTTCTAAGACAGAAATGTTCTTCTGTGAAAGTAACAAAAGAATCTGATTGTGTAAGGAAAAAAAAATGTACTATAGATTATTCATAAAACTGTTATATTTCAAGGACTGACAGTGGACAGAAACGTGATTATTCTCATCACTATGAAAGCAGATTGTCATAGTTACTCTGGGGTTTATGTGTTAATTAAATCTTTTCTCCCAAAGAGGCTGGCTTAAATTTTACAGAAATGATTGGTGTCAGCAAGTGGGCTTTTACTGTAATAGCAAGTCTGATGCAGGCAAGGCTGCTGTGTCCATTGGTGCTGCTTTTAAACCAAGGGAGCCTCAGCCTCCTACTCCCAGCTCACCCCTCCCTACTGCCCTGAAAAAGCATTCCCCAGCTTCAAAAACAAGATATGGTGCAACAAGCCAATGCAGCAGCAGTAAATGGGGAGTGTAATCAGAGCATTTGAATGCTACAAACCAGCAATAATGCTGGAGGGGAAATGGGTGAGAAAATGGTGCAGGAAGGCCATTGTTTTGCAAACCTGAGCATCCAAGAGCAGTCTTAGTAACTCTCATGCAATATCAAACTCAAAGACAAAGGCTCACAAACTCAGATGCAGTTTGATAGGCTAAAAAATTATCATTCATAATAGCACAGGAAAGCTGCAGGATGAGTATTCTACGGAACCAATACTATTGCTGATCCCACAGTCACATTTGAGGATTCCCATTAAGAATTATTACAATCATGATATTTACCAATGCAATTTTCCAACTTCCCAACAGTGGAGCATACAATCTGGTACTGTTTATTACAGTTCTATGACAGCTATGTTGTAGCACAGTAGAATATTCAAAACCTTTCTCTAAAAATACCCAGCCATGATTTTCCATGCTCCATTAAAGCTTTGCTTTTGTTTAGTGTTTCACTTTGCTCATTCTTGCATGGTTTGCATGGTGATTGCCTTTAACTTTGTTTGCATGGAGAGAACCACACCATTCCCACCAGCACAGTGCTAACCAAACTGACCTTGTAACAGCACTGTTCACCCACATCACCCATCTGACTTCAGGCTTTCACAAGGGCAATCTTTCAAACATCACCTGCTCTCCCACCATGACCCTCCACTCGTCCTCAGTGCAAGAACTCAATACAACAGATAATATTTGTGATCTTTTACAGATTATCCTTAGTGTTCAGCCTGCTCAATTCAGTTTCTGTATTAGAGACTAGTGTTTTTCTTAGAAATATGTTTTGCCTATTGACTGTGAGGGTTCAACAACTATGGAATTAATTCAATAGGAAGTGTTAGGCAAACCAATAAAGAAAGACAAAAATAAGTGTTGAGATAAGTGTCTCACAAATAGTGAGACACTAGACTGAAGTTGTAACAGTAGAAAGAAGGCTCTTTAGACAACCCTGACAACTGAAATATTTTATCAAGGCCAAAGACTTGGAGAAAACTTGTGGGTAGTGTTCACACTGCTTTATCTGATCTGTAAAAATGGTCAGTGCAGCTCCCAGTGGGGTATCTGGGAACTCCTTTGGTGCTGGGCCTTGCTGGCACTCCAAGCAGTGCAGTACAGCACAGAGGGAATCCCTGGGCTGTGGCCCCACACATTCCAGGGCCAAGGCAGGTCCAATTCAAAGCATTTTCTTCCAGGAGTGTGTGATAAGGTAGTTCAGAACACCAGTAACAGTGAATCCTTAAGAGAGAAATCACAATTTAGATATGCCTCAGAGATACAAAGCATGAGCTGGTAAAAAAACAAAAGCACAAAAAGGACCTCTCATGGATGCTATTTACATTTTCCAAGCTCTCCTGAGGAACCCTTTCTATGTCCAGGAAAACAAATGGTTTCTGCAGCGCCTTCAACACCCTGCTGGATGGCCACTGGAACAGGCTCCCAGGTCACTGCACTCTCAGCAGAGCTCAAGAAGTGTTTGGACAATATCCTTGGGCACATGGTGTGATTTTTGGGGTGTCCTGTGCAGGTGCAGGAATTGGACTTCTGTGATCCTCATGGGTCCCCTTCCCACTCAGGATATCCTAAGATTCTATGATCTGATTTTACCATTACTTTTTTTTATTGCCTTGAAGGTTTCTGATCACCTTCAGGCTAGATTTTGGCCTTAAGAAGAGTCAACTATTGGATGGCAAAGCACCTTTTTACAGATGATATAGATGTTGCCAGCTGACATCTTGAGACAGTGCTTACTTCGGGTTTCCTACCTTTGCTGTCATTCCATTTGCTGTAGATTTCTCTTTTGCACCTTCTTTCAAGGTAACTATAATAACAGCAGCTAAAAGAAAATGTGATACATCTCACTGTTTAAAATAATTCTTTTGAGGTCCTTTTTAAGTTTCCATCTCCAGCTCTCTTGGAAGATGAAAAGAGAGTCAGAAGGTATATAAAATTCATGTATAATGTACTTCCTTCCATTGCTTTATCTTCTAAAACATCTCTACCTGTAAGGGCTACCCTAATTGTTATTTTTTTAGTTGATAGATTCAGACCCTACTGCATCAGGAGCAGAACTCTGGCTCACTCAGATGCCAATTTCTATCTCATATTATTGGTAGAATAACTTTGACACACTAATGAAATTAATAAATAAGTGGGGAACGAAATATAAATATTTCCTTTGGGGTTTTTTTAAGATACATAGATTGATAGATATAGTTTCAAAGTCTTTCAGAGTGTCATCTGCAAAATATTTCACTACTGTTTTTGTTTGATCTCACTTTTCAGGGCAGGGCTCTTGCACCGTTATACCTTCTGGAGAATATGGCTTATACCTCTGCTAAAAACAGACAATATTATATGGTAGTACTGTATTATGCCTCCAGATGAAATGACTCCCCAGCTCAGTTCAAGACTGATTTCATGATTTAACATCATGACATAGTTGTGAAAACTTCTGAATCCATTTTAATAATGTAAAAAAAAAAAAAATCATCCAATTGAGATCTACTAGATTAACCTAAAATAATCCTGAGCCAATCAGCTCCCTCTAAGTTCACACGGAGTTTTGTCTAACACACAAAAAAACCTCAAAAACCCAAACAAAACCACCAAATCAAAAAAGGCAGGATCTAGCCTATAAAGCTGTTTTATTGAGAGATGAGTCTGAAATGAAAGCACAGGAATAAATATCTCTTAACTTTAATGCGAGCAGCTGAGCACTTCTGAAAATTAGTGCAATCCATTTAAATGCTCAGGAGTGGATTTGGAAACCCAACTTTATGTAATTGTCAAAGTGTCTCCACAAAGTGTACTGGACATTGAATACCAGAAAATTAGATTGTCTGGTGAAAATAAGATTTTGTATCTTCCAGTGTCTAGGTCCCTCCCAGTGAGAAAACTGAAAACAGAAATATTTTAAGGAACAATCCACTTACAGAGGTAATTTAAATAATAGAACACTGAATGATAATCTTCCTCTGCTATTGACTATTAAGATTTAACTTTTCAATTTACAAGAAAAATGCAGTGATGAGAAGTAATTTTTAAAATCTGCTCCCAGGAAGTTAGCACAACTTGGAACAATCCCATTAAGTGAGTTTCTCCTCAGTTCCAGATAAAAATGTATAGTAATGCTAGTTTTTTTTAAAAAATTATTATTATTTTTAGTCTGTCTAAACAATCCCACTGTCTTCAGTGGTTTTATACATAAATGAGAGAATACCTGTAGCTAAACAAGTAACTAATGAGGAACAGAATATGTCTTCATCTGGGAGAGGTCTATCAAGTTACCCCAGTCAAGGCATCCTCCTGATCTGCAATTCCACTGTCCATAAAATGAAGGCAATTACACCAAATTTCCTGGTCATCTGCCTGGCATTGTTATATAAAAGACAATGTTATTATTTGACTTGCATCCATTCTGGATCTAACAGCAGAGGCACCAACACTATTGGATCTATATACCACTCCCTACCAAATATGAAGGAGATGTAGTAGCAAATACTATGCCACCTGAAAATTAACTTAAAAACTTCACTTATTCCCCTACCAAAGGTTTTGTTCCAAACTATGTTAGCACAGGGCCTCTGACTGATTTTAGAGCACATCTTGCTGATTTAGAGCATCTTTGGAGCACCTTGATCCCAGTGAAGTTAAGCTCTGCCTCACTGGTGAGCTGGAAGTCTTGCTGAAGTCCTGCTGTGGGCCATTAGAGTAGGAGACCAGTCTAATGGACCAGACTTGCTTCATGAATGGCCAGTTAGACAACTTTAACAGAAAAGTAGTGCTGAATATTGGATGCTCATCTCATAACCAGTTTAGCTTCATGCTCCAATTCTCTGAACAATGTTACAAATGGATTCCACGTTTTCAAGAAATTCCCAAGATTAAGTACAAATCTGATGAGCAAGAACAAACATTTTGAATAATGGCCTATTTTTGACCTGGACCTAATGATTTATGCATTCAAGGCTCAAAGTTTCCCCTTCTGGTTAAAGAACAAAAAGGAAGCATGTAAATGAAGGCACAGGAGGAGTTCTGTGGGGACACTGGCAGCACGGCCAGCTCTGCATGCTGAGCTAAATGGAGCTCAAACTCTAATATGAGCCAGTGGGCAATGTCAAAGGGAACAAGAGGAAAAACAGAAGTAAACAATGATGAAAACTATATGTTCTGTATTTCCCAACATGCCTGTCAAAACAATCCCATAAATTGAACCATTTTGGTAGCAAGAAATCTGATGCAGTTATACAGATGGCTTGATTGCTGGCGTTTGCCAAGCCTGCTCTCAGCCCAAGGAGAACAACACGTAGCTCAGTGTTATGCTGAGGTTATGTCAGTCTCACAAGCAGTTGCTCTCACTTGCTCTTCCTCCTCCCAATTGCCAAGTGCCATTGGAAACCCACTTATTGAACTCTGAAATGCTCCCCTAGTGCAGTTATTCAAATTATGTATTGTCTTTACCAGACTGTACCTAGTGCCCTTCCAATACTCTGTTTAGAAATTGTAATGCAGCACTGTGATGGACATCCAGTCAGCCCTGTCAGATTAATTCAATTGAATCATTTTCTGCAAAAATGAAGAATAATATACAGTACAGAAATGGGCCTGACATTGGGAATTGCACTCTTTAAACCTAAATGTCAGTCTAATCCCCCGTAAAATCTCAAGAAAGGTAGGGTTCAACACACCTAAAATTTGCTTAGATCAGAACACAGGCAATGATGGCCAGTTTGCCCATTTTCAAGAGTGATGAGCACTACAATAAAATTGCAAGGCATTTCCCTGCAGACTCAAAGTTGCCTGAATGCTTAACTACAGTATCCTCCCAGCAGTAAATGTATTTTCAGGGCAGGTAAATGCCACTCACATCCAGCCTCTTTTGCTGTCCAAACCCGAGCACAGTGGCACGGACACTGCCATTTATCTCCCATGGAGAATATTCAGAAGTTTGGCTACACCTGAGCTTGGCTTGAATAGTATTTAATACTCATCTTAATCAGAGAATGAAGCAGAGCTTGAAACCAGCATCTAGGACTTTTGGGAAGGAGACATTTTATTCAGACATGCTGACTTTAAAACCATTTTCAATTCACACATGCTCAAAAAACTGTTTAGACCAGCAGTCTTCCTTACTTCTGAGTGCTGCAAGACTAAGGTCCTCTTCTGTGCATTATTTGTCCTTCTCTGATGCTTTTAGGCCTGAAGACAAACCACTGGGCCATCAAGAGGATGATGGACAGTGTTACTTCGCATTTCTGGTACACAGAGCACTCTTCCAGCATGTGGAAGTTTAAACTGCCCAGACCAGCTTCAGTAAGGTCTCTTCCATCTCCTGCTTCATCTTCCAAGCCCCACAGTAATAAGCAGAAGACAGAAGATGCTAGACCCAGTGCCTGTCAGCAGAGCAGCACTAGGCACACTGGATCCCTGAACATCTTACTTGTTTGGCATGTCTCAGTGAAACAGGGAGATGTTTCACAGTCTGGGCTGTCTTCCGGAGTCTTCAAAGGTCTCTTCTAATCAGTGGAGGAAAGAAGGTGTCTAACCTCCCCGTGTGGGTATGTCTTCACCTGTCTCTCAAGAAGTTCAGTGATGTGAAATGAAGTAGATGACATCCCTGGGGAATATGTGCAGCATTATCCAGCAGGTTGGTACCTAAATGAGTCAGTCTGGCTTTCACTCTAAATTCTGAAATAACCACATTTCAGCTTTACACCTAGAAATGTGCCTTAAAGGGAAAAGATATTAAACACATGGGTAACAAAGCACATATCCAAAGCTCTTGAAAACAGAAGCTGAATGGATGAAATCTGTTGAAGAATTTAATTTCAGTAATCAGCTTTTATTAAACAATGAGAGCTGCACACAGATTATGCCCTGCAGGCCAAAGTGTTGGGTTAGAATTCTAAGATTCTTTCTCATTTGGTTCTTTACTCCACAGGTTCACTTGTTGGCAAAAAAAATAGTCTAACCAGAAGACCTGCCTGGATGAGTTCACCAAAGATTATGGCTTCTTGTGGTGGCACTTTACCATAGGAGCTAATCTGAGTTTTGATCTGAAAAACATAATTTTGTTGGTCCTGCCTACCACTATATTTATTCTGAGTGTTTATATTTAAGATTTTTTAACAATCATTCTCTTAGTGGACACAAATAGGAATGTTTTTCACACTGAAGATATTTTTAATAGTGATCTGAGAACTGAGAGTAATTTTTACACAGTAAAATTACTGAGAGTAATTTTTTTCCCCTCTAGTCTTTTTAAATACTGAATTTTAAGAAAGATGAATTTAAAAGTTTAAAACATTTACTTAAAGAAGTTCCACCTGGCCATTTCTCTTTGTTTTGATTGACATCAAATCAGCTTCCTGTCACTGAGAGAGCAACAGGCTATAACGGTATCACTTTCTTAATATGCAGCACAGTCTCCTTAGTACTGAAGATAAAAAGATAAACCTAAAAAAAGAAAAATCAAAGTTCAGAAATATGAGTCTGGAATACCATATGGAATGCATTAGAGAGTCAAATAAGGAGTCTGTCTTTAGGATGAATAATGTTGAGAACCAGTTTTCTCTGGCTGCTAACACCATTTGGCAGCAGTATGGACTTTGACTGGTGCAGGCAAAATCCCTGCTGGTGGGAAGCAGGAAGGGGCAGCCTGACCAGCTCCAGCCAAGCGGCCATCCTTCCTCCATGCCTGGAAAAGAGCATGTCATGGGGCTGAGGCTGAGTGATGAAACTCTGACATGTGTGGAGGTATTTCAGAGCTTCAGTAAAATGTCTTACAGGTGTGCTAGGAACTGTCGATTTGCTTATTACTTGCTCTAATGAATACAAAATATTAAATATTAAAGAGGGGGAATGTTGAAACAGGTGACTCCTGCATTTTTAATCACCCACTTTCATGGGCCAGTGTCAGGCTTGATTTCTTTCCCATCCTACCTCCCCTCTCAGTGCACTGCTTGGCAAGGAAAAGTGGAGGATCTGGAATGCCAGGACCTGGGCACTGCCTGTCATGGGCAAGGGGCTGGTGCACACCAGCCACGACTGCTCTGCCTGCTAAAAGCAGTCAGGACAAAAGGATAAAGAGCAGGAAAGCAATTTCTAGTTCCTGCTGCTGGGATTAAGAAGGAGTGAGAAGAGTCAAGCTGAAGAAAACACATTCCCAGCAGTACATGCTCACCCCAGACCCTGAGTCAGCTCTCAGCAGCAGCCATCAGAACAAGGCTGGAGGTTTTTAGACCACCTTGAACATGCTACTGCCTGATTTTCTAAAACTAGCACTAAATACAAGATAGTCCAAAAGCAAGTGTTAAGAAATAAAGTCCAAGATAATTCTGTAAAAATTCTGAGGGAGGGTAAGAAGTGATCAGCTGGCATCCACCTCAGTAAGGACCACCTAAAAATCCATCTATCCTGGGAAAAACAGTGCTTGGACAGACAATAAAATTTAGTTTCTAATGAACATTAGTTCTTCTGTTTTCTTTTCATTTGGCTTGGGCATTGTTGTATTTACAGCACTAACAATCAAGAAAGAAAGACTGAAAGACCCAAAGAGAGTTATTCAGTAATAGTATTCAAAAAATAGTATTTCCTCAGTTCCCTGAGGGAAAACTTAAATGGTGAAAGGGTGTCTATGAAATTGCCATTATTCAGGCACTTACCCAAAACCCAGTCAAAAAGTAGCAAAATACAGATATTCTATTCCTGGAGTACTAGGAACACCTGACCAAATAAATGAGAATATTATACATGAAAGAATCAGTTTAGTGATTCTTTCTCTGACTCCAGAGGTCAGGAACAGTGCCACATTTTCCTTACATGATCCTCATGAAACACATGAACCTTGTGTTTAAAAAGAGTATCAGTCAAGCCCTTTCCATGTGTAACATGTGCACTATAGGCCTAGTGCCAAGAACAGACAGATATCAGAAGTGAATTCCTCTTGCTTTATACCCTGCAGCAAGAGTATTCCTTCTGAAAATAAATAAGATTATGGTTGTAATTTTAGAAACAATTAGTTAATGCGATCATGTATCTGCTTAAAAGTTAGAAAAATCCCTCCTCCCGAGCTCTTGACCTCAGTGATCTGTTGTTGCCACCATATTGCAAGAGTTCTGTTGTCATTACATTGCAAGGGTTCCATATTGCTGGAGTTTCACACCTCCTTGATGTTTCTCATAGGCAGCTCCTCCAGGCACCGACTCTTCCTTATCCTCACAGCAGCCAACTGACTCCAGTTCCCTCAACCAACCCACCCACTCTTTTATAACACTCTTCTTGTTGGCTACAGCTGGGGCCTGTTAACATCAGGCCTGCTCCTAATCTTTAACAATTAACCCAGCTGCAACTCTTTAGGGGGGTAAGATTACTTTCTATACTGCCTTTGTTTACTCAGATTCTATTTCCCTGCAATATGTATTACACTACTTTGTGTTTTAGAAATGTTGGGAAATGGGCCACTGCCTTCAGGATTTGCATGCTTTCTTTTAGATTTTCAAGTCTGAAAATATGTGCCATCATATGAAGTGCAGGATTCATGTATAGAGATACAACAAATCTTTTCTTCAGATTTTCCACAGCCTCAGAGCACACACTATGAGGAGCTTAAAGAATACCTTTGCTTTTTCTTTTTTTTTTTTTCCCCAAAGTATTATTTTTATTAATGTCTATTATTCTGTCACACTTATTCCAGCTGAATCTCATCTACCATTGTATTCCTTAATCCCTCAATGTATTTAAATCCATCTGGAATTTTTCTAAATCCTCCATAGTTCTTCCTAACAGAGACAATTTGCCGATGGGGTACCACTAATCTCTGTACACGCTGAGGAGCAGCAGCTCATGACAAATCTTTCTCTTCTATCTCATAACCAGCTCTTAATCCTCAGTGACACCCTGCCCCTTGCTCTGTGACTCACTCTCCTTAAAGTCAGTGTGAAGAGCATCCCATTTATGTCCTGTTGATTTGAAGGGTAGGTACAACTTCTGGTTTTGCTGTGACAGGAGCTTTTCTCCTGGGAGAGTCTGATGTATCTCAGCAGAAGATGCTGAGGACCTGAGGGTCTTCCATGTGAGGTGATGCCACCAAGGAGAAGAGAGGGTCCCTGGCACTGCCTCCTGGAGGCCCAGGCTCAGTGGCCCTCACATACAAATAGACAGGACTTATATTGTGTAGCTTTAAATAGCAGCTTATCATCAATGTGGTCTCAAGTCTGTGACCACAGCACTTCTCCATCTCTGAGAAGCTGTAAACAACATAGGGAATGTTTTATTTTAAGGACACAGTTTAGTTCTTTTGATTTTCCCTTTTCTTTTCTGTCTTTTCTTTTCCTCTGCTAAGATTAGTAAATATTTTAACAAGCAAAATAATGGGAAACTCAGCTACTGATGTATGAAATAGATTGATGTGAAACCCTTGTGTGAGAATTTCAGTAGTAATTGAGGCATGGGAGGGCTGCTGATGGTCCTGCAACAAACAGATACAGCTTTACCTAGGTTCCACGAGAGATTTTCACTCCCCTCTTCCCTCTGACTCCTGCCTCCTGAGAATTGGCTTCATGGTACTTTTTAGTACACCAACACCACTGTTTTCTGATGTGAAAGGTCATTTACGAAGCCTGGAAATGGCCAGCTTCTGAGCCACACACCTTACAATCCAAAGGAAGGATGCCACATTTGCCTGAGGAGGGAATAAATGGAGAAGGGTGTCATCTACTCCTGCCCCAAGGATGGAGCAAGTGCTTCTGCCATCTCAGGTAGCACACAGCTTGTAGGAAAAGACAGGGCAACACAGTACCATGACTGCTGTTCTCATCAGGCTGGTAACCACCTGTATAAAGCTATCAAATCCAGCCTTCCCCAGCTCCTACTCCTCTTTTTCTAGACACAAAGGAAGTCTCAGTCATCACAAGAACAATGCCTCTTATCCATACAATGGAGAAGAAATGGAGGCCTTAGAGGGTTTTGCTGCAGGTCATAGAGGAGGTGAGTGCCATGGAAAGGAGTACTGGGAACAGTTTTAATACCAATTTTATAGTGTTGCCATTAAATTCTTTCTGAGCCTACCAAGACTAAAAAGAATTTAGACACTGAAATTTTATTTATTTCTCTTGTCTGGAAGTGCCCTGAGAGTAACTCATCTGATAATCTATAATAAAAGTCCTGGGCACTGATGCTTTAAGTCCATGGTGTTAGAATAGCCTGCCTTGTGTGTCTGAGGTTTTTGTCCATGCTTCAATGTAACTTCATATATCCTGAAACACACATCTTCAGTAAAGACTTTGGGAGAGAATGCATTTCATGGATTCATTTTGATTTGAACACAGTCTGCGTCTTACATTAAGTTAAATAATGATTAATTTTGTAATGGTTCACATTTATCCAGAATTCATGAGAACAACTAAATAACTTCCAAGCACAGAGCTATTCACTGGATTGTTTGAGAACTGCCTGACTTCACAGCACTGTTATTGTAATCATTTTAAGGACACTGCAATTTTATTGCATTGGGCTGCACTTTCATTTTTTCATGCTTGTTTCCTCAAAGGCTATATTAGCCATAAAACCTTTTTAAGCTTACTTCTGTTTTGACAGCTCAGCAAATTCCCACTTTCTGTAATTTTTTTCCCTCTTTTCCCACCATCAGTAAGTGTGAATCTAAACCTCTTAATACAGACAGATTCAAGTCCAGACCAATTTGTAACACAAATGACACTCACTAAAAATCAATGGCAGTGGTTGGGCTATGAAGGTCAGAGGAGATAACAGCATCCTGGAAACAGGAGAATGAGAGAGAAGTTGAGAAGGTCCAACTCTCTGGAGTTATAATCAAAGTGTGACACTGTGCCAGCCTGTGCTTGCATTACTTCAAACATTCAGTACCTCCAGCTGTGTTAATAGTAACAAATTCATACAGATGCTTTGTCGCCTGCAGAAGCACAGAAATAATGGCAATAATCTGTGCCATGATTGTGTTGCCCTCCCTTCTGAGGCTGAAATGGACCCCACCAAAGCACTCCCTAATGCATTGTAAGCTGAATGCTGGAAACAGCTACAGGGTTCACTTGTCATGCACCCTGAATCTCTGATAAAAAAAGCCTTGAAAATGTAAACCTGTTCTTTCATATCAAATTACTTCTTCATACAAGTAATTAGTAAATGAGATTGAGGAAAAATGATGATACACATTTTAATGCACTTTTGACTTTTAAATTCTTTCCCTTGCTTCATATCTTCTATCTTTCTTCAAGGCAGCATAAAGCCCAGACCATTTTATAATGCAAAATGAAAAAGCATATCCAACAATACAGTGTTCAAAAAAAGGAGTTGGATAAATAAATACTGGCTCATAAAGGGACTAAAGCCTCTCCACTATGAGGACAGGCTGAGGAGGTTGGGTTTATTCAACCTGGAGATTTTGTGGGAACCTCAAGGCAGCCTTCCAGGTCTGAAGGGGCCTACAGGGAAATCAGAGGAGGCTCTTCACCTGGAGCTGTAGTGAAGGGATAAGGGGGAATGGATTAAAACTAAAAGAGAATAGGTTTAGGTTAGATGTTAGGAGGAGATTCTTTACTGGGACTCCGGCACAGGCTGCCCAGTGAACTTCTACTTAAATTTATTCACTGATTTTCTATTTATGAAATTACTTCATTCTAATTTTTAGTGATTGAGCATTTACATTTTGTACACAAAATGTGAGTTAAGAAATAAAAAAAAAAAGGATGAAAATTAAATTATGGCATTTTTACATCTCAGGACTGGGCAGAACAGCAGTGATGAAAAAGTACTGTCAGATAATAGACTGCACTATGATCCAGTATGCTGCATTCCCAGGAATCTTGATCTTTGGCTTTCTTGTTCTCATTAATTTCAAAAGTTTAAAATTCATTACTTTTTCATAATGACCTGAATGGTACTTACCCAAAAAGCACTGTGATATCATAGAAGAACTGACCATATGTTATTATGAGATTTTGCAGCATCTCAGGGTTTTAAGGACTCCCAATGTTTATAAAAACAAAGCACAGTCCCCAGCCCCATCCTTAATTTGGGCATATTTCATGATCAGTTCTATAGCCTGGAGTCAGCAGGGTGACCTGAACCTGCTCACTGAGAGCTGGTGGAGCACCTGAAGCAGCTGCTCTTCCAAAGACCTGGCATGGAAGACCCAAAGATAGGATGCTGGAGGCATGGAAAGGGGAATGAGAGAGTCTGGGAATGCCTGGCCTGGGAAAGCAGGCCAGCAGCCATTCCTGTTCAGCTGAGTGGAATAATACAGATCCAAGGGAGTCCTTGTGGTGCTAGAGGGCTCCAGGCACACTCCCAAAATTGCACCCTGCATCAGGACCAGGGTGAATGCTTGCCATCAGTCATTAGTGCAGCACATTGGCTGGTCACCAGGTACATTAATTAGAAAATTTTCTCTCTATGTTCATCTAGAGGTAAGAATGCAGAGCTGGTCCCAAAGAAATGAGAGGAAAGCATGGGTGAAAGGAAAGCCCTTCGAGGAGGGAAAGATGGACACTGGGAAGGACTCTTCTCTTGTAAAATGATCTACATCAGCAGGTGAGAATCATGTTCTGTTATGATGTATTTCAACAGATTGTGAAAGCACAAAAGTTAAGGGCGGCTGAAGTAGAACAGATTATCACATCTCTGTGCATATAACAGATAATAAAAATATACAAAGCTGAACACAGATATTAAAAAAAAAAAAAGGCATTATTTATTGCTCCCTGTGACAAAGCCAGATTGACTACTGCTTCTGTTATTTTCTTGTGGATGAATAGGAAGCATGAAGCATCATTTTCCTATGGGAATATATAATATCAAAATTGAGGCAGTGAAGCAGTAATATGGGGGATATGATCTCTGTCACTTTCTAAGAATCACAAGGAAACTGGAGAATTATAGATGGAAGAAAGATTTCATGTCTAGAAAACTCTAGGGACCATAAATAATTATGCATGAAGAGTTGGCAACAGAAAATTCTAAAATTATGTCTCTCTACAGGTTTTGGTGCTGAGACACAAAGACCAAATTGTACCTACTGGATAATTTCACAGGAAAGGATTTTCTACATGTATTTTTCAGATAAGGGGTCAAGCTATGTTGTCAGAAGCAAAACCTTCGGCTTTAAAATCAATTATGGACATTTATGGAACTTATTTATACAAGGGAAGAGTTATATAAGGGAAGTAAAAAATCAGAGATAAAAATTTTACTTTTTTTCCCTAATGTCAGCAATGCTGTTCTTTGGTGATTTTAACAGACTTCAGTAGCAACAGATTTTCTGGTTTGTGTGTATTTATAATTTCTCTTTGTTTTTAAAGCCAGTTGTAGATATTAAGTGAAGAATATGAACAAATCTCTTTCCCTTAATAAAATGCACTTTTAAGTACAATAATGATTTCATAAAGGACAGTGAGATGTACAGAGAGGATCAAATCAGTTTTTCTTTTTGAATAGATGTATTAAAAACAAGAACATTCTGTTATTATTTTCTAGAAAGAGCTGCAAAGCCTCATGGAATATAAATGCTCAGCTTCTAAGAAATATCAAGATCCAGTAACTGAAAATGATATCACCCCTGTTTCATTGCTGTAGATATTGTGATTAATTTTTCCTATTTATTTTAAATTTAATTTTTAAATGCAATTAAAGTGTTTCCACCTGGTAGGGGAAAAAATAATGAAGATCATAAAAATACAATTATTTAATGATATGCCTAGGAAAACAGAAAACTTGAGGAATAAACCAAGACTTCTGCACAACCCAGCTTCAGGGTCCTAACCCGAATGCCATCCTGAGGAAAGTAATCATTATATGCAAAGCAGTACCATTTATCACATTTGTAAAGGTGGAGAAATAACATCAAGCATTTGCAATTAACCCAACCCATCAGCACGTTAAATGGGTCAGACTAATCATATTCCATAGCAACTTCACACTATGAACATAAACCCCCTTTCTTCCCAGCACCTGAGCAGAATTGCAGCCACCTCCAATGAAATGCAGAGCCGTGCACGCAGCATCCAGCTCAGTCATCGTGGTGTGAACAGATTTACAACCTATGCAATCTTACACAGACAGTCTGCATTGAGAGCTAACATATGACAAAACATGAACTATCCTGGAAATGCATAACACAACAATGCCAGGAGTTGGCTCACAAGCTGAGAGAGCTGCCATGAGCTGTCTGTGATCTCGTTTTTGAATGAAAAACTTCAAGCACAAGCCCTCTGATAAATCACAAAACAGGATGGGTTGCTCTGCATTATGTGTCCAAGCATGGCTTCAGACAAGCATGACTTGATTTTGAAGCTTGAAAGACTCTGTGATAAGCAGTGGAAAGAGATGAACTTTCAAACTAGGATTTTTCTTAGTGCATTTAAGTCTAGCTCCTCAATCTCATATTTGAGAAATTGCACGCCAGCTTGGCTGAGCATGCAGCAGCTTACATTTAGATTTACTGGAGGTGGCAAGAACTACATTTTCTGGAAAGTCAGGCTTTGGGTTTCCTCATGAGACACTCAGGAGGCTAAACACTGTGTAAATGTTTTGATTGTGGGATCTAGGCCCTCATTATAGAGCACATACTGCCAAACAAATGGGAGAATTGGCATGGTTTTTAACAAAAAAAAAAGTTTCCCAAATGTGAAGAACTAGAACTTCAGAAAATAGAAAAAGTCCAAAGGCAAGACTTCTCTGACTAGAGAGCTCACACTGATGTATCCCAACTATAACAGAGATACTTTATAACTATGGCAAAAGTAGAACAAAAATGAAAATAATATCCCATGGATTACTTTTTAAAAATAAGATTACTTTGGAATTTTAGAGTTAAAATTAATAAAACACTTCAAAGCAATTACACTGAAAAAGAAAAAAATCTTACACAAAGATTTGTGTAGAATAGCCATTTTCTGAAAGAGAAGAGAGTAAACAAAATAAATCACCAACTTGATTGGTTTCTCAGAATAACAAAGTACTGAAGCAGCACAGTGGAGGATTTGCTGGGCAATTTTCTACACTGAAAGTGTCAATTCATTCCAAAGCTTAGCACTGATGGATAATATGGATTGGTATGGATTGCAGTGCTGCAACCATCTGAAAGGTCACTTGACAAACACAGCAGGAGTGACCCACTGTTCTTGCATTGACAATCAGACTGCCATTTTGACAAGTCTTTAAAGTATCACAAATCTTTACTTCACGTATTAGATGGAAATATTTATCTTTGATTTGTGGCACAAATCAAAGATAAATGCTGGCATCTTCTTAGCATTTCATGGATTTCAGTGCAGCAGTGCTAATACCTCCTTGGATCATGCTTGCAAAACCTCAGAAACTAACAGGGAATGGATGTCCCCATAAATGTCAGCTATAGCACTGAGCAGAATCATAGAATTATTTAGGTTGGAAAATACTTCTTAGAACATTGAGTCCAACTGTTAACCCAGCCTTGCCAAGTCCTCCACTAAATTGTGTCCCTAAGTGACACAGGGACATGCTTTTTAAGTACCTCCAGCCATGGTGACTTCCCAGGGCAGCCTGTTTCAAAGCTTGACAACCCTTCTGTGAAGTTTTTCCTAATATACTAATAATCCTAATATAATTTGAACATCCCCTGGTGCAAGTCGAGGCTTTTCTCTCTCAGAGACTTCCTGCCCTCCAGAAGATCAAAGCTCCCTCCTAAATTGGTTTCCACCTGAAAATTGACCGAGGACACACTTGATCCCTTCATCCAGATCATCAACAAAGATGTTAAACAGAACTGGCTTCAGTACTGAGCCCTGGGGAGCACACTGGAGTCCACCCAGAGTTACAACTCACATGGATGTAACTCCATTTCCCAACCACTCTCTGGTCCTGGCCATCCACCCAGTTAAAAGCCATTAAAAACGGTAAAGAAGGTAAATTATATTTGTGTATATGAACTCCTCAAGAACCAAGAATTTTTGGACAAATGACCTTCTTCAGCAAGTTTCATTGAATAATAACAGACATATTCAGGAAAAAGCCATCAGTGGGAGAGTAGCTAGGAAGAAAACCAGGTAAGATGATACAGTGAGGAATCTCCAGGTTGTGAACACTGAAATTCAGAATGTCTCCCATTTCCCAGAGCTCTGGCAGTTCTAAACTTTACTGCATTTACAAGCCAAATAAATCTGAATAGTCAAAGGAGATGGTGTCATCATGAAACTCTTTGGAATAAAGGAGTCTTCCAGATTGATAGGAGTTAAACGAGCTGGGGGAAGTAGGGAAGTAGTGCTGAGCTGGGGAAAAACTGTCTTGTAGTGCTTCACATAACATTCCTAGGCAGGAATGAAGAGGTGCAGTTATAGGGTATTCCACCAGTTTCTGGTCTGTTTCTAATGTGCAGCCACATGCATTTCAATGCAACACAGTGTAATAAAAACAAGAATCCTCCAAAATCCTATTGCCTTCAAACCTATTAATAAGTTTAAGACAGTCAAAAGAATTAATACATGCTGAAGAAATTTCTGCCTCAGTTTCTCTGTGATGCTGGACAGTGATTTAAAAGTTCATCCTAGAAATTCCCAGTTTCTTACAGAAGAGGAATCACTATCAGTAATTAAATATAACATTGTTCTACAGAGGGGGAAAGGATGTTAAAGTGCCTACATGGTTCTATAATCCCAAATCCTGTAATGAACTGTGCATCATTAGGGAGTTAAAGTTGCCTTTTTGAAAGTCTAGTATTAAATGTCAAATTCATTAGTGGCATGACCTGAAAGCATGAGGTCTTTCTTTCCAAAGTAGCTGCATGTGTGATGTTTGGAGTCCTATATGTGTTATTTTCAGATCAAAACGAAACCACAGAGAAAATACTGCGCTGTATTATTGTGTGTTGTTTTTCTGAAAGAATGACTCAGGCATTGATATTTAGACTACCTTCAAGTCAAATATTTAAAGCTCTCATCCTAACCATATGCACACTTACTGACATATTGGAAGGTCACTAGAACATGAGAAGATAGAGAGAGGTCTAAGTGAAAGACCTACAAATTTAATGTCTCCTGCAAGGAAGGAAAGGCAACTGTAAGAAAACTGAACTGTTTGCTCGTATTTTCATCAAAGTACTGAACAGCTTCCAAACAGTTTCAGATGTATTAAAAATTAGGCCTGTGGCATTTTCCTCTTGTACATTCATATTTCACTAGGTGGAATGATGTTATCTTTTCCCCAGTTAAAAATGCCATTCAAATTGGCTGTTGTACTTACTCTTTCACTGTCACAATATAGCCATATTCTTCCTCCTGAGAAGATTTCACTTCAAGTTGTAAGCCTTGTCCTGTGTTCTTCTGAGGCTTTTCATTGGAGTTTCCTTCCTGCATTAAAGTATTCTTGATCCAGTAGCTGGTCTGGCTTGGGTCTTTGGAGTCAGATTCACTGTTCTTTGCAGTTGTCAGCTCCCTTGAGAAAGTCTCACTTTTTACATTTTCCACACCAGCATTTGTTTCTTCTGAGGAAGACGGGTCAGTTTCTTCAGATTTCTTAGTTTCTGTCTTTGCAGGTTCTTCAGGAATAAGGTCTTTATGCATCTTTTCAGCTAATGCATTCTCATTCAAGAATCTAATCAGTTTTGCAGTGTTCTCCTGTATTAAAAGAATAATATTATTTTTAAAACTAAACACAGGAAGGTTATAGTCACCAAACCTGGATATAATTTATAATTTTTTCAAACTCTTATTGCTATAGTAGAGTCTACTCATCCAACTGTTGCATGGTCATTTTCTTAATTTCTCTAAGCTGCTAGATTATGTTAAGAACATGCTGTTTCTTCAGTAATAATAAAAGAGCATTAAATTATGCCACTATATTTTTTCCAGTAGTTTCCATGTGTCTGTGTGTTTAAGTATTGACAAAAATGAAACTTTGTTATCAGCTAAGTTAATGAAAAGGAGAAAACACAGGAATGTCCATCAATATTCCTGGGTTGGGTCTGGAAACTCATAACTCTTTCATCTCACAAGCTATAACACTAGAAAAGGAACAGATATTATATGACCAATTCTGTTTCCCTTCTTCATCTCTAGAAATGGTGACAAATTGTATGTGAGTGATCCAACAAGCTAAAAATATGATCACAGAAAACCAGAATCTGTCTAATAAATCAACAATAAGCAAATGAGCCAAAGTCAAAACAGGTGCCTGGAAAAATTCATTAGCTAGTTTCATTACATAACTTTATTGCAGCCAAGCATTTGGGAGGAAATGATGGCTAATGGGCACTTTGTGCTCTGTGTCACAATAAATTCTATTCAAACATTCCCTATTCAAACTGTCACTAGGAAATTTATACATGAGATCCTCTGTAAGTCTGTTGTGACTACTGCACTTCATTCCTTGTTGATTTTCATGTGGGTGTTTAAAGCTCCTGCCACTCTATCTACGTGTGTTTCCCTTGCTTGGTAGAAGGACCAGAGAGATTTTATTGTGAACACAAGAGGATTTGCCCATTAATGAGTCATGCAGTATTAGCTTTTGATAGAGTACATAGTAGGGGAAGTTTCATACAGTTTTTGAAAAATATTTGTTTGAAATTTTTCTGCTGCATGAAACTGAGAAAAAGAAAGATGAATATACCTCAAAAATGGCTAAATATTGGACAGCAGTCCATAGGAGGCAAACAAATCAGTACATGCTAAAGAAATTCCTGCCTCAGTTTCTCTGTGATGCTGGACAGTGTGATTTGAAAGCTCACCCTAGAAATTCCCAATTTCTCACAGAAGAGGAATCAGGATCACTATATATATATATATAAAACATTGTTTTACAGAGGGGAAAAGGATGTTAAAGTGCCTACATGGTTCTATAATCCCAAATCCTGTAATGAACTGTGCATCATTAGGGGGCTAAAGTTGCCTTTTTGAAAGTCTAGTATTAAATGTCAAATTCATTAGTGGCATGACCTGAAAGCATGAGGTCTTTCTTTCCAAAGTAGCTGCATGTGTGATGTTTGGAGTCCTATATGTATTATTTTCAGATCAAAATGAAACCACAAAAAATACTGTGCTGTATTATTGTGTGTTGTTATCTGAAAGAATGACTCAGGAGGAATATTGTAAAAATAATCTGGATTAAAATGCTAATTTTGATGTTACTAGCTAGGGCACGAGATGTAATGCCTAGAGATTTTGAAATACCTAATGTTCCCCAGAACTAAGAGCCAAAGGACAGGGGGGAACAGCATTTTCAAGAACAGCTCACTGCTCAAAATCTACGGATTTGAGGAAAAGCCTGAATTTTTCTGAACTTTGTGAATCTGTTTTGAATTCTGTCTATTTAAAAATTGGAGAAAGAGGGAAAAAAAGGACTTGATTTTGATTTTTGAACATCAAAACCCATTTTGCTTAAGGTTTAAATAAATGCTCAATTAATATTTCAATGCATCAAAACAACATGTGTGTTATTGCATCATAGCCACACAAAACTTAGAACAACTCTTATATTTCAGAGGTGTGAAATATATCAGGTTTCAGTGCACAGAAACCTGATATTCTGAGATGGAACATTTGTTTTGTTAAAATACTGGTACTCTACCTCTTTATCACTTCTCACACTGGCTTCGTGCACTCCATTGTCTGTAGGATATGAAAAGCACAAACATATAGTTATGAAGGGCAAACATCATATACAAAACAAAGACTTCTCATAGGCTGCTTCTTAGCAGTGGTTTAAACATTGAGACATCAAAGCTGAAAGGGCAGAGTAAGGAGCACTGGATAATTTGTTATTGTTATTCTAACCCCACTTTGATAGCAAATTAATGTGAGATCAATAAACAGAGTACTTCAAGAGCCAATGTAATAGTGTTATTTTGCTAATTAAGTGTCAAATCATCATATCAGTTTACCAATATCTGAGAAAAAAACCTAGAATAAAATGGCTCTAGCTTGCTGAATGGACATTTATGGTGAAGGAAAATGAAACATTTATTTTCCTCATACCTATTTTGGTGGGAGAAAATTATATACTTCAAAAGATATCATTCACCAAAATCATGTTACAGTTTAACTACACTGATAATATTCAGCCATATCCTTAACCTTAGTCAAATAGCACTGGTTTTTGCTTTATGAACTGAATGTCATTCATCTTTCTCAGCATGATTCAAGATAAATCCTCAAGTTTACTCTTTTTAGTTTACAACAAAATCTGGCAATAAGAATAACCAGAATATCCCTAAGTAGTAAGGATTTCAGTATATCACCATGAAAACAGTGAAAAGAATTTTTTATGACTTACAGTTCACATTTCTGGTATACTAGATATTACAACATTCCTAAAATAGAAAATAGATGAGCAGCAACTTATGTTCCACTGTGGCATTCACTCATTAATGGCAATTACTGTGGCTCCTGAATCTGCATCACCAGGAAAATATGTGTGCAGACAGAAACAAATAACCATAATAACTCTTCTTATTCCCTAAGAAGGAAAGGGAATGAGGAGGTTTGTACCTGTAACTTGTCACAGATTTTCTTTTGCAAGTAACTGTGGCACGTTAAAAATTATTATCGGTAAAACATATCTTTTCTCTCTAAATATTTTGAAATACATCTTATAATATAATAATTTCCATTATCATTTTGCTTAAACATCTCATTTTCAAGAATAGGAAATTAGACCACACAGCATAAAGCAATTCTTATTTCAATATAATTGGGTGTGTAGGTTTATCTTGTTTGTGAAGCTTGAAGACCAAGTGTTCATAAACAGTTGGCTTTTTTTTTTTTGGTAAATGAAGAACCTGCTGTAAAAAGCAAACAACAATCTAAAATTCCACAGCCTTTTGGGAAATACAGAAACTTTCCCTCACACCTTCTTTCAAACTGATTTTTAGAAGTCTAGCACTAAGGTGAAGCAATAGAGGAAAATCAGGGAAGCTGTCTTTTGCTGCACTTCTAAAATAAATACCTGGTATATTAACACTGTTTTCCATTAATCCAGTCTGAAGCTCTGCCCTTCCTTGAGCATCTCCTTTCTTCCTTTGTGCTTCTGTTTTGTCTTCTCTAGTTTTTCCAGCATTTTTTTCTGTTTCTTGTTGAATATCAACACTTTGGATTGCAGTGGCGATAGCATCGGCGATTTCATCCAGTTCTGTCGAGCTGAGATTCTCCACCTTCACTTGGTGTTTCTCCAGGTCCTTCAATACATTTTTAATCAGTGCCTCTGGATCAGAAAACAACATAAACACATTAACTGCATACATGAAACACGTGTGCTTATATTTTTAATTTTCCCTAAAAGATTTAGATAGCTTTCCGTTCTTGGAGAGCATCTGCTTTTTAAAGAAAGGTGCTGCATTCCTTACAGAAAACACAGGATTCTTAATGGATGTTAAAGTTTATGACCAGGTGAATCTGTGCCAGGACAGGGGGATGTATGCTATTATAACCCAGCAAGTTCTCCTAGAGAGAGGGCATGAAATTATCACTTTTTCTTTACAAGAAAACAGTCCTCCTATTGACTCAAAATACTGAAAGCAAGTGTTAAAGTAGCCTAATTTCTTTTCTTTTAAGCTGCAAAACAGTACAAACAACATTACTGTTTCCTAGAGATCAGTTTTCTTTGGTAATTTGCTTTCACAAGATAAGTATATCTATATAATTTATCCAGAGTTCTGGGAAAAAATGAGTCAGATATTTTTTCTTTCAATCAAAAAGGTCCTCGTCAATTAGAAGGGGATATAAATAAATGTACATTATATATATGGGTATGTCAAGGACAAAATTTCTAAATTTTATCAATTTCTCTTGGAACATATATATTTTTTCAAATACATATTTACATATATGGATGATAGATATAGATTATACAGAGATATATAGAACCTGTTTTGGTTTGCCAGATATGAATGTTTTACCAGTCACATTGAGAAAAAAACAACAAAACCAAAGAGCAAAACACCTTTGATGTGATAAAAGTTTTGAAGGTAAGGAAATTCAAGGACAATGGGTATTAAAGGTGAGTCAGAAGATGAAGCATAACATCTCCCCAGGGAGGGCACTTTTCTGACTGCATTTATTGCATCTCCACTATCAGTCAGTAGAACTCTGAAAAATTCAGCCTAATGTAGTGCTTACTGCAGCACACCAAAACTATTTCCAATCATGCCTCTGTTCTGCTTATTCATGTTGATAAGAAATTTAACATATTTATGCATATGCATGCAAGAAAGAAAAATCTTTCACATAGTATTGTGTAGGAAGAGGAAAATAAGGGGGGCTTTTAAATCTCTGTTGAATGTATGAATTTATATATAAGCAGTTTGAAGGTGCCATCCAACCTTTTTTCTCAACAATAACACCATCCACATCAACCCAGTAGTTGGACATCTTCATCATCTGTAAGCAGGACTTTGGGATCATCCTGTCAGCTTTCAGGCTCACATAAAAGTGAATTTAAAAGTAGGGAAGCAAGGAAAACAATGTCATAAAAAGGGCTAAAAATAAGGATTTTTCTTTTTCCTCACAGCAAAGGAGGAAGAAGTACATAGAGACTAGAAAAGAAGTAAAAGCAGTTAACAAATTTCTACTTCAGGGAAGAGGCAGTGGAACATCTGTGATTTTGCAGGGAGACAAGCATTAAGGATTATTTTTCATTGGGAATAAGAGGCCAAGACCTTGGATACATCTGTCATTTTTGAACCCCTCAGTTTTAACTGAAGAGCTCACCATCAGCATCTCACCATCAGATTCCCAATTCCATCTCAAGGCAAAGACTAATTTCTCCTGACCTGACCCAAAATTCACCAAACAAAATAATGCCATTTTCCCTTAACTAATTAGGCCATAAAAAGCAAAAGAGCTTAAACAGCTTAAATAATAGATTTACTGTGAGTCTGAGAGGGTGTTGACACACAAGGAAGGTGTTTCTGTGATGTACTTTCTTTTCCAGGTAAAAAGGAAACATCTTTCCAATCCACCATGATGTCATTACAAAATTCTACTAATTTAATTATAAAATTCAGTAATATAAAACACAAGCTAATCTTGTAAAATGTTAACTTTTTAGATTTCCTTTAAAAAGCACAGTTATAAGTATACTTAATTGTGACTATCAATAAAAAAAGACAGGTTATATCTGTGATGTTACTTCAAACTGACAGCTGACAAAGATTTTGGTACCATGCTGGAATAGCAGAGAGCTTTGTGCAGGAAAGCAAGTGCTCAGAAATGAGAATCAAAGATGTAAACTCAATCTGTGCCAAACTCTCTGGGCCAAGATTTGTGGAGGCAGCAAAATTAATACTGAAGTTTGATGGAAGCTTAGCAATACTTCAGAGAAAACTTTGAAAAGTTTCCCTCCATTTTACTGTATCCATCACTTGCTATGAATTTAATAATTTAGTAAAAGCATAGACCAAATGGTTTAGTTTAGGAAGACAATTTACAAGAGCAAATTAATCCAAACTGCAACAAAATTTTTAAATACACTTGATCAACCTGAGTTCAAGACACTTTTTCAAGAAGCACAAGAGTGACCTGGCAGAGGGATGGAGAGGTTGTTACGCAGAGCAGCAATGCAGAAAACTAAGCTGTAGGAAGAAAACATTACTGTTGCATTACCACAGGAGCCTTGTGTCTGCTTAGGTACATTTGTGAACTTATCTTTTATAGAACTGTCGGACAATATCTTGACAGAAAAGCCTAAATTATTGAAGCAGAACTAATAAAGTCAGCAACGAAAAGACAGAATATATGTCAGATCCTAATCAAAACTAAAATTTCACAAATAAAACATCATTTGAAGACAAATCTTAAAAGAGAATTGTATTTCAGGACATATATCATTAAAAGAGTTATATTATTGTAACACAACTAGATTTTTGTTTATTTCATTTGATTCACAGCCAGCTGTCAAGATCAACTACTGAGCTACTCAACAACATGCAGGCAATGTACCCTTGTCATTTCCATTCCATTTTTTCCAAACTAGCTTTTTCTCTTTACCTATATTCTTAGCCCAGTCTTACCTCTCCAGTCCATCTTCAGACTCATCTTTAATATCCATTGTCAACAAAAAAGGCAATCTTATTCTCAAACAAATAGGAATGGGGAAACAGGACAAGGAATGACATGAAAAAAGAATGGCCAAAGGCCCTATTCCAGATAATACTGACAGGCTCAGTGCAGGTTCCTCTGGCTCACTAAAACCTCAATATTATGTGGAGGAGCATCCTGCTCCTCTAATACTGGCATCCCTGCCCTGGTCATTGCCACCTGGGCACAGTTCATCAAACAGACTCCTAAACACTGCATTGACATAAGTAAAACTTTGGCATTATATCTACTTTTTCTGAACAGCTGCAATGTGACTTAAAACATCAAGGACCAAAGGCAATAAGCAAAGCCAGTAAATATGAGGAACATCATGCTTTTAGTACACCAGGAGGGACAGTCACCAAAGTGTCTGAAACAGCCTGGTGGAATGCAGGTCTGCATAAAGAGTCTTGCTAAATTCACGTGGCTACTGATATGGTATTAATCCTTGTCCATGGTAAATATGGATATTTACACTTCTTGTTATGGCACTTGGCCATGTTTGAAATGATTTGTAAATTACTGGATAACATTGATAAACAGATAAATATCATTGCATCTGTTTACAAACACCTTTGATTAATATGATGTATTTATTAAAATCAGAAAATATTGTTGGAGAAAGACCAAAAAGCAGATGGATACTGCAATGGCACAGCACTTAAGCAGCACATGTACTTGAACATGCATTTACCTGAGCACAGCTTTTATAGTCTCCCACTGACTCCCTCCTAAGTAGACTGAGCAATGCTCAGTCATGTTTCACAGGGCTTGCAAACTGCAAACCAGATTTCTCCCTTAGCTCCAGCTTTGCAACTGATGAATGCAAACTGCCTTTTATAGTTACCCTGGAACCATAATGGCAGTAAAAGCATACATGTCCTAGAAGATGTAATTTTTAATATAAGCTCCACCAGTAGAATTCCCTAGTAGGTAACAACAGCACCTTATGCAGGGAAAACAGCTTTTTATTGTACAGCATATAAATGATGCCTCATATTCTGCTGGCACAAGAGTCAAAGCCAGCTTGGCTGACAACCTCATGGAATGGGAGCAGTGACTTTGTTAGAAATTCCACAGTGTGGTCTGTCTTCCTCAACCCCATCACCCTACTGACCACATGTTAGCTGCCTCAGCAGCTGAGCACCATATGGAATGGTGATCCCAGCTTTGCCAGAGCGAGGATGTATAAAAAAAAAATTTTTGTTCCATAAACACGGAAGTTTGCTATTTTTTAAAGACATCTGAATTACTAATTCTGTGACCTTTTCAAAGGAACAGAGAGACGTGTTCTGTAATATTTAACATATAAAAAAATCAGTAGACTAGAACAAACCACACAAAACTGAGCCAAATTCTAAATATGGCTGGTGCAGAGGAGAGATTAACAATTCCAGTATTGCACAGTGACTACAAAGGCAGTGCCCACGCACATCATGCTACTCCTAGAGGTAACAACTTCCAAACCTGATAGAAAAATAACTCCACATTTCCTTCTTTTGTATTTCTCCCTCAGGGTGCCTTGTTAGAGAATTTACCTGCCACTGTTTTGCAGCAATTCTCAGTACTAATCTGCTCAGTACCGTCTGGATTGTTCTCCCAGTCCAGTGCCTTTGTCTAATCCTCTGTCAGATGGATCAGAGAACTGAGCACCCCATCCTTCCAGGTTTTTTACAGTTCTGTATTTCACAGAGTGCAAAAGAAAAACAACCCACAAGCCTAAAATAATCCATAAACACAAGAGAGACTGGAGAAAGGTTAAAAGCAGAAAGAGGTTTGTGTGGTCAGCCTGGGAAACCTGAATCCAAACCACCTTCATTCCAATGGATAGCATTTTAAGCAATGAATATGCCAGGGTCTGTCCTCACCACTTTCTTGTGAGATTATTAAGTGGCTCAAAAATACAAAGGAAACTACATTATTTCCTACTCAAACAATTCATAATGCCTTGTCTATGCCTTGTCTATGCAACATTTAAAAGCAAATGCAATAGCAGAAGTTCCTATAGGGCATATTATGTATGAGAAGTCAAAGTAGTACAACCCAATGAATTGTGAAACAAGTTATTCCCAGTAAGTGTTAAGCATTTTTTTCCCAGTTGGCTCCTACCAGGAAAGGTGAAGTGGAACAGCTGGAGGATAATGAAACCAGCATGTGCCTAGTTTGTTTTGAGTCTAGCAACAAAATTGTCTAACCTGTGCAAGAGACTTACAGTGCCACCTGGATTTGATTTTACATTATAGTTCATTCCTTGAAACCTATTATCTCTGGGCACCATACCAAGAATGCTTTCACTTCTGAGCATCCTTTAGGCTGCAAGCATTATCTTTCCTCTGCTGAAACTCTGACATTTCTGTGTGTTTGTGTGTGTTCTGGTTTTGGAGGATATTATTAAAAAAAAAACAAAAAAAAAAAATCAAAGAACACTGCACTTTATGGATGATAAAGAGGGATTCAAAGGAACCCTTTTACATATCACCAAAATCCATTGGGGAAGTGCTGACTTCAGTGTAACAGATACAAGTGCTTGACAATGGTTTGGGATCAACTCTTTCATTTTTCAGGCATCCTGAACCACTGGAACAACATCTATAGTTAGATAAGTTTAAAGAAACAACAAAATGAATCAGAATTATAAAGTCTACATGATCCCCAAGATTCATCTTATAAAGCAGTGCTTTGAGTGCAGCACAGCATGGGGATGTTACCCTCCATTTTAATTTAAATATTTGTTGAATTTTCATGTACAGAAAAACTGTGATACAATCATTGTTAAACAGCATTATAAAAAAAAAAAATGAAAATCCAGGAAATGGGTTCCTTTTTACAGAATGTTCAGACAAAACTAGATGCAACCCCACCTTCTTGTTCACCTGTCCATGGAATTGACAGACTCCTCCCCTGTCCTCCCTTCTTCCTCCTCTCCCTCTGGTTCTGCACCAGAATTCATCTCACAGTTAATTTCTGTGCTTAACTTTGAATTTTACCCATGGTCCTTGAATTTCTAGTTAAATAAAGAGACGTGGAACAAAACCAGGCATTTCTGTATCATCTATATATATAGTGTGGGATGAATGCATAAAAACAGATTTGAGAGCAAAGATATACCCATAATTATGCATTGTTTGTAAAATGCTTTGAAAATATAATAAATTACATAAATGCTATGTCTTACTAAGTGCCATACATTTCTGCACGCATATGGAAGGTGGGCTGAAGAATGTGGGTAGATGTTTGCAGGGAAAGAGTAGCTGGAATGGTGAACATTATTACTTTTTTATGGCAGATATAAATATGCCAATACTAGGAGATAGATCAAATGTCTAATTTTATTTTCTTTTTCTCAAAAAAACTCAGTAAACGTGAGGGAAACTTCAGGTAAGCAAAAAATTGTAGTGGTGTTTGCAGAGGACCCAGGATGAGGGAAGAGATGAGAATCTTGACTCGATGTTTCAGAAGGCTGATTTATTATTTTATTATATATATTATATTTAAAAATATATATTGAAACTATACTAAAAGAATAGAAGAAAGGATTTCATCAGAAGGCTAGCAAAGGAAAGGAATGGAACGATAATAAAATCTTGTGACTGCTCACACTTCGACACAGGTGGCTGTCATTGGTCACCAAGTAAAAACAATTTCACATGCTGGATAAACAACTCTCCAAACCACATTCCAAAGCAGGAAAACATGGCGAAGCTGAAGCTTCTCAGGAGAAAAGACCCTAATGAAAGGACTTTTTATAAAATATGTCTGTGACAAAAAATAAATAAATATCAACTTTACCATCCACGATGCTCAGAGGGTCCTTTGGCTCATCCTGGGGAGCAGATTTGTGACTCAGCACCTCGGGGGTCGGCCTCAGCGCTCCAGGCCCAGGCCTCGGCTGGAGCAGCTTCCTCATCTTGAAATCTTCTGCTTTCCCTTTGGCCAAAGTTCCATGGAAAGGACTGCCCTGTGTGGAGTACAAGCTCTCAGCATACACCGGAGAGCCTTTAGTCCTGCTGGGAGGGCTGTTCTCACCGCTGTGTGCAGACAGGTTCTGGGTGATGTACGAGTGCAGCGCGGCCATCAGGCTCCTCTGGCCCGCTCGCGGCTCCGGCGGGAGCTGGTCCGGCTGGCGCTGGCGGAGCGTCCTGTCACGGGCACCCTCAGGGAATTCCTGCTGGGATTGGGATGCAGGGGATGGATCTTTGGGGTTCTGCCTCCTGTAGTACCTGGCAGGGTCATTGTAGATGTAGCTCTAGAGAGAGCAGAAGGTGGGCAAGAGGAAAGGAGTCAGAATTGCTTTGTGATTATTGTTGTGCCGGGATCTGAGGTGGAACCCTCAGTGCTTTACCAGCCAGGAGAACAATAACTGGAACTTGTCATGCAAATGGAAACTGCAAACCTCAAAATGTTAAGTGTGCCTCAAAGAGGCACTGCTACTTAATGTGCAAAAATCCAGTTCATCAAATTATTAGAAAGCAAGAGCAAGAGATTAGAGAGAGAATAACATAACTCAGTGTTGACTACATGTGAATTATTTGTATTCAGACAGATAAAGGAAATGTATTAAATCTACTTTCTCTTTGGTTTTTACTTAACCTGTGAGAATTACTATTTTTCAGATTACTTACCAAAAACTAGCTTGTCAAATTAAAAATGTCATTTTTAAAGGAACATCAAGCAAGTAAAGCAATTTTTTTGCATATATTAAGTACTTTGTTCTATTTAAATGAAATATTTTCCACTAAATTAAATCTTTAATAAATATATAATCTGACACTGTGGCAAAACAATGTTTAAATTGTTTTTTAATTAAATTATTATTTTCAGGGAAAAGACCACAGCAAATTAAACAACAATGTTAAAAACATGTCAATCAAGCTCAAACTACATTTTTACTGAAAAAGTGCTGGGGAATAAAAAGTGGAAGGGTGGGTTTGCAGTACAGTTTTCTATTTTCAGTTTCTATTCTCATGGAAACACCAGATGGGCATTCTTTTTACTATCACTTAATCCTAGGGACATTTTTGCTATGATCACAACCTGAAGGCAGGCCTTTTAATTTTTTAACAAACCAGATCCATTCTCCTAAATAATTTCAAAAATAATTTTTCTTCAGTTCTTGCTAAATACAACTTTGAACTGAGAGGTTTACTTATATCCAGAATAATTCCAGTTAGATTGTTTATGATTAAATGAGGCTACATCCCATTCTGTATGTGTGCTGCAGGATGGGTCCTGCTTCTCAGCTGTGCTTTCTTGGTTAAACTGCCACACAAACTCCATCACAATGTGGCAACCTTAGGACAGGGACTACTTCAGCACTCACTGCTATAAATTACTGTGAATCACTGGTGTCCCTGTGCACTGATGACACAATGATTTAGGACAGAGGGAGCTGCAAAATACAGAGGGAGTGAAGACACTATACACTCCAGGGGACAGCAATTAGAAGGATTCAGACAGAAAAATCATTATTTATGTATTTGCTAATCTACTTTGTAAAACCAAAATAAGATTGATAAACTCCTCCAGAGATGAAGAACTACTTTTAGATTTTATCTAGGTCCTAATTTCTGGACAATAATTTTGCTTTCCATCTGAACAATTTTATTTCTTCTGATGACAGCCAGTGGATTTTACAACACATGTTCATACCCATTTCTTTCCAAGAGGGTTTTCTTCCCCTTAAGAAATTATTGAAGAGATTCATTTCATGATTCCATATCATGATTTAAATAGAATTATGGTATAGGCAATTTTATTACAAAGACAAAAGGCATTTTGGCCACTTTGGCTTGTGACCTACTAAGGCAAGGATTTGGATTTCTGCAGTTGGTCTTTAACACAGAAATGTGCTTTGTGAAAGCCAAGAAATTGGGCTGCAGTGAAGCAGTGTCAAAAAATACAGAGCTAGAGATCAAGCAGCTTTGTGTATGAAATATTTCAATGTCCCCTGGGAACTGTATCACACAGCAGCAGTGCAGCTCTGGTTCAGTGCTCCAGCTGCAGGGTAGGCATTGCTCTGATCAGCTCCAAGGGGGAGCCAGTTGTCAAAATGCAAGTTGAACACTGTTTACATGCTTAATAGCAAAGCCTAAATGTGAAAAACTTCCAGTCAGATGCATTTATCTCCCTATTTGAACGGGTCTTTGCCTGGGGTAATTAACTCTCTAATGATACTGACTCCAGAGTGAGGAAAGCTGCAGAGGATGACACAAAGCAGCCCAGGACACCCCGAGCAGTTCACTGAGAATTCACATAAGCTGCCATCTGCCTTCCCCACTCCTGTTCTCTCTGCCTTGCAGCCTTCCAGAGGATCTCCTGGGCTCAAGGGAAGGAAGAACAGGGAGCTGGGAAAGGGAGAAATGCAACAGGGGGAAAAGGACATTGCCCATTCAGCCATGGAAAGACAAGAAATCACTCAATCCAGCTTGATAACTGCACCCCAGTTTGGATTATGTCCTATATCCAGCTCTCTATTTTGCCTCTTAAGCTTTACTAGTAAGTGTTAGAGGGGAAGAAACTGCTGGGCACTCCCAAACCATGTGAAAGATTAGGGTTAGGAGATGTGGGCTGGCTTTTGATGAGCTATTTAACAAGTCCAAGTACCCTTTAGCATGAACAGATCAGTGATTTACTGTTCTTGCAGACAAGGAGCACATCAACAAGGAAAAGACCACCAACCCACCAAGTGATCATGCACAAACTGGATTTAATGTGTGCCCATCCTGGGCTCAGAGCTGCACCCCTGTCAGGAAGGGGCAGCCTCTCAGCAGCTTGACAGGTCACACTTTGGGCAGTAAGGGATGAAATATTAACAGTTCTAATTAAAGCAGAGCACTGGTAGCTCAGCTGTCTTCACTGAGGCAGCAGCCCTTCTGATGTAGTTTACTCTGACTTTAATTAAAGGGGTCTCACAGCTGTATGGCAATCTCCCACCTGCAGGAGAAAAAAATCCCCTTCCTTGCTGTTCCTATCTCAAACAAAACACCAGAAGTACATGTGACATGCAAGATAAAATTCAAGTAAAATTGCAGCACTGATAAATATAATCCTAAACTATGGGTTTGTCTAAGTGGTATGGGGAAAAAAAATTAATTTTTACAGAAAAATATAGAAGAAAAATATCAGTAATATGTAATTTAGAATCCAGAGACAATTTACATCTCAAGTTATTAATAACAATTGCAGAGCACTGTGATTATCTCATTTGAAGTGGGTTTTGCAAAACCCACTCCTGCACATGGACATTGCTAGTTTGATTAATGTCGAAGTTAAATGGCATAGTCCATGTTCAGTGAAAAGAATGTAAATTCCCATATTGGTGCCTTTGGAGAATCTTCTGACATTATGGGGAAGCAGAGGGAAACATAAAGCTGGAATTTTTTGAAAGAAAATACATTTCTGGATTGATTACACATGACTCATATGAAGTACTGTCAGTAACAGAACAAAAAAACCCCACCCCAAACAAACATTAAGTGAAATGCACAAGAATAAAGAATGCACTAGTTATCATATAGATGGTTTGTACTGAGAAGGGTTGAAATACAAGCCCTGGTTGCTATGAGGAACATTTCATTTTTTAATAAGTAAAATACTGTTCAATTATCTCATGTCACTGATACAAAGCCTTTGAAAAGTACTCTGAATCGATAAACCCCTCAGTTTAAAAAAATCTTATTTCTCCATCTGCACAGGATTACCCTCTCCTTCACCACCTTTCAAATAAGCTATCTCAATAATTCACACGTTACAGAAAATCACACACACTAATCTTTCTGAAGATGGAATTGTTAGGGCAATGTCTTGTATGGTTTAGGTATGTAAGTACCTGACATTTTCTGCATGAGAATTCACAGAAGGGCACACTAAATTACATTATGCAGACACACTATGCAAAAGTCTATGAACAACATGTTTTATTTAAAAAAATACAAATTAAAAAAGTTGTGCAGGACTAGATACATAAAACATAATGCTCTTCAATTTATCCACTAAAGGGCAGATTGACTTGAGTGTTTTGCCCATGTGCAGAAAGAATGGAATCAAATTGATAACAAAATACTTCCTTTCTTGCACATAAATTTACTAAATCTAGAAGGCATATAGAGCTAACAAAAATCCTTTTGAAATGCATCACGAAGAAATCTTCTGCCCTCAATTTAATTTATGTTTTTCTGTTTGATGCATTTGAGATATTAACCCATGTTTGCTACCACCTAAATTTGGTTGAAGCATGATTCCACCTACAACTCTTATTTACTTTGCCTATTTGAGATATTGACATTATGATCTCTGAAATTAGAAGATAAAACCACAACAAACACTGGAAGGACCATCTTTATGGTGGGATAAAATAACATTTTCCAAAGACTACCAGAAATGAAATTACCTCAGAGCTTAACTCACTGTGTGGATTGAGAGAAGTTTAGGTTTTTGTACCAGACACAGTCTAGATGCTCTGTGACTCACAGAAACTTGCCTCATGCAAACTCGCTCACATGGGAGCTACCTGTACTCATGTGAACCCCCAAAATAAACACCAGCACAAGGGCCACCACCTGATTGCTGAATCAAAGGGAAGCCTGGGAATTTGTACTGCTCAATTCACCTTTAAATTGACAGAAATCCACCCAACAATGAAACCTGAGTGCCAAACGGGTGTCATGGAGTGGATGGAGCATGAAAGTCCCTGGGGTAGGGCTGAGCAGGCAGCACAGCTCTGTCCCCAGAGCATCACAGCTAAAGCAGCAAGTCCTGTGACAACAAAGCCTTAATTCGTGCAGCTGGTGAGCTGCTGTGCCCACACAGTGCTGTCCTGTCAGGATATCTCAGCAGCTCCCAGCCACGTTCAGGCTGAAAGGGAGGAACTCCCTTGACAAGTTCTGCGTGCTGTAGATGTGACCTTACATACTCTGCACCAAATCCAGTGGCAGCTTTATCCGAAAATAATAATTACAGCCAATAAACATTTTCAATTGTCTGAGTAATAATAAAGCAAAGGCTTTTTCTACCAGCTGCTAATGACCTTTTCACTAACTATAATATTATAATACTAGAATATTATAATATTCAAGAATTTGGAAAACTAATTCAGAATCCAGAAACTGGAAAAGAAGCCCAACCAGTACTTCCTGCAGTGATGGGACAACATCAGGCCATGGCCTTTCCACAGATTCACAGCTTTAAGGCAACAGGCAACTCTACAGTCATCTCACTGACCTACTGTTTCATTGATAATTTTCTGTAACTATCTTCTATTTTCTTTCTGAAAAATACAGTAGCTTTGAAACCTTTTAAGAACTACATCAGAGAAGGTGACAGAGATTGTTAATTAACATCCTGTACTTCAGAGTGTCAAAAACTAGATCAAGCAAAAGGAGACTTCAGAGTCTGCTTTGATGGAAACTATTCATGACTTTACTTCCTAATCCTTCTTGTGAAACCACAGTGCAACAGGACTGTCCAGAATCTGACTCTACAGCACTCAATAATCTCTACTGCTTTAATTTCAGTTGATTTCAGAATTTCAGAGATTTGTCTTCCACTCTTAAACAAAAAAAACCTTCAAAAAAGAAAAAAGGGGAAAAAAAGAAAAAGAAAAGAAAGGACAATACACTGGATTCTTTTATGTATAAGTTACTACTTAATAAAATAACTTTTTAGTTTCAGATGTTCCCAGCCATTCCTGATCTCCTTTGGAATGATCATATCCATTTGCTTACCCTTCAACTACCTACAACAGAGTCTCCTACATAGATAATTTTATTGTCAATTGATGTAACTTATTGACTTCATTTTTCATAAATAACTGCTTTTTTTTCTCCTTCCTTCTGACACATCTCCATCCTAGAGGTCAAAACATTTCCTTAGGTGTAGAAGGAGTTCTGGGTGGTCTTTCCTCAGCATTCACAATTGGTTTGTCATAAACAAAAAAATGTCAGCTCTACACATTGGGATACATGGCTTGTCTCCACAGATAAAGGATAAAACACCTGGGAAAAATGAAGGGTGGATGACCCCCAATAACTTGATTGATGGCAAGGGACCCCTGCCCTAGCTCCATGCAGGGCCATGACACTGAGCCATCAGCCATCAGGTCCAGGAGTGGCACCCACCAGATGATTGATGAGAAAAGCTCTCTGGATCACCCTGAAAGGGGTTAACATCTGCAGGGGTGGGGGACTCCTTAAGGGATGCAGGACTCCTTCTGGGTGCCATCTTGTCATTGTCTGAAGCCCACTATGGGATGTTTAGGAAAAAGGAGCAGTCTGGAATGGCAGCATGTAACCAGCTGACCAATACATCTGTCTGACCATGTCTCATGTCTTTCCTGTCTTCTCAACAAACTCCATTTCTAACAATTCTCCTGGGTGGGAAGCTCTGTTCTGTACCTTGTGTCCTGTGGTGCTTCCTGGCAGTAGCTGCTCCACTTGGCCACTGCCTGGACATGGGGACACCAGACTCGGGGCATCTTTACCTCTGCCAGGCCATTGCACTCAGGAGATCCCTGACACCACCAGCAGAGACCAAAGAGTGACAGTGAAGCCACAGTGATGGTAGAAATTGTGCAGCCTGGTGATCAGTGCTGACAGATCTACCAGGGTGTATCGGCCTCCCTTGCCTGAGAACATTTTGCTCATATGCCAATAAGTCTGTTACTCAAGGTTTCAGTGAATGATGTTTAAACACATTTTCTGTAGGCATATGCTGGTATATTGAACTATCTCATTATCTAAAGATGAATTTCATAGAAACATGATGATCTTCATCTGCCAAAAGTTGAGCACATTAACACCAATCCAATATATTTATAACTTCAACACGTGAATCTGGAAAATACTTTTATCCTAAGAAATGCAAGTGAATAGAGGCCTGCAGGATTGATGTCCACAACATTGCTTTACAGCCCCATTAAAAGCAACCTTCCATTTGCTGGACAACTGCTTGAGGTCAGCTGAGGTCTTTTTCCACACTAAAAATAAAGAAATTGTTGTTCCACTGTCCTGAAATGTCTACACCAACATGCTCACACAGAGGTAGATAAAGTAAGTTTAAATTTCTGTGAGCTCTACCCTCCCATTTGATAATTATAATGGAAAAAAAAAATAGAATGCACTTGAAAATTTGTATCAGCTCCATCATCTTCTATTTACTAATTACAATGTACTGAAGTAAATATTTGGAAGACAAACAGTAAACTTGCAGGAAAAATCACAGAAATGAACTCCAAACACATGGTATTTGGAAAAAAAAAGAGTTGATTTTGAAGGGAAAGGTCTGAAAAAGAACTAAATCTTACTATCCAGTCAGTATTTGAGATTTTAAAAATATCAATCTATGTTTCATCTGGGAATTACTAGAAATTAATTAACTGCCCTTTTAAATAAGACTCCAGACTTGACGCAGATCATTTATAATAACATTTCTATGGCACTTGCATCTTCTAATAATTGAAAAAATAATTAATCCTTTCCAGATACCTGTGTGATAAGGGAAATGGTGGTTTCTATGTTAGATGTTGAAACTCTGTCATTATATTCTGCATAAACTGATGGGCTGAGGGTAAAAGTACATGTTGGATCTAAGACTTGAGTAGGATACTAGCGCTAGAATGCTTCCTTGCTAAATTATTTGTTTAAAAAACAAATCACAAGCCACATTAGATCACCAGACTGTGTACACATGCCACACACAATATGATTGCAATTTTACTAGGCTTTGTAGCCATGATTCTATTTGAGCTTTAAATATGTCCTTCCAGAAAAAATTGCAATCTACACCAGATTCCTGCAGAACGGCCAAGAGGATGGAAATTACAGCATTTCATTTTATATACTTAAATTAAAACAGATGAATCACAACTTGAAAACTCTCTTTTCCCCTCCATTGATCATGGAATGAGTTTAGGCTGATGTGCACCAATACAGACATCTTTATATGGTCAAATGACTTCTGCTCCAGTGCTTATGGGGCTTTGTTTGTTGGGTTTTGGGGTTGTTTTGGTTTGGTTTTGGATTTTGTGGGGTTTCTCATTGGTTAGTTTGGGGTTTTTTCGTGTACATGTTTGCTGGCCTTTTTAAGGAGTATTTATTGTTTCTATTTTGCTATAAAGAGCCATGAAGAGGAGAATGATCTGAAAGATGAAATACTCTTCTGGGATCTGAGGCTTAGCTTTTAGTTTATGCTTTACCAAAAAATTATTGCATGACCTCAGAAAATCTGTCTTACCTGTCTGTGAAGCAGGGGCATTAACTCTTCCATACTTTGTAATGGCTGCAGGTAAATGAATACACCAATGCTTGGGAAATGCTCAGATATCATTGCATAAGTATGCCAATAGAGAAGGCAATTCAGTAGCTTCAAGGAGACATTCCTTTATCAATTATTCCAGAAATATTTTTATGAAAGTGTTCAAGCAGAACTGAATTACATTTTTATACATAGTCTCTTATATATGAAATATTAAATTTTACCTTTATACAAATAGAGTTTAAATGTACACACTGCAGGGAGCTTTTTTACTTTTTGTCAAAATTTTGATGAACTTCTTCCAGTCCTGTATTTAAATCAATGTTAGATAAACAAAGGTGCTGCTTTTTTGAATTAAATTTCAAGGTTAAAATGTGCAATGTATTTTCTTTCTACTTAATCACAGTAATAATTATTTGCAGATAAGCTCAAAGTACATCTTTCAGCACTCGTGCACTCAGATTTTCTAAAATTAAAAAAAATTATTTTAAATAATTATCACACATCTTAGTTCTTTTGGTGATGAATTACAAAGATTCAAACAATTGATTTTTTTAGGCCAGCAAATATATGAATTTTTAGTTTATATAATTGATATGATTTTTACTTGCAGCTTCTCCCCTTTCAGCACCATTGCACTGCTGAGCCACAACTCTCTGGCATTAACCTGTCCCTTCACCTCCTTGTTTTGCCTCTCATAATTCTGAAAAGGCCTTTAAATTTATAAGCCCCTTCTTTGATGTAAAGATTCTGAGGTTTTTTTCCCCAGAAATCTTTGCTTTAAAATTTACATAAATATCTAAGATGTGGAGATTTCTGTAATCACAATAACTGCACAAGAAGTCTACCATGAAAATGAATGTAATTAAACACAAAGAAACAGTAACAAGAGAAAGTTAATTAAATTCCCTAATGTATCTGACATAATTTTCTTTCTCCCCCATCCTACCCACAAGGACCTGAATGTCACATTGGTCTGACAAAGATCTTAGCCCAAGGTAGGACCAACCCTATCTGAAGCCCTCAGAGGCCAAGTCAGGAGGAAGGAGAAAAAGCAATTCCACGAATCTTCAAGCCTGAAGGTTCATGAAATCTTCATGAGATTTCTGCAACAAGAAATACAGCCACAGCACAGGTGTGATGGGAACTTCCTAATTCCTGCAGCCTATCTAGCAGGAAGTACATTTGCGTTAGGTTTCAAATAAATTTTCTGTCTGTGATGAGTAAAAGTTTTCTCAGTCAGATGAAAGCAGCACAATTAAAATCTCCCATAACTATTCAAACACAGGCACACAGACCAGCAGCAAAGGCAGCAAGTGCTCCTTTACAGCCTCTGAGCTTTAGCAATACCAACCATGTGCTGTCTTCCAAATCCAACAAAACCCTGAGCCTCAGTTTCTGTAGGAATGCCAACAGTGCAGTGGGTTTGTCAGGGGTTTGGGTGCTTTGATATGAGAGGAGTTTGTTCCAGCTGCAGTGGGGAAGGACAGGGCAATTCACACATGATTTGAAGCCTCTGCATTTCTCACCTCTGTAACTAAGATAAACCAATTCTCCTTCAAATATGTGCCTGGCTGTTTGCTATTTTCCATACTGCATCCAGATTTGGTAGAAAGGAATCACAAAGACTGATAACTCAGTATTTTGTGAATGGTAAAACTTTCATAAAGCCCTTCCATAAAGTGTCTGTAGGGAAGACTAAAACCAAATATAAAATCCCACTAGCTAATGCTTAAGTAACAAATGCCACCAAGTGCCCATTTCCTGAACAACTCTTTTCAGCTGAACTAAAGTGAAATGCTCTTTACAGCTGTAACCCTCAGGAAACAGGCACACCAAATTTCAGATTTTCTATTTATTTCCTGGCAGAGTCACTGTCAGCTGGCTAGATTACAGCCTGCAGTAGTTACTGTCTGTATACTGAGAAATAATTCTAAGTCAGTGATGAACTTCAAGTGCTTCAAAAATCACCCAAAGAAGCTCTTGCAGTAAATGGTAGACACCATAGGAATTTTGGTCAATCACATGATTTAAGTTTACTGGTGTTATTTCTGTCACTGCTGCATCAAGCCTCAAGCTGACAGTTGTTTGAGCAAGGGAAATAGGAAAAGAATTACCTGCTTTAAGTTTTGTGATGTTTTATTTTACAATTTTCTGCATAACTGTGTGAGGTGTCTATTCACTAATTTTGAAGCTCTGTAGTTTTAGTCTGATAATGCAAGTGGAAGAGAGTAGGGCAACTGAAGACTGAAAGTTTGTAAAATATATTAATGTGAATATACAAAATAACACTTTCAGAGTATAAGGAATATTTTAAAACCTCTTTATCTTTTATCTTCCTTTGTTTTACATTTGGCCAGAGACCTCTGATGTCAGGCTTGGATCCTGAATCCATGCAGGAAATCTGTCAAGAAGCACTAAATTTCTGCAAGACTCAGCTACATTTCACAGCATGCAAGGTATCAAAGCAACCAAAGCAGTGTTACCTCTCCTGCTTCCCAAAAGCAGGAATGAAGTGACAGAGGTAAATATATACTTGGAAGAAAATTATTTTTAAGAAGGGCAAAGCCCAAAAGCTTCAGTTCTAGGTAGGGTGAACTACCTCTGTCTTGTGCTTATTCCAATTAGAAAAGGACAAGAAAGTTTAAAAGATCAGATCTTGCTACAAATATTTAATGTGGGTTTGTAATCTACATATTAAGTAAAAAGATAAGGTACCAATATTTTGTGGAAGCTTGCAATTAAAGTGCACTAGGTAGCTATCTCCAATTTCAAGTGGCACAACCATGTCAGAGGTAGCTCATTCAGTTACTTTTCTGCCTTCTCTTTTCCAATTTTCAAATTCTATGAGTTTTTTTTCTGCTTCTTGGAGCAGCAAAATTCTGGTTTTGTCTCTTGTTTAATTGCTATTTCACTAACAAAACAATGAATCCAGATAAAAATACTATTTCCCTCTGGCTTTTTCAAGAAGAGCAGTTGCGTTTTATTTGCTTAGGATAGGGAAATATCTCCAGGATCAGTTAAAATTCATGGCTGATCCCTAGTTTTAAAAATAATTTTCCTTTTTTTCTTCTTTTTTTTTTTGACTTTCAATTATAGGTAACACATCTGACTCAGTGTCTGTTGTTTCAAAATGCTCCTTAGTAAATAGAAGTGTACAGTTTGCTCCTCTACGTGCTTCACTTCCAGATTTTCTCCTCTTTATCCCACTCCCCCAGGCTTCAGAGTACCCATCTCCATGGCAACACTCGATAAGGTTGGTGGGTGGTGTTATCACAGCAGGCTTCCCCACAGAAGGTCTCCGCCATATGGATTATTTATGAACTTGCATGACAACACCAGACCCACTGAAATACTTCTTGAGCAAGTTTTTGTTAAAAGCCACTGATTCAAAACAGAGCATCCTCACTGCAGCCAGCACCCAGGAGGGAAGAGAGGAGGAAAAGCAGCACCAAGGTGGTCCCTGGTCCCTCCTCAGAGCTGCCTGAAAGTTCCTCTTGCCCCAGATAAGATTTATGTGCCATAAATCACAGTTAGTATATCTAATAAGTCAGTCAGAATCTGGGAAGTTGTGCTTCTGACAAGAATAACAACCATGACTAAATGGTTGCTACAACTGGTGCTGTTGCCAGGAGTTGTTGCAGATTTGGTGCCCCAAGTTATTCTCTGAACTAAACAAAAGCAGTTTGGCTTTGCACTTTGGTTTCTTCACCTGATACTTTTCCTAAAACTTCAGTATATTTTTTGGCAGATTTTGTATTTATACTGAATTCATTGAAATAGCACAGACAATTTCTTGTAAAGGATTTCTGCAACAGCAGCCTAGTTCTTTGAAGTCAAAGAGTCCACTCTTTGCTTTTTGAGCAAAAGATATAGGACCATAAGAGCCTGTTGTATGGAACCCCTTTGTGCAATAATTTTAATAAATTTATCAAGTTGCACCTTAGAGTGAGACAGATTTTCTCTAGGAAAGGGGAAAATGCTTTATTTCCCAAATAGGCATGTTTTTAGTTTTTGACATAGTCAATACTCAAAATTTAATGGTTGTGATTTATCTTTCCAGCTATCTGTACATTTATAAAGGATACATATGAACCTTAACTGGTCACAGTAGGATTTCCTTATGATCAATAAGTAGGAAATGTTGAGGCACAATTTATCAGACCCATTATTAAAATCTGCTCAAAGATTTTATGAATTGCACCCTCAGCAACATAAACACCAGCAAGAACTCACACCTAGTTCAGCCAGGTTTTTGGAGCATAGTTCAGATGCAGAGTTTCAGATCTGCCAATCAAAACGTTACTGGCTTTATCCCACTCTTCCTTCTTCATCACATGCAATCCATCCCTAATTAGGGTAAAATGCTCCAGATTTGATGAGCTGAAGCATTTACAATGCTGAAGGTGATTAATTTTGAGAAAACTTAGTGCACTTATGATAATCAGTTGGAGGAGGCAGTAAAAAACAATGTCTGGTCTTCAGGCAGAGAGGAAATTTTAAAAAATGAGAACTCAGAGACCAAAATCACAGAATGTAAGAACCACATTAAAAATACTACCTTGACAGAAGCTTTTTCACTTGTCTTCCTTGGATACAAATTTTTTGTTGCAGACTGGGAGAGAATTCTGAGATATTTAAGGTATTGCTGAAGAGACTTGGCCAAGTTCACATTATTTTCCACATCATAATTTCTTTCATTATCTTCATTCTGTCCCAAGGTCCTGCACAGCAAAAGCAAGAAAAAGAAAGTTACCAGCCTGTCCAATGTACAAAGTGGCCAACTAAAAAGGCACTGCACACCACTGTAGTTCAATACATAACAGGAAAGTCACTCAAAAGCTTAGCAACCAGAAAAGTATAGAAAATTCAATGTTTCAGCAAAAGCAGTCAAAAAATCTTGCACTATTAACAATTTATCTCATGCATTTTAGTTAATGATTCTAGAGTAAATCAAATAAAATGTCACATCAAGGCAAAGCCATATTCAAAAGCAAAGAAAATGCCTGTAAAAAGAAAATGCACATGATTAGATTGCACCCCAAAGAAATATGAGATGGTTCTAAGATTTAAAAAACTTGCTGAATGATGATGAGATTCAATGCCAATTTGGCCCTGCACCAATGTAAAGAATAGAAGAAAGACTACTAGATATGCAGAAATAATGGAGCCAGTAAACTCCAGTGAAAAGCTTGAAAAGGGAATAATGAGATGGAACAAATATCTCTTCTGATCTTCTCATGTGCCTGGGATTCACAGAATAGTGGTGTTTCCTGAGTGGTTTAGACAGATTTTGGTGACATTTGCAAAGAAAAGCTAGAAATGAGATTAAATGATGGCAGTGTGGAGGTGTTTATATGGGATTCAGAGTGCTGTGTGCAATGAATCTGAATTATTACCAGCTGTCCTCATCTATCTCAACAACACATAAATGGTGATGATAATTTAAATGTCAGCATCAGTAACTATTTCATTCCTTGTGCAAGAAAGCAGAGAGAAAGTTCCCAGCCCTCTTCCTTCCCTGTGAGTGAAGCTGCTTGAGGGAAATCAGCTTTTGGTGTCACCATTTCCTACTCACATGCCCACACACTTCTCCACTGAAGAAGAATTCCAGGTGGAAGAGCTTTACAGCTCAGTGAATGAATTTGACTTTCAACATCTCTGTGCCACTGTAAATAAAATTTTATTCTACCAGCCCACATCTTGGCACTAATGCAGAGGCACAGCCTGAGAGCACCATTATATCATTTTCCAAAGCTGGGGATTAATTATATTACTTTAATCAAAAATTAACAGACTTCCTTCCATGCTCACAGTTGAACCAAATGTGTGTCCCTACTAATTTAACACTAATAAATGTAATTAATAATCTAATTTACTGTGGTGGCACTGCAACCAACAGTGCTCACAGGTTTGCTCATTTTGAAACACCAGAAAAATCCTCTATTTCTCCCCAGTGTATAACAGCAGGTTCCCATCAGGGACACAAACTCTGGGAAAAAAGAAGGGTTACTGCACAGAGCACTACAGCAAACCTGATATAATTTACCATCAGTCTTGCTTCCTTCTCATTCTATTTGCATTTTTTTCTTATTCCAGAGCTCTAAATTCTGCCTTCTGATGGAGTGTGGACATGCAGGTAACATTATCCACCTTCTGTTCAGCTTAAAGCCAGACCAAAACTATTCTGCAGTTTCAGGAAAACCTGGGCACTGTGCTTTCTGCTTCAGTAGAGATGAACTAATCCAAACAGGCTCTCTTCATAGGAAGGATCCCAGTCGCCAACACTCACCTTTCATTCATTGAATAATTCCAACACCTATCTTCTGATTTCTTCACTAATTTTAAAAGGAAGGGGAAATGAAAAGAAAAAACCAGACCAAATTCTGCCCCAAGGATTTCCACTGGAGCTGAATGGGAACTGAATGCACAGACAAAGGACAGGATTTAAGTTGGCCTTTCAAACCATTATTTACAATATATAGTCACTGTCACTGGTGGTAGAAGCAAAATCTGGGATCTAAGGTTTCTCATTTTTCATATGGAGACAATAATTGCACTCATATTTACACTCCACATTAGATGCAATATTTTATGCTATAAACATTTAAACAATTAAAATGTAAAAGACTACAAAGCTTTAAGTTTCATTTGATGACAACTTTATTGAGATAATATGAATACATCTGAAAGATTTAAAAAAATTTTTTCAGTTCACCACTATATCACTTTGTTAACTCAGGAATGAAAATGCATTAACAAACCAATTATTGCTACTAAATTAAAATATTTCTTTTAAATATGACAAAGTCATGCTGGAAAATGGATGAAAGACAAATATATAAAAGCACTTGGTGAGTGGGAGAAATGACTGTCAGTTGAGTTCTTTTTGTGCACTTATTTGGAAGTATTTTCAGTTTTCATTTGCTCTGAAAGATGACTTTGCATACAATGAACTTAAGAGTATAAAGAAAATACCACATATAATTATTTATATACAGAAATAATTATGTATTTCCTACAAACTAGCATTTTAGAAGCTTTTTTTGTGGAAATATCTAAATCACTGCACCTCTGCTATTTCTGGAATGTTCCCAATTAATAGAAACCACACATTTTAGAATAAATTCCTCCCTTTTAAATGCTGAGAGTATCTTATTACTGCCTTAATGATGGTTTTATTACAGAAATAATACTATACCCCATCTCATACATTGAAGTTTGCTGGAAACGTTTGTGGTTTTGCCTAATTGCACCAATGAACACAACTGACATTTATTCCCTCTGTGCAGAGTGGACTTTTTTCCTTTATCTTGAGCCCTCTTTCATGAGAGGGTTTTTTGAAATTTAATAAGGACCCAGGAAATACCATGTACACTCCAGTTAGCCAACAAAGAAAGAACTTTCATCTTAAAATCAAACTCCCAGTTTCAGCATTTTTTTTTTGAGATGAAATCCATGTCTTCTGTTTCATCAGATTTTATATGCACTAATTTAGCCTAAGTCAATTTACCTTTCAAGTGTCTGAGTCTATTTTCTTGCTCTCACCAGCTCTGTGGGGATTAATGACTCATTAGTATGACTTCATATTGTCTTATTACACACGTTACCCTTAATAAAAGGTCTTCCTGACATAATGTTTCTTTGATAATTAGATACCTACTCTAAGTTGCTTTTTAAATTATTTAATTATTATCTGATAAGATTTTAGCAAGCACACTGAGCACACTGAACATATAACACACTTGATCAGAATCTACAAGACACCAGATTTCCTACTGTTCTCTGACCTACAAAACACGTTGCAAATGGACAACCAGAAAAATCAATTAGTGCTTTAAACTGTTGGCACATAAGATAATGCTTTCAGAAGCACAGCTTGGTGACTGCAGAAAATCTATCCACAATAGGAACTGCTTTACGTGAACACATTTGAAATTCTGATGTTCTTGAAGTATCAATATACAAAATGTTGCAGTTTTTTCCTAAAACATAGTTATAGTTAAAAATTATATTAAAAGTTATAAATTATATATAGTTAAAAATTATAGTCTAAAACTTGTTAAAACCAGGAATTCCTAAAAGTGAGCATTTGCTTTCAATCTAAACCTTAAATAACTGTTTATGTCTTCTTATATTTTTATATAACTACAAATTGAGAACACTGCTGAATATGGCCTTGATATCATGAAAATCTGGCCTATTTTGTCTTACTCTCATGAATAAAAATTTTAGGTACTCTCTTAAAAAAAATCCCCAGAAGATATTGAAGATCATTTCTGATACCATCTACTGAGAGTAATCCATTCAATACTGAAATTTTGTGTATCTAAGCAGTGAAAACATTTTTATGGATTCAACCACATGTTGTTATCACCTTCATGGTAATCTTTAGATCACTATCTTCTTTAGACATTAAGTTTCTACCTTACTGCACTTCTGAATGGTGCTGTGATTTTAAGAAATGCTTTTGAATCAGCAAACATGTGAAATACAGGGTCAAAGTCTCTGAATAAAATAAAAAAAAAAAAAGTGAGACAAATGCAGTTGAAGACACTGGGAAGTATCAATTACACAGCATTTTATTTCCAGAAAGAAGCAATCTAGAAAAGAAATGGTTCTGCAGTATATAGAAACCATATATTGCAGTACATGAAGATCTGAATTCCAACATCCAATATTTTGCCCATCAAGGCTAGAAGCTCAAATTTATCCCACTATATGAAAGTTTTTTTAACAAAAAGCCCTTTCTTTCCATTTCACTAGTTTTGAGAATGTATTTCTTAAAATCACATAAGAGAAAGCAAAATTTCTAATTTTTAATTGTTTTAAAACTTCATTCAGGTGTTTGTGTGGTTGGGTTGCACTTAAAAGCCTGTAGGACAGAACAGACCAGGTAAGAGTCTCTTTATTTTTGTATCTGTATACGAAGGTGATACAATTGCAGGTTCAACCATATCACTCTACAAAATTACTGATGTGTCTTGCAACCAATTACTGCAAAGTCAACCCTCAATACCTTTCAAGCCATGTCCCAAGACTACCACTAAGAATCTATGGACTGCAATTCAATTATAGATATGTTTTGGAAGAATTTGACTTTGAAAATACAATTAATCACTCAGAATGTCATTCAATACTTAGTCCAGAATAAAATATCTACTGTAGTTGAGCTTTTATAAGTTTGCCTTTTTGAGCCAGTCATAGGTAGGGATGGTTGAACCGACACTAGATAGTGCATAAATTGAATGAAAGGCATGATGTTTTGAATTCTGACACCTTAAATAGTGAGAGAAAGTGTATTTCCTTAACTTGATGATAAACAAAAGAACAAGGTCCAGGGTTTTAATTCATTCTGTCCTCTGAACACCGGTGGACACCTTTACCATGCAGACAGTGGCTTTTTAAAAATTTTTAAAATTCTGCTTCTGGGCCAACCTCTTTCTTATCATTTGCAGACCTTTCCAAAACCCAAGAAAAACCACTACAGAAGACTTACCTTGCTGTGTCAGATCCTTCAGATGCAAATACATCAGGGCGTCGGCTGTGGATTTTGTGAATGGTTGAGAGTTCCTGACCAATAACATGCTGGGTGTAATCATCTCGCCAGGTAAAACCTGATAAATAATGAAACAAACAAAAATAGAGTGGAAAATAATCACTATTTAACAACTTGGAAGTTTGGCAAAAATGTGTCCCAAATAAACAACATTAAAAAAGAAAAAAGGTAAAAAGAAGCCTCACTTGGTTGGAACCCATGAGTGAACTGCAGATTCTTCTCTTCTATATGAAATTCTGTTAATGAAATTTTGCTAATGAAACTTCCTTGCAATGGAAGGAAGACAGTAAATCATGCAAGGACATTTGGAAAGCCTTTGTTCTTAGCAGAATCTTAGCTAGATGCAAACCAGTTTTAATAGATAAAAAAGGGTTATTTTGGACAGCTATGGAAATTATCCCAACAGCTGGTGTCTGTTGAAAAGTTGTTTCATGTCCTTCCCATTCACAGCACACTGCCCCCTCTCTGTTTTCCCCATGAAACATTAAGGTTTCAAACACTGAGGACCAAGGACTGCAAATTTTAGCATAACACACCTAGAGGTCAATTTAAGTTATATTTAAAAGTTGTAACAAAGAACTTTTTAACTTTAAGGGGTAAGCACAACTATGTAGGCAAATTACAGTGATGACTCGTTAAGTACATGAACTTCCAATCTCTCAATATTACACCTGAAATAATGATATAATCCCAAACATAATTGTTACCTGATTTGTAAAGTTACAAATTTTTTACTTTGTTACCTGATTTTTTATGTTACAGTAACACTTTAGAGCATAGAGCTTTCTGATGCAATTCTCTGTAAATATCTAATAACTAAATATCCCACAACTGAAGGGAATCTCTGCTGTTATGCCCTGTGCAGCCCAATACCACAAAATCTCTTAATGAATATTGATAGAAGTTCCAGATATGGTTATCCTGATAATCTCTTCCTGTAAGAAACCACCTAAAGAAAAATCCTCTCTAGCACCAGATGCAGGCAGATCTGGTTGGTAGAAGCAGGAAGGGAAGTTGCTAGAACTTGGAAGGAGGATTTCTGGTTCAGCCCCTATTCTGTGTACAAATTATAAACTTCACCACCATCTGGAGTCAACATGAGGTTTTTTGGTGGAGGCAGACCCTTGGGATGAAGATGAAGCATCCTCGGCCTCAGCAGAACTCAGAACTTGGCCACTTCTCTACCTGGGATGGGTGCTTTATCCATTGGGCTCTTCGGATTTTTCCACTGCATCAAAGCAGAATTATTTATCTATTTACTAAATTCTAGAATTAAAAAAGAAGCCTAGGTAGGACATTTCTCCGTTCTGCCAAAGGAGACAATTCTGAGCGTGCAGAAGTAAAAATGACTTTAATAAATATCAAATTTTCATCCTAGAGAGGACATACTTAAATAAGTTCACTATGTGTTTAGACAGGGCTAAGAAGTATTAAAACTATTCTGTTGTCTTGGATTTAGACAAGATTTGGGGGGGGGGAATAAAGAAAGGCCCCATTTGAGCATTAGTTAAGTGGGCTGCATCCCAAACTTTTGTTTTCATTAGTGAAAATAATAATAATAAAAAATTTGAACCAATGTAAGTATGCATGAAGGGTTTAACAAACAAAAAAAGCTTTCTAACATTCCACTTGTGATCTTCTTTTCTCCTTTCTTTAAATAAAAATGTTACTCAAGTTTATTGAGGAAACACTTCACCTGAAGCCATATTAGATGTTAATGGCTACAGTAAATGACTCTAGACACTCGGGAGGGGAAAGAATATCTGTCTCTCTCTAATCTGGTTTTATTTCTGATTCATCCTTTTCAAATGCAAATATCACCTTTTCAAAGGTGCCATGTAAGAAGATGGATTCAAATAGTTTCAAAAATCTAAATCTAAGGCTGCTCAGAACATGTTTTTATGTGAACACACATAAGTGAGTCACCATGCACCTATGATTACTTTGATGTAGTGTAATTAAAATGATTTTTAAAACAAAGTTGAGATACATGCCATACCTATTTATATATATGTATATATATATATATATGTTCAACTTTACTTCTCTGTTGTCTAGCATTACACATTTCTGTTTGTTTTATAATCTCATGAAGGAGAAAAAACTAAAATAACTTTCAATTTTAGGAGAATGTGCAACATAGAAAGTTCAGCTGGAATACATATATAGTAAAAACATTAGCATAGCCTTAAAACTACTAATTCATGAACCATGAGTCCAAAATTACTACAATTTTTACTCTCTAAGCCAACACCAACCCTATTAAAGGCTAAAGAATATACAATAAAGAACATAAACTCTGAAGAAAAATACATTTAATTATTCTGAAGAGCTTTTTTCAAATTAAAGGAAGAAGAGTTCATCCATGGTACTTGCATACAAATAAGAAATTAATCTCTGAATTTTGAGAAATACAGAGTTTTGTGCCTACAAACCCCAATAATTTCAGTAAAAGAGCATACAAAACCATTGAGATGCCTGTTCTCACTAGTCAAGAGAATGGTATGTCTGTTCTTATCTTCAATGCATTTTTTTTCTACTGCTGCACTATTTTAACATCTTTTTCTAATGCATTTCAAACCAGTATAGATGCACTATCATCCTTAATGTTGTAAAAAATGCAACTATGGCACTAAAAAAGAGTAAATAGATGAAAGAAAAACAGACTAGTTGTTATAGAGCTAGAAAGAGCTAGAGTTAAGGGAATATGCCCTCTCAGCTGTATCTCCAGCACTTTTAACTCACTTCAGTGTCAGGACAAGACAAGGATGAAAAACACAAATTTCAACTAATTCAAAAATCCCCTTTGCCAGTAATTCAATATTTCTGTCTCTTATGCAACAATCTCAGGAACTGCAGCCTGCCTAAAGTTAACCTCATGCCAATCATTTTCCAGCATTGTTTCACTTTCAAAAAAACATCTCCCACACACTGAGCCGAATAAAACCGCGCATTCAAGAGCCATAATGCCAGGCTGACAGCTGCAATCAGAATTAGGGTTGAGAAGGAGCATATGACGCCGTATGGCGATTTCCTGTTCCCTTTGTCCTTTGTCCCTGTGCCGTCACAGCCCCGGCCTGGCCACCCAATTACTGCGATTTGTGTCCAGCGGCTGAGCAGGATCACAGCGGAGCCCTTGTGCGCGCGTTACTTCCATGTCACTGCCGGGGAGCGATGTGGGGGATGCCCAGCTCCTGATTATCCATCCCCCCCGTGGCTGCAAGGCCCAGGCCCTGCTCTCCCAGCCCAAATTCCCACAGAGGGACAATGTCAAGGGAAGAGAAGGAGTCCGGCGGACACCGGAATGACGCAAACACCGTGACAACAGCAGCAGACACAAAACTGCTCCCAGTCATTGAAGGTCATTGATAGGAGTGAGACCCCACTGTGACAAACGCCAATCACTTGTTTGTAAAATTTTAGAACTTTAATAGTAATAAAATGGTTATAAAAATAGTAATACAATTAGAGTAATAATAATTTGGACAATCTGTATTAGGACAATATGAGACAATAGAAACAAAGAGTTACAGACGTCCCAGTACCTACTTCTGGGCAGCACAAGCCCAAAAAAGGACACACATTAACAGAGGATTAACCCTTAAAAACAATAACCTGTTGCATATTCATGCACCTCATACATGATGCATAAATTCCATCCAAACACAGGATTCTGTCTGGTCATCCTCAACTCTTCCTCTTAATCCTGATGGTGTATCCAATCCTGAGTGAGACAGGAAGAAGTTCATTTCTCCTGATAATGGGGCAATAAGTTCTCTTTCTCTGAAAGATTTAGGTGTCCTGCAACTGCTATCTCAGTGCAAGTCCTTTCTTTAGAAAGTATCCTACATAGCATAGCTCCTATTATAACATTTTGTTATAACCTAAAACTATATTTAACACACTACTTAAGAGAATTAATACAGCATAGCTTTCTAACACAACACATATACTATTAATTTTAATATTTGCGAAAAGCCAATCATAAAATACGCATTTTTCACACCACAAAAAACAGCCATTGGTACAAGTTTTCCCTACATTCCCTACACCATCTTCATTGCTGTCAGCCCAATGTTTAATTTTTTAGAAAATTTAATTGGAACTCCATAATTTAAATGTACATGAAAGGGGAATGCCAGTATAAAGACAGTGAAGACATTAATACCTTTATCAAACCCAACTGGAAGGTCAAATCTAATGGAGGTCATCTGGATATAACACAGTCTTTCATACCATCAGGTATCTCTCCAGGTCTTTTATTTCCACATCACAGTCTATTATTATTATTGTCATTATTATTAGTAGTAGTAGTAGCAGCAGTAGCAGCAGTAGTAATATTATTACCCACAACTACAAAAAAAATAAAATTGTTTAGATCCCCATTATATTCCCATTATTATACATAATGGCTGTGTCACCAGCAAGTACTCTTCTAAGAATTACTAGCTGAAATCAAATCAAAAGCAAGCATTTCTAATAGTGAAGAAAACAGTTTCAGAGATTCAGAGTGGTGAAGAGGTTAGCTTCTGTCTACAAAACTGAAATAAAAATTATTTTCAAATTCAACATAAAATGTCACTTAACCTGCTTAATTGCCTTTGCTGCTATAGCAGTTACAGAGAATTATTGAAAAATACTTAAAATTCAAATATGTATTTCCTTCCCCCAACTGATCCATTTTTTCTCGGCAATTGCATTTTTTGTGTGGTTTTGATTCTGTTTTCCATCTTAGAGAAAGTTGATGTCTCTCCAAATATACCTGACAACATCTTTAATGCACATAAATTATAACAGCAGCTTCTGAAAACATTTATCTGCTACTTCTCTGTTAAACTTATTCTGTTCAGACTCATACAAATTAATTTCCTTCCCTCTGAAGGCCTAAGCAAGAAAAACCAAAAGTTTTTTTTACAATTTGGAGGAGCTCTGGTGCGAATCAGAAGAGCTCAAAATAAGTCCTTTACAGAAACAACAGTTCTCACTGCCCTGAGATGTGGCTGTTCCAATCTTCCTGCTGCTGCTCCTGACCCTTTTCCTGACCAGCATGGCTGATGTTGAACAGGGCTCTGCAGAAAAGTCCAGCAGAACTTTTGTCTGACTCCTCCAGCTCTTGTACCAATCAAAATCTAAAATTATTAGTTCTTCATCAATATATTATCAACAAAATAATTTTTACGTACCAAATTCATTGAAAATGACAGGAGATTATTCTATATTTGCAGAAACCTATATACGGAAACTTGATTCTTCTTTGTCAGGAAATTCCCCTTTATAAAAGCCCAAAATCCTCAGAATTATTCAGAATTAAAAACAGGATATGCACTATTTCTGAGTTGTGACATTATTTTTTCTCTAGTTTTTGGTAACATTAGGCATTTTGTCCCTATATGGTATATTAAATTTTTTTTTTCTCTAAGCTACCTTCAACTGCTACTTCATTTCAGCCAGAAAACTCTCAGCTGTAGAGCTCAGAGACTTTCATCCCCCATGCCATGTGTTGCAAATTGTTAATGCCTGCTTTAGCTGTCAGAACGTCTGCAGAATTGGGAATGATTTGCTTTCTTCCCTATTTTCACAACAGACAGGTCAGGGTAACTTCTAGACAACAGCCTTCCTGCAGGCTGCCTTTGCACATTCTCCAGAGGAGCTGCTCTGTTCTCATTCCACACCGCCCCTTTCAGAGCTCAAGGACATACCCAATAATGTGCACCTATTTCAGCTCTGCCTAAGCCAAAATTGCAGATTTAATGCTGAGGTTGCTGTGTACAACAAAATTAAGTCTTTCAATTGCTATTGCTGTATTTCCTATCTAAGATCCCAGCCAAAAGATAAAATCCTGGCGTTGGCTCTTGAAATAAAACTTCACCCAAAAGCGAATTTGTAATACAACTTGAAATGACAAGTTTATGGCAAAAAGAGAAATAGGGAAGTTAAACCCAGCTCTTACACCACAAACTTTTAATTTTCCCATTTCTTTGTATTGGAATACTCATTTTTAGTGAAAATTTTGACTAAGACATTTTCCACAGAACTGGAAGAAATTCTGCCCAAACACTTTGTATTACACTTCCAGAAAAACTTATTTTATTTTTTTTTGCTCTGGTCTGACTTTCTGTTTGCCTTCTAGTGGACAACCAAACCTGGTTCAGAATTTATTTGAAGAAATGACTGGGGTTTATAAGCAGTTATCATAACTCTTGTCCAGTCCATCTCAGCTGGAGCTCTGGTCATCCTCTCCTGAAAGTCCTCCAAAGATTTTTTTGTTTCATTCCCTTTTCCACTGCCAGGTACCAGGTTTGCATTGGTGACTTTTTTGCCTTCTTTTGGAGTTTCTAATGAGACCTTTCTTATATGGAAGAATTTCATTTGCTGCACTCAGCAGCAATTCACTCACAGGCAAAGAGCTTCTGTTTGAATGAACAGATGAAAGGGCTGCCTAAGGATTACAGCTTCAACTTTTCATATATTGTTTTATTATACATAAAAGTGATAATCTCCATAGAATTAAATTACAACCATGATCTGCTTACAGTCCTGATTTTAATTTACTCTAAGCAACTCTCCCAGAAGGTAGAGGGAAGGCTTTTCTCTTCAGTTTTTGAAATTTTTCTATTATTTGAAAAAGCCAAATGAGTGCTTCATTTGCCAAGAAGATTATAAAATGCTCTCACAGGACTCAGTATGTAATGTTTCCTTACCTTTATTTCAGCTCTTGCAGAGAGCTACAAATAATTGGGTTTCTACAAGAGAAAGTTTCTAAGTGTTACGTAAGACTTTCCTGCCGCTGGAGCTGATAGCAATAATGGACTAATATGATAATGCAAAATATATTTCCAGACTTCCACACAGAGCAGGTTACTTTCCAAAGACTACAACAGAATGGATACATGATTCCCAAATCCTTGAGATGAATCCCATGCTATTCACCATGTCATATAAACCTTCCCACAAACTACTGACCCTCAACCCAAAAACATACACAGAAATGCTTTCTAGGAAGGGAGGTTATCTTGCATTGCTACAACTTCACATTAATGCTCAACTTTAATTTAACTCACGGCCAATCCCATCTTTGACTTGAATATCCTTATGTCCTGCCTGGGCTGTGACATAAAAACAATCAACTCTAATACATGGTGAGAAAAGGTGCACCCCATTTCCTTCTGTCCCTGGACTATGCACAGACATTTCCTCTGTGCTGTCAGCCCAAGGAGTTTTCATCAACATGAGGAAATATTCACATGCACTAAAAATAGTGACACAAAAATAAAGATGAGATTACTTTCCTTGTTTCACCAAGCTTTGAACCCAAATGCAGTAGCTGGCACTCACACCAAGATGCGTGTAACTATTCCAAATTTAACACAAAAAGGTCTGATGTTATTTTGACACTGCAAAACTCTTTAATACATTAATCCTCTGCAATCTCCTTTTAGAGTAAGAAGTGATGATACTTTTTTCCTGTCAAAATTACCTTCATTTTTCTGTTCCTTTCTCTTTCCATCTTATTATTTCCTTCCAAGATGTCCTACACTACACTTTCATTCAAACTCGAAGTTTTTCTCAAACTCAGGATCTCTTTAAGTATGCATAAATTGGTTGTAATGCTACACTGTACAATGCTAAGAATGGAGATTTTGTCCAAATAGTAGTTATCAATGAATTTAAAACCAGCAGGTTTTCCTTCTCATTTTATTTTATGCAATTCATTTCATGCTATCAGTAGGATGACAGCCTTATTGTCAAAAAAATATAGTTCCTGGGAAAGTGTCTTCAGCTGGGAATTAAAACATCACCTGTAACAAGGTAAAATTGGTTGAAAATGCGCTGGCACTTAAATCAGTACAGAAAATTAAGTGGCTATACATGTTACACTTACTCTGGCAAATTCATCTCAGACCTACAGTTCGTCATGTATTTTTAAATGCTTATGAGCAGAACTGTTCTTTCAGCTCCACACAGTGGTTCTCAGCCCTGTTTTATGTAACTGTTGGACTCTCTTTGAAGTTTGTGAAAAATCAATTTTGGGCTGTCAGAGCAGAGCTCTCAGCTGCACGTGCAGAGCCAATCCCAGGGGTGCCACCCCAGGCTGGACAGTGAGAGCTGGATCTTCAGGGCACCTCCACCTTTGGTTCTGAACAAAATTCCCTCTGACCAAAGTCCAGAGCCAATCCCAGGGGTGCCACCCCAGGCTGGACACTGAGGCTGCATCTTCCAGGGCACTTCCACCTCTGGTTTTGAACAAAATTCCCTCTGACCACAGTACAGACAATGCCCCAGCAGCACAGAGGGAGGGTTACAGTGAGGCAGAGCAAAGGCTTCTCCAGGACACTCCCAGTCCATCTCATCAGGAAACTCAATACTCCTGAAACCCTTGCCCCAGGAAGGGCCTTAGGTCTGCCACTCATCACACTCTGTGCTGCATTACGACAAATACAAATTAAAGCAGGTAAAAGGAAATTTGTTTATACTAAAGGACTGGAAGAAACTCTACACAGTTTGTGTAGAACCATTTTCCACTTTTAAGCCATTTCTCTGAGACTTCAAATTCCTCCTGGGAGAGGCCATATATTGCATATATTTGCAGAGTCTCTTTCTGCAGCAATAACAATAATTGTTATTGTTGCTATTATTATTAATAAAAGCCCAGCAGCTGCACAAGAGAGGGTTCCCTTAGGAACTTTGTGAGGATCTTGGTGGCTGAAAGCTCAGAGTTTTCCAGGGAACTGAGCTAGCCAAGTCAGTTTGCCTGCAGCAAAGATGAACAATCTGCAGGTCATGCTGTTCCCCAAAATCTGATTAGAGCTCCTCAGGTTTCATTTTGAATTCACCCTGTGTAGAGAAAATACACACACTGAATTTGTGCAACCCTGAAAGGCATTTTCAGCCAGAGGAGTATTTGAATTATTTTCTTTTTTATTTTCTTGTGCACATACAATTTTTGGGTATTGATCCTCTAAGCAGCTGCAATGGAGGGTGCAATTACTGTACATTGAATGACAGATAAGTTTTTAATTAAAGCCCTTTTAGTCTTTGCATCTCAGAGCTCTGATTTACATCTCAATTCCAATTAAAAAAATACTGTACCACTTGTAAGCCAAGGTAAAGTGTCTGCCCATATATTAAGCTGTTGTCTATGGGTAAAAATTCTATAATTTGATTATTTTAGCCAACAATGAAAAGGATTTCAGGAGGGAATCTCTGACTGACATGATTTCCAACATGGTGTTCATTTTCCCTCCCTTCTATCATGCAGTTAATACCTCAGTAAGCTTTAATAACATTTTTAGACAATTCATATAGTGCTGATTCATGGATTCCCACTGATGCTTTGTCAGCTGCACACACTATTGTTTCTTTACTGCTTTCTGGGTTTGATCTCTCTGAACACTTAAAATATGAGCTGTGACTCAGTTTTACCACAGTATACCACAATGCTGCTAAAAAAGTTTTTTGAAAAAGACTATCAATGAATTAAAATATTTGGACTAGAAGAGCTGGCACAAGCTCATCAGATATGAACTTAAAACCCCCTAAAATCTAAGTCTTTATGTGGACAGTATTTGGTGCTATCAAGTCATAACACACCACTCCATTCAAAAAGATTTGTCAGGTTTCTTGCTCATAACTCTAAAGAGCAGCTAGGTTTAAATGTAATTTACTGGAAACCCTGACATTAACAAAATGCCTCCAAAAGAGAAACAGTGACACAACACTGAAATAAAGCATACAGAGGGACATAAAATTCCTATCAGTCCTGGGAGAAATTTTTTCCTTGTGAGTTTTATGCTCAGCTAAAATCCAAATATTCTAAAACAAAAGCTCTGCTAATTTCATGCCACTAAGGTCTAACGCTAATTACACAGAACTGCTATTCCCAGTGTGCTCACTATGAACTAAGAGAACTTTCTCTGGGCACAAATCATGGTTTGGGGTGCAGGCTGGACCTGCAGGCTGAGCCCCAGGAGGGGGAAGCAGAAGCACTCGTGCCTTGTCTTGGATCTGCCCTTCCCCTTGCAATGCAACACCAGCTCTGTGGCTCATTTCTCTATCTGCATCACAGATATAAAAAAAGAATTCCAGGGGTTAAAGTGCTACTGCATTTCATGAGACATTTGAATATTGTAGAACTGGGCAGGCATAAACAAGGAACAGTGGTAAAACCAGAATTCAGCAGGAGCTACTGCAGTGTGGCACAAAGTAAGTGGCAGGTACTTGGATTTTTTCTGAACTTCAGTGTATTTTTACTATTTAAGGACTAACAACTAATATCAAGGAATTTAATATATTTTCAAAACCACCATTTATTCTAGAAATTTGTTCATCAGCAGCTCTGAATGCTGTAAAAAGCAGCAAACCTCCTTTAAAGCAATACTGAAGTGAAGCAGCAATGATGTTAGAGCATTACAAAAACACTGGTGATGCAGCTCCTATGTCTCACTGTTAGTATTGTTGCAGAGGATAAGTCTTCTGATCAGTGGCTCCCAGCTTTAAGAAATAATGATATATTTCTAGATAATCGACTGCTACCTATTACCATACTTTTGATGTGGTGGAACAGTCATGTGCCTTATTTTCCACGTCCTCAGGGTATCCTGGTTAAATGTCACATGCATTTTTCTCCCATGTTAAGAAAACAAAACCTGCATATTAATTCTTTTTAAGGGAGGCACAAAATGCAATAAGAAAGGAACATTGATTATTCTATTCATCTATAAACTACTCCAATAGACATATAAATAATACCGGAAAATGTAATGTAGCTTTAATTAACAGCAGTGCTCCCCCCATATTATAACAGTCTTGATAGATGAAACCTGCTGCAATCAATCTGATTGCTCTGAGAGCAGTTTAAGCTAATTCACAACAAAAGGCATAAAGTTAAAAAGCCAGAATATCACATAATTTTTACAAGTATTTTGTTATTTAAATTAAGATCTCTGTGTCACTGACCAGATTTCTTAGTAGAGAAATTATAAGCAATCCTCACTGTAAATGTAACCAAGAGCTGAAATGTCCAAGATCTCCACACACTCCTCCATGGTTGTTCCAAATATCAGAATAAAATAACAAAGAACTGCCCTCTTCTAACTGCAAAATATTTGTGGTCTAGCTGTCCAAATCTGTAGTTCACTAAAGCAATCCACCTACAAAATGTTTGCTATCACGGCCCCAAAAGGCACAAATCTTAGAAAGGAAAGAGCAATGAGTGAATTTCACATAGTGTTAGCAGTGTCAAAAAGCAAAAAAAATACTTTATCTAAAGAAATTATCAGTTTATTTTTACACTTCAAGACTATTTGTTGAAAGGAGAAAACTAGGATTAACTTGTTTCATTTACTATAACAAATAAAAGAGAAGCACGGGGCATTGCAAATTCAATGATTTATTGCTAATTTGCTGTTCCTACTCACCATTTATTTCTATGTCTATACATAAAGATAAACTGTATTTGTATATATTAATTTACATGCATTATATGACATTAAAGAAAATATTTCCTTCTCTCAATTACTTCTCAGCCAAATGCCAAAGGTTCAAACATATGAACTGAGCATGTCTATCTTGACAGTCAGATAAGACTGAGCTTTTGTACTTTACATTATATTTAGCAGTGAGTCAGGTTTGGTTCATTTTGCTCTATGCAGTACCAAGCTATGCCCTTAAATCTATGATACTTTTAGAAACCAAATATATCCAATGTTACTTAGATAATTTTTGATCAACCTGCTTGCTTGAAAGTACATTAGAATTGGTCAAGATTTCCAAGATTACAGCAAAGATAGCCTTATTGATATGTCAGAAAAAAAAACCACAATTAAGTCTTTTTCACATCTGTTGTGTATTTAGTAAAACAAAATCTGTTTAGCTGACTGTGATGTTGATATTCTTTGTAGATGTAATGTTTTGGTTTGGGTTTTTTTTTTGCTTGTTGGTTGGTTTTTAGGGTTTTTTATGGGTTTTTTTTTCTGTGATCCCCATTACAACGAGGCTAAATAAGACTGTGCAACCATTCCAGATAACAACTGTGCAGGTGCCACCACTGCAAGGCATGATGCACCCCCCATGTGTCCCTGTTCCCAGAGCTCCTCTCCTGCACACTCAAAGTCCCCTGGGATGCTCCCAGCAGCACAGGGGCAGGGCCATTTATTTCCCAAGGCTCTCCCAGACACTGGGCAGGTTATGCTGTGTGGATAAACACACTCCAAAAACACTTTATCTCCTCCAGTACAGAAGTTGAGCTGGAAGTGTTGCCCAGAACAGGTCCTGCCCCAGTTTTGGTGCAGGCTTGGATGATGTGGGCCTTTGCCAGAAGTGGTGGGATGAATGGGGGCAAGGCAATACTCCTGTATGGGAACTTGTGCAAATATTATACTGAAAAAGTTAAACTAGACTCCATCTCTCCCCACATTATGGCCTTACATTGATAACAGGAATAGGAAGCAGAAAGTACTTTTTTATTGTTTTCATTATCATTCACATTAATGGCATATCAACAGATCCAGTCCAAATCATGATCATAATGGTTGTAAATCCTGTTTACTTTTGCAGCAAGCTCTTCAAATGGCATTGAAGAATGCAAGGCATTTTTCATAAAACAGAAGTCAGCTCCTAGTCAGGTGTTTAGGACCAGTTATCCCTAGCTATTAAACAAATCACCCTCATATATATAAGCTGGATATAGTCCTTCTCCTACTATACTTTGCATCATTTTTGTTGGCCAGGGAAAATTTCCCTGACACAGTTTTTACAACCCCACAATTAATTTGTCTTCATTTCATTGTTTCCTTAATACCACTATGTAGGCAACAGATTTCAAGCCTTTCCAAGTGGAATGAAGCAGAAGTGAGCTCACATCCCTAATAAATTGTTTATTGAATATTTATTTTTACTTGGATGACGCAGCGCTTGTGAATCCGCTGGTGGTAAAGCCCATGCTTACATGCTACAGCACAACATTTATTGAAGCAGATATTCCTGCCAAATCTATATTGCATTTATAAATCTTCAAAACAAGCTGGTAAATGTCACTTCTTCTTAAATGCTTGGCAGAATCAATGACAAGTGATGCTGCCTTTGCCCTTGAAGAATTCATGTGTTTGGATCTGAGTCCAAATTCTAGAAACCTGTTCAGAAACACACGCAACATAAATGCACATGCAATGCTCAAGAGGCACTGAGGAAAGGAAGGAAAAGTTACTCTAAATGCAAAAGTTCAAGACAAACAGGAAAGCTTTTCTATAGCTTTTTAAGATTTTCATTGTAAGCTCTGTGAAATTCACAACTTGAAGCTCACTGCCTTCTTTCCATTCTGCATTGTAATATTTTGCAGTGGTCATCCATACACTACCCAAAAGCAACCAGCTCATTTGGATGTGGCTTTAGTACCTCATTAGACACCTCCTGCAATAAGTATATATAAACTAAAAATCCAAATATAGACTTCTAATATCTAATTCTCAAAACATGTAGAAACTATCCTGGCATAACATCAGGCAAATGCTACGTACTGCATATTTGTGTTTCCTAAGTATGTATTCTTCTTTTTATGAATGACAATTCTGATTTTTTTAAACTATATCTCCAACTTCCAAGAGAAAGAAAATGCAAAAACTGAGCAGTACAGTAAGAAAATGTTCTATGTCCTCTCACTCCTCGCATGCTGCCAGAGAATTGTGGAACAGTCTGCTCAGTGTCAGTGGGATGCCCATCTCCAGAGTGGAGCTGCTCTGTTAGCAGCACAGTCCAGATTTGCTGTCATGCCTGACATGGCACAGCCCAAATGCTTTTCCAAGGAAAGCACTGCAGCGTCCTCGTTTTCCATCTGGTTTTGTACCAGCAATGGTTTAAAAGGCTATGGGGTAGTCAAGTCAGGGCTCTGAATTATACAGCAAATAGTATTCTTCAAGAGCACATCAGCTGGCTTAGGCTAATGACATGTTTCTGTGGAAGAGCTGCAACTATAACATCTTTTTTGCCCATGGTGGATTTCTCAGAGTTAGGGGAAATTCCCTGAGGAGAAATGCTGTCAGCACAGGGCAAGGGAAGAGACCAGATAAAGAGAATCTATGGAGATCCAGCAGAGAAAAGTCTCTCTTCTTCCGAGCTATAATCCCCACTGCACCTTATACCCTCCAGCCACACAGAGTCTCCCTCCTTTCATAAGAATATTTTCTTCTGGGGAGAAACTGGATATGTGATTCTCCTGACTTGACCCACAGCTATCTTCAGGGCACCTCCCTCACTAGCCAGCAGGAGCATCTCTTTTCTTTTTAGCAAAACCTACATTTGCTTCACTCTCAAATGGTGCTGAATGTGTTAATTAAACAGAAAATAATTGGCAGAGCTTGTCATAGAAGTGACACTGCAATGACACATGAGATCTTGGGGCAATATTAATTGATAAAATACAAAGGGAAATGGAAAAAAGATTGCCTCAAATCAAGACTTTCTGTTTATTGGTAGAAGCCATCAGAGTTTTAAAAAATTAGTCTCCATCTTTTGATGGCTGTCAGGCTTCTAATTGCTTCAGATTGGAAAACTGGCTTTGAAATGGGAGTAGTTCAATAGGAAACAAAAAACCCAGAGCCTAGATGGTGATGATGAGCAAAAATGACTTCTCAAGCATGCATCCAGGAAAATGAAGGACAAAAAAAGATTACGAGATACTTGCTACTTTTAATTTCCAACTTAAACAAAGCGCATTCCCTCTCAAAACCCCACCTCCCATGAAAAAAATAAAAGGATAAATAACCTACAGAAATTTTACCCTATTCAGCAAAATCTCTGGGGATGGCATCTTGTAGTAGGTACAAAGAGGTTTCTTGGGCTACATGAGACTTTAGGAAATGTGATTATTACATTAATGCATTGTTTTACTCTAAATAAAAGATAAACCCACTGCTTTTACAATTTCGACTTATGTTTGATGTCTGCACACAGTGATTTGTAAAGCTTATAAAAATTGCTTAAGCACACACTTCTTTTTCTCTAATTCCTGTATGCTTTGTTAAATAGTTGTCTTAATGCAACAACAGCAGGATATTTTGGATCTTTACAGGAGAGATGGATTACATGGCAGCCACTAAATATTGGCAAAAGCATCACACATTGTACAAAGTTTTCAAATGTGTAATGCAAAGACTCTTTCATTTCATCCACCAACCCTGAAGATATCTCAACTGATAAAAAGAAATATTCCAGCTCCCTCTTTGAAAATTACTGAAAGCCAGGTGTCAAGATGCTGGAAAGCTGCCCTTTCATCAGCTCTCTTTGGCTATGTGACAGGGAAATGAGAACCTGTTGGAAGAAGGAAATTATTCTCTGTAAGTTCCTTCCCAGTCTGTGGCATTGACTCCATACAACTTGTATGTAACTGACAACCTTGACTTGGAATAATTTGGGGAAATATTTAATGTTTCCCAAGTACAATTAATTAAAGGGTTAGAATAAAATGGGAGAGAAGAAACACAACCTGTTTGTGGTATGGATTGCAATGAAATCTAAATCTGATACAATTTCTTATTACACAAGAATGTGTTTACTCATCTCATGTTCTTCACAGTGCTTCCTGTATATCCCTAAATAATGTTTAGGGTTGTATGACAGCAACAAAGTGTGACAGGTTCCTAATCTGCAAAACAACTGAAAAATTATGTTTTTTACAGAGGCAACCCCACATTTGCCTGCTCCCTGATTTAGAGTTTCCATCTGGGCAGTTGGCAGTCATTCCCTACAGCTCAGGCTACCTCGAAACACAGCACAGAGGCTTTGGGCAAACTCTGAGTTAGATACTCAGTAAGAGAAGATTTTTCTCCCTAAAATCACTTCCATCTTCAGATATTTTAATCAAATGAACAGCAGTTCAATTTCCATTATTCCAAAAGAGTAATCTAGAAAACCACTTGAAAGCTGAAATTATCATCAGAAGTTTGTTGTGTCCTAAATCATTAGATACAATTTGAAATAGACAGGTTTTGTCCATTCTTTTCTCTCTATCCTTTCTTCATCTAGAAACAGATTTTATTAGGAGAGTTGGAAAAATAAAACCAAGAAATCTGTGTAATGAACAGAAAAAGCTCTTATTTCTAGAAACGTTATTTCATTAGCAGCATTCTTTGAACATCACTGTTCTCTGCATTACACAAAAACAAAAAAAAAGGAAATGCAGTTGCCTTTTCCCCTTCCTACTTCTGCTACCATGTTGTTAATTCCAACTGCAAAGCCACTGACCCTTGAAATTATTTTCACATGCCTGGAAAACACATGTGCCTTTTCCTTACCTTTATGTTTCTAGAATTGTTCCTTCAAAATTTAGTGTGTCCCCTAGAAAATACTGATTCACACAGGTGAATTAACAAATATCAAAACTTGGCCTTTGTTTTAGCCTTAGAGACCTAAAACCCCTAATGATGGAATTCTGAGTTCAGCTTGCATTATTCCTCACTAGAAACATAAAACCAGATTCAGCACATGTAACACTGCTGCAGCTTAAGCACAGCAAGATACACCCTGAACCTGCAAATCCCTTCTTCTTATTTGTACAAGCCAGGCTATGAAAACAGACCCCTCTAATGAATTCACTGAGAAATCCTCAGTAGAAGTAGCAACAGCAGACTTAGAGCTATAATATTTAAAGCAACTGCAAAATTGTGCTTTCATCAGGGAAGGAACAAAAGCTTTGTTAGTTTTGAAGCTTACATTTATATTCAGCATAATAATTCAAAGTATCATTGCCTGCCACTATTAGGACACAGAGGTCAAATATGGCAAGTAAAAAAAAGATTACATTCACAAGCTATACAAAAGAGAAAATAGGCTCAAATTGTATGAAGTGCAGTGACATTATTTAAATGTCTTTGTTAATCAGGGTCCTGACATAAGAGATGGTGCTGAGAAGAATTTGCTCTTCAGACTCTTCTCAGCATGGGTCAAATCTGCTTAATATTCCAAACGCTGAGTCTAGCTGAACTGCGTTACCCCTTTATGATCTCTCATCTATTTTTTTTTCCTCCTTTGAATTCAAGATGCACTGGTATTTTCAGTTCATCACTGCTAAAGGGCAGGCAAGTTATAGTATAAACAATGAAGCTCCTTTCATGCCTTGTTTATAATGATTTATACATTATATAGCTGTTAGACCTGCAGAAATTTTTGTAGAAATTCAGAACACACACCAAAAAAAAAAAAAAAAAAAAAAAAAAAAAAAAAAAAAAAAAGAGAAGTTAAGGAATGTTTACCTTCAACCTTATGTATTTTTTTTTTCAGTTGCTGGATGAGAGACAAAGAATAGGGCTATCTGCTGATTCACACATGAGAATATAAGAGTAATCCAGTTTCCATCCTACAGAGCCACAAGAGTGTGGAGCCCATGCAAAGCAAAAAACAGTGGGGCCCACAGAGCACTTAAAGTACAGATGCTGCTGTTTACTTATCTACACCAGCATCCCACTTGAAGTACACACATGAGGGCTGTGAAGGATGCTTCAGGTGGTCAATTTTCACTCTTACATGGAAGAATAGAAAATAAATAAAAATAGCAAAGTCAAGCCAGTGGTACATCTTAGCCAGTAAACTGGTCTCCCCATTCACCAGCACTGTTTGTGGGAAGCAAAATATGATTCCTAAAAATAAAAATTAGCCCTGGTCCTCCTGTTGGCCCCATACTGAAGAGGATGTGCTCTGCAATCACAGGAACAAGACCTTGTGCTCTTCTATCATTCCTTTTTCCCCCAGCCATCCACAAGCTTTATCCCTGCCAGCTGCTTTCCCATCACCCAGGCTTGCTACCTGAGGGCTCTGGAGGCTTTTTTTGTTTCCCTGCCAAAACACTCAATCCATAAAAGACTTTCTCCCATTTCAAACAAGACATACAGCGCACTGAGGGGACATGAAAGAGCAGCTGGCCAGTTTATTTTGATTTATTGGAAACATTATAGGATTGCCCAAAGGCCTTGGTCCGAGTCCAGTTGTGATCAGAGCTGTTCCAGCCTGTCTGCAGCAGTGCAAAGCAGGAAGATGGATGAGGCTGCTCGAGACAAGATGAGATCCAGCCCACCCAGGACAACTCTTCTCACAGTGGGGATTTAGGAAGGACACATTACTGTAAAGACCAACTGCACAGTTGTTGAAGATTTTGATAGCCTGACCTAACTGCAAGAATTGAGGAAGAGCAATGACACAAATCAGACTGTCTGATACGACCCTTTCAGGTGTTCAGATAAACTAAGTTTTCACACTACTGACCAACATTTGTTAAAAGCTGGGTTCCAAAATGTTCCTATTCAGAATCAAAACCAATTCAATAGTAACTACTCACTGCCTAGATTACCATATCCTGTATTTACCCTTAATGGTTATTTTTTAAATTGCAGAGGGAGTGGAGAATACCACTTCAGCTTTGAGACTAGTTTCACCAAACCAATGTAGGTCACAATGGTCTCCTCCCATGATGCAGAGACAGTGGCATATTGATCAAGTGGCTTGGGTTAGACAACAGAATATTTTCCATGTTTTCACGAGGTTTAATAGACATTTCATTATTTCCTGTCATGGTTCTGATCCCTGATGCAGACATCAGCCCCAGTGAGAGCTTAGGGGCTATAATCAGAGCTTTGCATGTTAGAAGGAGACACAAAAAGTGTTGGAAAGGCTGAATATGCCTTAATACCTTCTTCCATGACCAAAACAGATGGCAACAGCCAGGTGCTGAAGCTGATACACTTCTGGGAAGGAGAAGGGTGCCCTACATGGTCTATATGCAACATAATATAAATTCACTGTGTTTTATTAGAGATTAGATATTTGCACTTCATTTATTTTAAAAGCCCTCAGAAGAACAAAGTAAAATATAAAGAATAGATCGCAATGAGAAGAGGGAGATAAGAGGAGGGAGGATTTTGAAATAGCAAGAGGGAAAAGAGGTTTAAACATATTTCTTTCTCTCCTTACAATTTTCTTCATGGTGGTTTTACCTTTTTCAGGACCAGCTTCAGATGGGGAGTATTTAAGTATCAAAAAAGAACTCTTCACTTCAGAGAACCAGTTTCACTAAATGTAATGTTGACAGGCACTGTACAGCTACGGTGTGTATTTGGGAAGACATAATAAATACGATCTGAAAAGGTCACATCTCACACAGGCACCTTTGACGACTCATGCAGACTCTCAAAATACAGCTCAGAAGTAGATACAGTAACACATTCCTTCCCTCCAGCGTTCACAGTAAGCAGGGCTTCAAAACCACTTAAATTTCTATTAAAAAAAATCTCAATTCAGGAATATACCCCTTTGATTTAACACATTCCTAGAAAGGCAGTCATGCTCCTGTATTCCATGCAGGAGTCCACATTCAATATGGAATTATTTATTTTCATAACAAAAAATAAAAATTACCATTTCCAAAGGAAGAAACAAATAGGCAGCAATATATTTATGACAACTTACTCCTTCTTGCTCACACCCTTCTGCTATCAAATATTTAAAAGATTAATGACACTTCAAATTATAAAAAAAACAATAAAGGACAGCAGTGCTTTTAAATAAAAATCCTGTCCAACTTGATTTCTGTTCTTCTTTCTCAGCTATTGGGATTGAAGGGGTTAATTTATTCCCTGAGACAGAAGACCTTAGATAAGCTTGCTGGTTATGTAGGCATGTCTGGGTTGCTAGGAGTTTAAACTATCAGCTTGCAAATGGAGCTATTTCAGATCCCAGGTGATCCAAAGAATAGTTCTCCTCCTGCACTAAACGATGCAGGGATTATGTGGAAAAAAAATTGTATGCGATCCTGTAATCAGACAATACACTGTAACACATAAGCAGAAAGATGCTGAATTAAGGCAGTGTAGGCAATGGCAGAATTACATTTGTCTACCTTCTGAATGCTTGATTTGCAGTCTCAGGAGCTTTTTATAATATTATTTTTAATATTCACAACTATTGTGTATAACACACAGGAAATATGATACAATTCTGGGTAATAATGACACCTCTGGTGTGCAGCTCCTGCTTGTTAACTGCCCCAGCATTTTTCTTATTCGGACGTGGATATTGCAGTGGTTAATAATATAATATCTTCTGTATATCAGCTCACTCATGCATATGACCACTTGATTGCCTCACACACACTGTTTAACCTAATTATCATGAACACTGATGTCTCAAGAATTTTCTGTGCCTCCAAGATCTGCACTGTGGCAAACAGGCATTACTCTCTAAGCAATTTCTGAGCTTGGTCACAACACAGTAAACCTGTGCCACTTGGCTAAGCCTGATGCATCCTTGATAAACACTGCTGAACCACTGCCAGCAATGTTCTGTGCCCTATGATACAGCTTGCATTAAAGCAAAGGCTAAAGCATCTATAGAATAAGAAGAGCAGGAGCTTTGGGGGAAATGGAATTGTTGCTGTGGGGTTTTTCTAATAATTTATACAAGCATGAGAAACACCACAAACTACTTAGTGTGGGGGGGGAAATGTAGGCTTGAGTTTAGCTGACAATGAAAGTAATCAGAACCTGCCACACAGTATATAAAATATGTGCAAACACATAGTTGACTTTAATTTATTGGTGCTAAAGCTCCCAGTGAATTAAACTGGAGTTCAGGGTGCTAAGCACCCCTGTAAATCAGGAGCTTCGTGCACGTGCAATTGTGGTCCTGGGCTGCCTGCTCAACAGGAAATCACTTTTATCATCACAGTGACTCGAGGAGAGAAGGCCATCATGACCAGAATGCTTTTCTTATCTTCTGAATCTGTGACTCTGTGTAAACTATTTCTACAGGAAATAAATCTGTAAAGGTGGCATCAATTATTACAGTTTCAATTAAGGTATTGAATGGCAGGAGGTGCCATGCGTAACAGAAAGGACTAATTTGAAAAGGGAATAATGTACATTTTTTAGATAAAGCTGAAGTAATTTTTTTAAATAATTTACCCAGGATATTTATTATCTTTTCAACAAAGGAGATGACAGTATCCATACACGATAAAAATCTTCTCTCCTCCTCTTCTAGACAAAGGTAAAGACACAAGGCTGGGTTTTGTATTCATCAGTTATTAGTTTTGCCACATTCCCAGCTCTTGCCAAAAGCCTCAGCTTTCCCCTTTTCCTTGAAAATCCATGTAAAAATCCTTAATCTGTGATTCTGCACTGAGAAACCACACAGAGATTGACAATCTACCTGTGCTTGCACAAGTGTTTAGACCACCAGAAACTAATAGCTTGTGCACAATTATGCTAAATCATCTTCAGGTTTGCTCCCATGATACACGATTGTTGGGTTTTACATTAATCAAAAAAACAAGCTATAACAAACTATCTCAGTTGTAATGTTCTGGGTTAATACAAGAGTTTGAGGAAAAAAAGCAATGACAGCAAAATTAATTTGCAGGAATTACACAGGAACTGGTCCAGTTTTCACTGAATGCAGCAAAACTACTCCATGTGCTCTATGCACTGCATTTAACCAACCTCCCAGAATCACCAGCAAAGTTGTTGGCAATGCAGGGCACTCTTTGCAAATGAGTAGTTGAAGTGACAGGGCTGCTAATAACACAATGTTTTACATTTATATGGCGCCTGCCACCCCCAAGAATGCTGGAATATCTGGATCCCTGGCATAAGGAGTAAAAGTCACACAAAGAGGGCTGCCCACTAATGTCCCTAGCACTGACTTTGGTCCAGGACAGCAGACCATCTCTCTCAAAAACCTGCATGAAGTTTTCCACTTAGACAAAAAGGAATCTCTCTGGTCTCTCAAGACATGAAAGAGCAGTCCACATTTAACTTCATACAACTCAGATTCTCCTCATGCCCAAGTCTCTTTCCTGCCTATATTTCTTTGCTTTAACTTTTCTTTCCCTCCAGTCAACTGTGAACATATATATGAAGATTAGATTTTTGGGAAGCACCTTCAACTCGATTCACTTCAGCTGAATCATCAAATGCTCAGCCTCTTTGACTATCAGGCCATAAATATGAAAGAAGTAAATATCTGTACCCTGCAAACCCTCTCCTTCTCTCTTTGTGACAGTGCTGCTCATGGCTCCCCCAGGGACTGATTTATCCACAAGACTGGCATTTTAAATTCAACAATGTGTGATTTATTTCATGGCCCTCAAAGATAACAAATACTCAGTTTTAAATTACTGAATCATTCACTTAACTTAGTATGCCTGAAAAATATCATTTTTATGGAAAGTAATAAATTGTAATTGCAAGTAATAAAAATGTAAGTAAAGAGAATGCCTGGATATGCCACAGAGAAAATACCTCATTCTGTAAGTGAATGTCTTTAATTAATGATGATTTCTAATTGTAACACATTATTTACAGGATTAACACTTTTTGTATCTCTCTGTTAACCCCAATTTTAAAAGTTATTTCAGCTGTGAATGATAATACTCATTTCTGAGTCCAGCTTTCCAGAAGTAGCAGGAAGCAGAGAGGCTCTGGCTGCCAGAGCCCCTGCCCAGAGCATTTCCAAGTGGGCACAGAACTGCACTTGTGCCAAGGTTCACACATAGACCTTGCACTGTGAGGTGATGCAGGGACTCCTGAACACCACACAGGAAGAAAATGTGTCTGTTGAAGGGGCAGCTGAAGTTGCACCAGTGTAATCCAGCTCAGCATCCTGTGGGTGCTGCAGTGCCCATCGCTGGCCAGCTCACCTGGGTGCAGCTGCAGAGCTGGACTCGTGCTGGAGCACTGGCCCTGTTGTAAGGACACAGGCACCTCTCCAGGACAATAAAAGCCTTTCCTAACTCCCCAAAATGGTCTTATTCAAAGGCCATATCCTGCTTAAGAGACCAGCAAAGCTCCAGTTGTAGCTGGTAAGCTGTTCACACTGGTTGTTGCCACACTGCCTGTACAAAACAATGAAGTATCAAATTCATCAATGCTGGTGGCTGCTAGTCTGGTATGATTTATTCATGTGAGATTCAAAATTGGAGCCTATATAGTCTCAAAATTTACTGGTGATGATATTCTCTCAATGTAAAATAATCCTTTGCACTGTTTATTTCCCATGTTTGGCAATAATGATACTGTCTCATTAAAAATAAAACAGCATCTTGACTTTCATTTTTCATGAAGTATTATTCTGTGATTAAGGCTACTTTTGTTTTTTATTTGTTTCTACTTTCCCATTTGAATTTATCTGGATTCAGCTTCCAGCCTACTTCAGCCAAATCCTGTCTTTCTCTACTAGATTATAGAGGTAACCAATATTTTCAACACATGAAGGCCCTTCTGAGCTGTAAACAAATTGTCTCTCTTTCCTTGAGAAGGGCAGAACAGATGGAGCTCTAAATTCCTCACTAGAAGCATTCTCTCAAAACTATTTTTCTTGCCCATTTTTTTCTACCTTCTTCAGTTTGTCAATATAATTTTAAAAAATGTGGACACAAGACTAAAAGGATATTCCAGTAGTTGCCTATCACAACATATATAGACAAAAATCACTTCCCTCTCCCTAAACCACTGTTTTAATCTGTGTATCCATGGCCCACATCAGCCTTCTTTGCCCCAGCTCTCACAGAAAGCCCCAGTGAGCTGCTGGCCTGCTTTGACACTTTTCCCAACAGAGCAGATATCCTCATTGCAACTCCAGCCTCCTTTCTCCTTACTTATTTTTTTCTTTTTGAATGGCCCAAGTTGGCAACAAGTCTAAATTCTCTGGTAGAATTCTCAATTACTATTCGCCATTCCAATATTAGTCATCTGGAAGTTTCTTTATTGGCAGCTAGAGTATGAATGTCTCCAATTTATTGACAAAATTGTGGATGAGAATTGAGCCAGCATCTATCCCTAGGGAATTTCACTACAGCAATCCTATTTAGGTCTCATTATTATTTTGGGAGTGGAAAGCATTGTTCTATCCAAATAAAGAGTAAAAAAAAAATCTAAAAATATTTTAAAAATATGCAAAGCTTTTCTTTTCAAGGCATAGGAAATGAAAGGCTTAATTATGTAAAAATGTAAAAGCTGGGTATGAAAATAGAACCTGTGAATCAAAAACGGTCCTTAAAATCAGGGAGAAAAAATCTTTTTCAGAAAAAAAGTCTTGTCTTTTTCACAATTCAATGGGCATAAGAACACAACATAATTCTGTACAAACAAAAAAAAGAATGCATATGCTTATACTCATTGGGACCACAAATACAAGAATCAACAAAGAATTTCAAGTAACTGCAATACAGTATGGTAGGCATAGTAGATGGAAATACACTGGTGCTCCATAATAGTGATATTTTTTTTCAACATGGGCTCTGTCAAGGATATAAATCCTTTCTGCCTGTCTCCAGGGTCCCCAGGCTCAAAATAGCATAAGATTAACCTTCATAAAAGGCTTTTTATTTTGAGGAGGGGGAAAAAAACAGAGGGAAAAATGCTGTGTCACTGTGACAGAAGAAATCTGAAAACAGATATGAGTTCATAACAGGAAAAGAAGTCAAAATATTTACTAATTTTCAGATTACTAGAACTGCATGACTCAGGAAAGCACTGAAACATGAAGCCCATTCATTCCTCTCAATGTAACAAATTCAATTTACAGCAATACTAAAATATTTCTTGGAGAGAAAAATCTTCTAAGAGGTATTCATGTTACTCTCCTGACTTCTCACTTCCTCCTCCTTTGCTCTCTGCTAACCTAGAGAGGGGCCAAGGCAGGACATCTCTGGGTGAAATTTGTCGTATAATCAGTAAGATGCCACAAAGCTGAATATTTGATGCTGGCTTATTATTCCCATTGTGCTTCTGCAGGTTATGTCTCCCTCCCCCCAGCCTGCTCTCTTCCCTCTCTTCCCCCTCCAGAGGCACAAACAATTTTAGCTCAAAAGCTGCATTACCTCTCATTTTATGAAATTTCTGCTAGGAATAACCTTTAACCCATACTTTGCCTCCTCCCCTTCCCTGCCAAAAGCTTTATTCATTCAATCCTTTTTCAACCTCAATTACTTCCCATGTAACAAATGGTTGGTGTAGCAGTGAAGCACTACAGTAAGAACAAAGGTTGGTGCTCCATTGCAATCTCTTCAGGGTAGAATTAAAGGCAAATTCTCTATCAGAGAAAGCCACCTCTCCTCGATTTTTCTGTCACCACATTATTATTATACAGCTTGTCTCTGAAAAGGAGGCTCTCAGGGTGTCATGAACTCTCAGAGAATTTCTAGTCTACAATGCCTTTCAGTAAAAAAGAGAATGCTCCAGAGAGAAAATAACCTTTGTGCAAGGAAAGGTTTGTTCTGCAATATTGTCTGAGCATTGGCTTTGCAGGGGAAGTAATGAGTCTTTGCATTTGCATTAGCAGAGCGTAGGAGCTGCTCCAAAGGAGCAGGAGTGTGCCCAGCCTGAGCTGTGCTGCTCCCTTCCCTCTGTCTGAGGGATGGGGAGGCTTGAGCAGGGTTAGGCAGCACACGCAACCCCTCCTACTGATACCTGTCCACAGCAGAACACACAGAGATTAAGTCAGAAAACAGGAATCCTTTTCACTTCAAATGGTGTTCCTTAATTACACAAAAACGCCATGTCACTTACATCTCTTTCCTGATCTCATTTGAAGGATAAGGAATGAAAATATTCCTATTCCTTGTCCCTCATTCCTAAATTATTCTCCTATTTCCCACCCGATTTTAAATACTTTAAATGCAGGCATAAATTCCTGCCTCTTGCGAGCATGCCTGCAGCAGCAGTTTATGTTGTAACAGGACAGCAGCATCCTCATGGAGACAAATTAGTGATACTCCAAAAGAATCCTAAGGTGTCTTGTCTAGAAATAATAAAAACAGCTTATGGCAAGTATCATTCATACAAATACACACAGCACAGACAGAAGTGAGAAATATTCTTAAAAGACAGAGGAAAGCAGGAGACAGATTCCAAGCTGTGCAAATTGTTCAATGCCCTTTGAAAAAAAAGGAACTCCAGTAATTAATTTCAGCTAAAGATCTGCCCCTGAGAAATAAAAAGCACCTCTCAACCTGCTGAGAACCTCCTTTCATGAGTTATTTTAATTATACAAAAAATTTAGGAGGGCTATTATTTTTATTTCATATAACTTAATGTATTCCAGTGGTCAGTTTAAAGAATTTTGGTTTTCTATTTTGGTTTAAAGTAGAGTTTTCTTCACCCAAATAAGAACAAAAATGTTGAAAGGTAAAAGGAAGGTGAAATGGTTAATAGAATAAATGACTTATAAATACATAGGAAAAAGTAAATAACAGAAAAAGAAAATTAAATTTTGTAGTATTCAGGTTCAAGCTCAACAAGAAGTGTGATCAAAATGCATCCTCCCTTGAGAGTTACAGATTACTGAAGACAGTGGCACTTCATATGCTTTTCTTAATACTGTTTACAAATCACATCCTTCTGGGAGTTGTATAAAAAAAAATTATACTTCAAAGGCATGCAAGTGGGTTATTAGCTAAAGTTAATGGCCACCATTCCCACATATCTGAAAGGCTCCTTTTTCCCCCTGAAAGAAAAATAAACCAAAGAAAAATGGTATCACGCTTGATGTTCTGCAAACATTTTAATAATACATAAGGCTGAGTTAGAAAGGAAAACAACTGAAAACCAAATCAATAAAGTCTGCAAAACTAAAAAATTTCAATTTAGCCTCCAGTTACTCTATGTCAGTGTTTACGGCATGTTTTACAGGCTACTCCACGTACCTGCATGCCTAGGATATTCTTAGTGCTGTAAATCCTTTAGATGCATCCCAAATGCTGAGATAACTCTATTTAAATCTCTGGAATAATAAACAATTAAAAAAGCCCCACTACTGCTGTCATTCAGTGATACCTTAAAAATAGCACAGCTAAGCAGGTGGTGAGTAGTAATTACTGCGCTCGCTGTCACCGACGACTGCAGATTGTGCACACAGTACATCTCCACCAAGATATCCAGTTATTTTTGTTACTCATCTTCTCCACTCCTACTCATCAACTTTACCTAAATGTGTTTTTCAGCTGTAACAGGCTGAGTTTTTAACTGGAGCCTCCTCAAGGCAGGGATTATCATGCTAAACTTGGCTGCTACCTCTAGGATGGGTTTTAGACTGTAAACTAAAACTTTCAGCCTATGACATTGGTAAATCACTGCATGGCATCTTCAGAGTCAGATTGACCCTTAAGGGTAAATAGAGCAGTAAAGAGTTAAGCTCTTTCATTTCAGAAGATTTCTTGACAGTCATAAGTGCTGAAAAAACAAGGAAACTGGATTTGGTATGCAGTGAAAGGAGCAACCTGCAGGTTGTAAAATTTTAGGTTAATCATTTGTTAAATTACCATCTATTTTTTAAATTATTTCAAGTTCAAGTGGGATGAAAGATGAAGATAGACATAAATTAAGTACACTGCAGTTACCTGCAGCACTTCACAGTTCATTTCCAGAATATTTTGGGTCTTGCCACTCTGTGGCTCTTTTTTATAAATGGTTCATACACTTGGCCAGCTCATCATGACAGTACTTCTCCACTATGAGGCAGGAGAAATCATAAAAGGCTTTTAAAAAGAAAGAAAAAAAGAAAAAATAAGAAAAGAAAAAAAGAAAAGGTTTTCAAAACCATTGTCAAAATGAGGGTCCAGAAATCAATTTGTAATTATCTGCCAACACATATCTAAAGGCTTTTCTGTGATAAGGGTGGTAATACATAGGGCTGTAATGTGAATTATTTCAAAGAATAAAAGACTGATTGTCTTCATGACCTATATAGCTTTTAGTGAGCTTTAAAACAAAATTACATTTTATACTACTCATGAATGGTTTTCTCCCTCCTCTTTCTCCCTTTAAAAATGCAGGGGTTTTGTCCCATCTAGGAGGCTTTCAGCTTTAAATAGGACCTGGCTTCTTCCAATGTTGATATATTTCGTTCCACTGAAAGTGAAGGCTCTGGATTTGCAAAAGAGTTGAAGCTTCCCCTGCACAAAGGCAATCCTTTACAGTGTTTTAAAAGCAAATTAGAAACCATATGATCATCTTATTTTTACACAGATGCTCAGGGCTAAAAATCTTTTTTCTTTCCTAGAAAACTTTGAGCATGAAAATATGATAAAATAAATATCTCACAAAGTGCAAAACCCCCAGGAAATAGCTCCTTTTAGGTAAAAAAAAAAAGTCAAATGAATATGGGAGAAAAAATACAGGTCTGAGTATTTGCAAAAAATTAATAGAAAAAGACAAAGCGCAACATTTTCAGAGCATGAGGGTCATGCTCAGATTGCTGTCCTTAATCACCTCTGCTCGTGGGCCCTGCTGTCACAGGGTGATTCCAGCTGCAGGAGCCCCCAGGGCTGGCTTTGGGTCAGCAGCACTCAGTGTGCAGTGCAGTCCTGCAGAGCCAAACCCTGAGAAGCTCTGTGTGCATCACCAGTTACAACATTCCTATGCAAAGTTGCCCCCACATGGTTTTACTTGTGCCTGTTGCCTGCTTGGAAAATGCTTTCCAGGAAGTCCTCATGGTAGTTTCAGTGATTCATTATATTAAGAAAATCAAACATCTTACACAATTCATTTTGTAGAGGGTATGTCTCTACTAAATGACCTATTTTTTTTGAACGAATATTTGGTTTTGTTCCATTGGCTTACCCAGAGATGTAAAAATTCAATTATTACGTGACTGTATCAGTCTGAAATTTTTTCAGTCTTAGGAAATAAGAGCTCCCTGGGATGAATACCCACATCCCACTCTTACTAACAATAAGCCAGATTCTTAACTCAAGTACCTGCTGTTGTCTATGTTGGGATTCCTTTGCACTAACAGCTAGGTTCTATTTTGAAAATGTGATTAATTTCTTTACCAATCTATGATTCTTAAAACTGTGCCAAAATTCATAATTATAGATCTTTAACGACTGTTCCTAACAAAATAAAAAATAATTCCACTGCCTGTTTGGTTATTTTTTCTGCTAATAGACCAACTTTGTATAGTAACTACCAGAAAATATTACAGAATCTTCTCTGCTTTGACTTCAAACAAGGAATTCTTTATTTTTACTAGTTTTAATCTTTAGGAAATCTTTTTCTAATCTATTAGGGTGAGGTCTTGTCATTGCAATATCTACTGATTTTTCCAGAGAGGATTTTTCATAATATCATTCCTGCTCCATTTTGTAATCTCTTCCTGCTTGTAACACAGCACATAATTTGTGCATTGACCCTCTATGTTCACAAACTGCCTTGAATTTTAAGGCCATATTCAGAAGCTCTGCATGAGGCCTTTTAAATAATAAATAAAAACTACAGTGCCAAGCCATCCCTGCCAACTTTTCTGCCATTGGCAGGCTCTGCTCATTTAATAACTTTGCTTTTCACTAGAGAGTAAACCTGTCCCCATAAGCCATATGTCTTTTTCCAACTTTTTTTTCAGCTGAACCTAAATTCTAAAGGGACAGTAAAGTACATAATATTACACCAACTTGCTGATATATTTTCTAATGCTGCAAGCAAGGTTATGCAGCCTTTTCTCAAGCTCCAAATAGTTTCTATTGGGTCAAAAAGGTGGAAAGAAAGCGAGGAGGAGATTAAAAGTGCTTGCTTCCTTCTTATTTCTCACCCTAGTGAATTAATGTTGGGTTAAAAACATAATAAAAGCACAGACTGGACAGTTCATTTAATCTGATGCAAAACTACCCAGGAGACTTTGACCATTTCTCTTCTGTGTTACGACTCTTCAGGAAATGTTATCTCCTGAACACAAAAAGGGACAGCTCAGAGGCTTTTCTAAGCTACAGCACAGTGAAAGGAAGATGTATATAATCAGCTGGCACAAACATAAGGACACAGAATTACCTTCAGCACTTTATCCCTCTCCCTGTCGTTCAATCTGACCATGGCATCTGGTCTGTGAACCAGCCAAATGTGGCTGAAGGGAAGAGACAAGTCCACAAAACTTCTCAAACAAACTTTGGAAACGGAGAAGGAAAACTCACTGCGCTGTTAATCAACTCTTATCTTTTAGGGAGAAAAAATGCAAATGTAACATCATTAAAAAAATGAAAACTTTTAATGAAAACAAGAATTACTCATACTGTTCCACAGAGGATAAAAGATCTCTCTTTGGATTCCACTCTAATCTACTTTCAGGGTAATTGTTAAAATGTTTGAAATATCTTATCTCTCCCTCCTCCCTGTTTATATTCTCAACTTCTTTAACACACAGATTGCTTTTAATTTGGTTGCTTGGGATGTCAGTTCTGTATGAGGCTCTCATTTAAATTCCAGTTATATGAGCATTTCTCAAGAAATAACCTTCTGTTCCTTTTTCTTTCCAAAGCCTTCAGCCCAAAATGCCCACCCCAGCTCTCATGTCAAAGGAAATTTTATTGTCTTCTCCTCATTCCATCTTGTAGGTTCCCTCCCACAGGTGTGCAAGGGAGTGGGTGCTGTGCTCAGACCCCAATCCTCTGCTCATGGCATGATTCTGTTCAGAGGAGCCATCTGGCTCCAAACCATGGGGTTAGATCCTGGTTTACTTTTCCATATTTCTGATTCTCAATGACATTTCTGTGCTAAGTAGTTCAGATTTTCTCTTGATTAGAAGTGTTTACCCTGCAGAGTGAATCATATGGCCTTTATGTAATTGTAGAGAATGTGCACAGTAAACTTCATATCCTGTAAGGATTTTTCACTATGAAATCTACTGTAGAGCCCTGTTCACTTCAGTTACTTTCCTGAAGTTGCCACCCTCTGTGCCTTTCAATAGTCCTGTATTATTGCATTATTCTTCTGACTGCCCTGAACCAGAGATCAGGGGAACTGAAACTTTCATGTCCCAGCAAGAGATCAGTGAAAGTTTCTCAACTTATCAACAATTTCCTCTAAGCAGTCACCCCAGTGCATAGGAGAAACAATAAGAGCACTGTAAACTACTTGAAAACATTCCCTCTTTTCTCTGGCTGTATCTACCTCAGTGGGATATGATCCCAACGATACAGAACAGAAAAATGTGTTAGGCCTGACAATGTATCCTGTAGTTTGGGGTCAAAGCCTTTTTGGCTTTCTTTTCCTTCAATGAGATGCTGGGCAGCATGTGGTGGCTCAGCATGTTTGTCACCAACTTGTCACCTCCAACTCCCCAGCTTGTAGCAAGATGAGAGCTGAGGAGCACTAAGGAAGATTCTGTCACATGGATCATGGAGCAAGACCATGTTCATGCCCTCTGTACACAAAAAAACCTTATGGATGCCGGCAATATGTTCAGTTTCTCTCCCCTTTTTTCAGACCCTGAAGTATTGATTGGTAAAAGTGCTAAAAAGAAGTTCATTCAGAAATGAAACTTTGAATGACAACAGGAGAAAACTGCTGATAATCAAGAGAGAAGCTGCAATAATTACCAACATTTAACTGAGACTCAAGTATGCAGGAATACTTGAAGAATCCACTGATACCAAGGTGGATTTTAAAACTACCCAACCTCTGCTGCACACTCAGAGGACAAGGCAATCCACATTATTCACATAAATTATAAACTCACAGTGATTCAACCCACCATAATCCTAATTTTTTTTCCACTGAACAATTTAAAAACAGCGTTTCTCTCCAAGTCCCATTTGAAGATAAGAAGTTTTATCCTCCTATGTTTTCATTAATATTGACCCAAACCCAGTCATCCTCTCTAACTTTCTCTCTCTCAGCAATCCAGCCTGGCCTTCCAGTGCACTGAAGTCACCATTAGCACACAGCAACAGCTGAGAGGAGCTCCAAGATCAGAGGTCACTCTGTGCTAAGATGATTCCCAGAATCCTTAGAAAGGAGAAAATAGCAAACACCTTTACTCAACTGTCCTCTCACTTTTAGCCTTCATCACCTCTCCCTTCTCCACCAAAACAGGTTTCTTTATGTGTGTTTCATTGCCAGCACCACCAACTTATGATTATTTAAAGCTTTATATTCTTCTTCCAACAATCCTAACAGCATGTTTTGACAACTTGAACTCCATGAATATTATCCTTTGGGGAATCAAAGGAGCATCCTATCATTAGCCGGGAACATAAGCCTGCAAAAGTGCAAAACCAGGATTGCCATCAATGTTGGGGTTTTTTTATGAAATGTCTGACTGAGATCTCAAAGAGGCACTAACAGGAGGGACACTGCTGTTCACTGAACAAGTGCTGCTGATATCTGGGTTTTGGAACATCACTATTATGATGCCTCCCATGAGTTGTTATAGAGTTTCCTTAGATTCAGTCAATGGGGGAGAATCAATCTCTCATTAAGTATTTGTACCATATTTGACACAAGGAGGTCCCATCTTCATGCTAAAATTAACACTATTTACATCAGCAGGTAAACCATTGACACAAAAGGGGCTCCTGCTTCCTTCATTATCTAGTAAACACATTTTTTGCAAGGTTCTGATTATCTTCTCCATCTCAGTAGGAAAATTGATCAAATTGGTAAGAATCACTATAAAACAAGAGCTAATTTTTCAATTCTTTTTATTTTAAGTATCTTAGACTCTGAAACCACACTCTAGAATCACTGTTGCTTCAATGGGGATTGGGAAATCTTTCTATTGGTGAAAAAATCACCATAAAACCACAGAATGGTTTGGTCTGGAAAGGACCTAAAACATCATCCAGTTCTAATCCCCTGCTGTAAGCAGGGACACCTTCCACCAGACCAGGTTGCCCAAAGCCCCAGCCTTGAACACTGCCAGAAATGAGGTTAAAGTGCTAAATTGCAGGGAGAAATCTGAAAATTGTCACAGGAAGACATTCCTCCTGCTAGAAGACAGCTGAGAGGAACCCCAGTGGTTCACAGCACCGACATTTCTGCTGTCAGATAGTGCCATGTAAGAGTAACTCAGATTATGCAAACAGCCCCTGGGACAGGGCCCACACTCAGGTCACTGAAAATTTAACTGCACTGCATCAAATTTACCAGAAAATCACAAGGGCAATCACCAGATGATCGCTGGCCATTACTAGAGCATGATCGTTCTTTCTAATGACATCCCCAAAACCATGCAGGATGTTATCTGTTTTGGTCAATTGCCAGACAAAATAGTTTAACCAATATTAATGCAATTTAGAGTTTAATGCTCCCTCACCCAAATGCTTTCTCTCTCCACTCCAACAATCAACAATCTCTTCTTTCCATCTCATTTGAGGCAGTGATTTTCTATCAGAGAGGTACACATACCTGGGGTGATTCCTCAGCTCTACTGAAGGATATTTCAGCTTTAGGTCTGTAAGATGCCTAATGAGACAATTCCGTGTACTGAGAAAAAATGTTGGAAAAGCAAAGCACAGAGCTTTACAGTAGTGCTGCTGGTTTTGAACAGGTAACAGTGACTACTCAAAAAGAAGCATGATTTGAATGTTGTAACAGCTTAGATGTTTACAGACACAGGTTCTGTTTAGAAAACATTCTGGAAATTACCTGACAGCAACCTGCTTTGCTATCCTTTCACCTAGGAAGAAAAGCTGTATAAGAAGTTCTGGGAGCTCCAGCCTGTCAGCTGAAAGACAGGAAATCCTGACAATTCTTCAATTCCCAGGAGCTGAAACTCTGAGGACTTCCAAGTAGATGGTGCTTCTCAAGCCTCTGAGAGCTCTAAAATAATGGCTTCTATGCAATTTATTTCAGAATTATCAAAGTTTCCCCCCAAGCATCAATCCATATTCCCCCAAGACAATGTCTTTGAGATGTGAGGATTTCTCAGAGATGAAAATCTCCAATATTTGATTAGTTCTACTCTAAATCCATTGTCCTGCAATTTGCTCTGGCTCAATACTGCTACAATGACTTTGCTGGTTTCATTTATTCCAAGTTAGGATAAACAAGTGGAACATTTTTTCACATTACTCAAAATTTAAGAAAACAGACAACATAATGGAATTATAACTTCCTTTCCAGTGCATCTCACAGGTTACTTAAATATGAAAGTTGCACAATATGTTTGAGGGAAAGTACTTTCAAAGACAATTTAAACAATGACCAATGTGTAGCTAAACCTCTATCAGACTCTCTCATTAAAGTTTACAAAAATAAACCACATACACTCATTTTTCTTAGAAAATAATTCCTATTCTCAGCTTTTACCCTGTCCCCATTTCACAGAATGTCAATTCCTTTTGGAACAATGTTTTCTTGGTTTGGGGTTCTAAGATTACTCCTTTTTCTTTCTTAAAAAGAATTTCAGTACCCTAATTGACATTTCAATAGAAGGCCAAAATCCCACCATTACTTTTATATGCATACTTGGCTCACTGGAATGGCACTAAAAATGAAAGAATGAGGTCTGAAAATAGAAAATAAGCCAAAAAATGATCCATCATGCTATCTTGTGCTGAAAGAAATTTGGATTTAGATTTGATCTCGCTAGTAATTCTTTGGAAAAAAAAAAAAAAAAAAACAAAAAAAAACACAACAACAAACAAACCAAAACTGGCATTGAGCAGTTCTTTCATCTAACAATGCATCATCTTGCAGAAAAGTCTGTGGAATGTTTCAAAGAACTTGTTTAGATATATTTACTTTATTGCCATGCCCATGAGAGAAGAGAGCTTTCTTCCCTGACACAGATTTCTATAATTCAGTTTCAGGCACAGCAGCTTCTCCTGCAAAATGACAAGCAGTTTCTGCTGGGAGCTGATGCTCTCTGCTCAGACTGGATTTATCCTGGGCCTTCCAGAAACAAGGTCCTGCTCAGCCCCAGTCATCTTCATCACCCCTAACCTTTCAGGTGAGGGAATCAATGTCCAGTTCTGAATTAAGACCGTAAAATAGTAAAGATTTAAATGTGTTCACGCAGTTAAAAACATTACTATGCAAGCATATGAACATGACACACATGCTGGCAGTGCCTGATGGAATGAATGTGATGTTTTACAGGTGATGGAATGTGGTGGTGGTGTGGTCCTTCCCCTCCCCTTCCTTTCCTACTTAAGCAATAGCCACCAGTGGCCACCATGCTGGCTGTATCTGGCTTGAGCTGAACTCTGGGAAGACAGAAAAAAACCAAAATATCTGAAGGCCAAACATCTTACGTGACAGCTGAGGGCTAGCTGAGCACATGCCAGCTGAAATACATCCAGAATGAGAATATGACTGCAAATCAATCATCTTATCCCACAGACAGGGACAGCCCAGGGCCCACTGAGCCCTGCACAGCAGTGGCCTCCATGCCAGGATTTGCCCTTGAGTGGGGACACCTCTCAAGGCCACACATTGAAACTGAGGGAATGCTTATCACACCAGGTACTCAGCAAGTGAAGTGGAAATAAGAGTGCTGAGACTTTGGAGTCTTAGCTAAGCGATATAAAGGGTTAATGTGCACAAATAATCCTTTAGAATGAACCAATAATCAAGTCTGTGACTAAGTCTTGGACCAGCCACACCTAAACTCCCCTCAGAAAGCAGTTTAGAAGGGAGTTCTTTATAAGCCTCCTTACTCAGTGGTAGGGTCTTCCTGGGAGTTTTCTCTGACCCTGTCCTCCATGCAGTAAATAATCAAGTGTGCTTTGCCATGGAATCTCGTTAAACCACTGTAGCATTTACTATCAAACTTTGTTAAATCACTGGTTTATATCAATAAACATTATGCTACTTGTCCTACAAGTGAAGTGTGTCACTGCATCCATGACAATGTTCATTTGTTACTCTCATTGTGAGGCCAATCATTTTTCCCACAACACATTTTTTTTCCTCAAAATGTATTTATAAAAACTGTGGAGAAATAATGTATATTGTACAATCATTTATCTGAGACTACTTCCACAAAATTCCCTTGTGTCCCTTAAGGCAGATTAGATGAACTACCATTTAGTGGTATTGATGATGGATGCAGTAAACAGCTTTAGGCCTAGGAATATAATTTATGACTCCTAGAGAATGCTAGTGTAGCAAGGAGCTCATTTGCAGCATTTAGACAGCACTAAGTATCAGTCTATGCCATGTAAATGGGAGGAAATAGGTTGTGTTTTGGGATGCAGAATGCTGTAAAAAAGTAAAAGGGCTGTGACTCCAACCACAGCCTCTCCCTGGTGAGCACTTCCCAACCACCATGGGAAATGGGCAGGGCAAAGGCTTGGACCAATTAGATAGCAATAACATTATAATCCTTGGAGACATAGACAGAAGAACATCTATCACTGGAAAAGCTTATCTTTCATCACTCTTAAAAAAATAAAAACAAACAAAACCCCATCTTTATATCTTCCTCTCAGTTTAATTTCTCCTAGGCAAAATTCCTGCCTGTGCACAGGGTGATACAAGACTAATTTCCCCCTCATTTCCCATTTTAAGACCATCCATGGGGAAGCACCCAATGATAGCCCAATTATTTATAGCTGGAATGGCAAGAAAAGTTGTTTTAGAGGGCATCTAAACCTTGAATTATCTACTCACTAGAGATAGAAGAAGAACACTGTACTTCAACCAAAGTACTGATTCACTAACTTTGAGAAAAGAGTGAATTCAACTGTTCATCATTCAGTCCAGGGACTGTTCATGCACCAGCTTCTCTACCAAAAACAGCTGCAAAGATTTAGGTAGGGAGGTTTTTAGAAGTTAGATAGTCCATCTGGAACTGGATGACAAATTTTAAAGCCCAAAAATCTGCTAGTAAATAAAAGGCAAATAACTCTCTTATGGGTAAACTCACTATCACACTTAACAAAAAAATTTCCTCAGAGAAATACCAGACAAAATAAGCATATAGTGCATTTGAAGACACAGGTCTGGGTTCATTGTATGCAGACTAAATTTTATCATAAGAGTTTAGATTCCCATGGTAAATTAGCAATAAATTCAAAATATTTCCTCTGTGGAAAGAAAAGAAAGCCAGCAAACTGGATAAGGCTTTCACATTGTAAGGTAGTTTAGAACAGGAAGTCAATAGGTGTAAGCCTTATTTAGAAATCTATTTAAGCAATAATACTCAACCCACTCTACTTCTAATGATCAATACAATGAAATCACTAGAAGTAAGCAAAGCTCCAGGAAATAAAAAAAACATGATAAGCAGAAAGCTGATAACCTGAAAAATCAGACAGAAATTTAAGGTAAGGACTTAGCATTCGTAACACCAAGAGAGATTAAAATTGACCATAAATAGCATATCTACTCAATAAATGCACTACCACAAAGAGATACTTAAGGTGGCACTGTGAAAGCTATAATGTGTACAAAACAAAGCAGTGCAGAACTTAGCAGGGCTAATTAACCCAGGAGCAGCACTGTGCTGACACAGTTATGCTGAACCCCATCCAGTCCCACCTATTGTTCAGTGGATAACCAGGATGCAAAGACATAAAAGCATACTCTGCTTCTCTAACAAAGACAAAAACATCTTGGACATTTTAAGTAATTATTTTAACATTAAAATTTCAACCTAGATTCACTCACTTGAAGTGGCTGAGCACATTAAAAGATGAACCTGACGACCTGTTAATAAAATATTGGTGTACTCCCCTCTGTAGCAGTAAGGGGAAGAAAAATCAGGTACGAGATGGAAGAGGCGAACAGAGACTTCATTTAGAGTGCTCTGAGCTCATCCCATCAGCCTTGCAGCCTTACTGCAATCACAGTGAGATGTCATACAGCTGCCTGCTGCTTCTCACCTTGTTCTTCCAAATCTTGTGCAGGTGAGCGTGCCAATTAAACCTAAACTGAGATCAGGTGAAGGGGATCAGGTGCTTTGCAGCTCTCATTTTATCATATTTCCCTTTCCTAGTTAAAAGCAGAATATGTCAATCTCTTCTCTTTACATATCTCTGCTCTGCCAGTACCAGACTTGGATTTGTTTCTTCTCAAAGAACAAAACATTTGCTAGAACTGCAACAGGATTTTGTTACAAAACCACCAATGAATGAGGCCTTGGGAAGAAGCTTTGTTCATTAACTCCAATAACAATTATAACTTCTTTGTACAGCTCCACAATTGCCTCTTTGCCTGCAATAACCACACAGTGCCCTCAGTCCCAAATCCCTGGGCCCCACCTAAAACCAGAAATTTGTATAATGCAGCCCCTCTCCTTAGACAAGACAGGTTTTATTCTTTGTTTGAGACTCTGTTTCTGTAACAGAATAGGGCTTTAAAAGCAAAATCCATGTTGGGACCATTCTGTAATGGCAATAGTATTGTTTTATTTCCAAAAATTATTCTATATTAAATATAAAAATGCACATTTCATTTAAAAAGTTCAGAGACGTGGTTTTCCCCCCAGTTTTTCCATACAGGAACTTATACAGACTTTAGCACAGACAGGTTTCTTTCAGAGCAGCACAATGCTCTTTACCACTTCCCTTTGGCAATGACAGGTCATTTTGAGCACTTGCCCATCCCTGCCTGGATCTGATGCTCTTGACACCAGACACACACATTTTAACAGAATTTCTAAAAGGGCTGTTTGAAAGACAGGTAACCCGACAGTAAAAAAAAAGTTACTAAAAATCTTTCACAGTACTTTTCACATGAAAATCTGTTCTGCAGTCACATTGAAGCTATGCATACTGTTAGAGCTTCAGCAAAAATGAAAAACAGAAGAGGGAAAAAAAAGAAAAATCACTTATGGGGAAGTTTACAGAAGCCTGGAGGATAATATAACATTTATCTAAGAAAGCATTCACATTCTTTGGTATTGAATATGTTATTGTACATAATGTAAAATAGTTTCCAGTGAAAATATTTTGAAATAACAAATATGCTATTTGGTTTCATTTTAGATATATCTTAGTGTTAAAAAATAAAAGGAATAAAGAATTTTCTATGGATAATGTGGGAATGAAAAATAAGCTGCTAGTTGGACCTTCACAATATTACTAAATCAAGCAGTATTAAGCATAAAATAATTTTTATTACTGTTACCAACAAATTTTAGTATGAAAGCACTGGAAAATTATAGCATGCTTTTTTCTTCAGCTGAGATTAATATATTGCCCTCTGAGGGCTGGAATACAGTGCTTGTGTGATAGCAAAAAACAAACCTGAACAGATGATAAGGGCAACGATTAAATAAATATAATGGATTTTACACGGGTGTGGGAGGAATTTGATGAAGAAAATTGTCCAAATTAAGTTTGTGACAGTCACTGAAATTTATGTGCTGCTTCTTGCAAAAGGTGTCTATCATCTTTAAAATCCAGAGGGGATCAAGGCATTATGTTCTGCAGTGGCATCTGTGTCTGAAACAGCACATTCCTCTTTAGGGCCATGCTGGATTATGGATTTAATATTAAACAGACTCAGAAAGAAAAAAAAAGATAAAATGGAACAGCAGCAAGACAACTGCTTTGTACATCATCTTCAGTTTATCACTGGTGGTCTCCATTCAAGAGTTGACTGAACTCAGCTTCAATAATTAACTCCTGCATTGGTCTGACCTATTCAGAATTATATCAAAACTGCAACCCACCAGAATAATTATATTTCCTTTTCCAAATTGAAAAAAAATAACAAGCAGAGCCATTGAATCTCTTCCTATCAGTACAGGTGATTTTTATTATTCCATACCATTTGGGGATTTCTCCTTTCCCCCCCTTTATGAAATGATGACACTTTTTGGTTTTGACATATTGCTCAATACCTAACGAGAATCTCACCAGAAAATAAATCCATAGTTGTTTTCATGACAGCAAATTACATGCCATAGTGTGACATTTAAATGTTGAATTTTAATAGCTTGTCAGCAGAAGTGAAATGCATTTAAAAAAATTAATATGTGAGAGAACAATGTGTCTGTCTATAAAATAATTCTGTTCGCAGTAGACATGAATGGTAAATACAGTGTCAAATGCATTCTATTTCTCAAAGAACATCTTCATTTAGTGAGAAAGGAGCTGCACGAATAGGGGTTAAATTCACCTCTCCTGCAGCTGCCCTGGATCTCTGCTGCAGTGATGCAGGTCGGGAAACTCCTACCAATATCCATGTCCAGGGCTCTCATGTGCAGGATCACTTCAGCAGAGGCAGTAAATGGTGAACTGGGCAGCTCAGTGAGGGAGGGATGCCCCCCTCAGCTGTGCCTGCCACACTCTTGTTGCCTCTCTTTTTCCTTGGACTGTAGAAATGATTGGCCAAACGTATTCTAATCACATTTAGTCACATGCAAGTGTTTCCTCCTTGCTGTTTATTTTAAACATTTCTATCAATAAATTTTTCACTTGCTACTTGTGTTATGGAATATGTTGATATTTAACTTAAAACAGCACTAAGAAGAAATCCATTTTCATCCTGCATTTACAATTATATAAGTTTTGATTCCATTTCATTTCTCTTGCTTACATAAAAGGTCCTTTAGACTCTTAGGATTATTTAATATTGGTGTACAAAGGCGCTGTGACAGGTGGTATGGCCATCTTCACAGGTTGGTATATACCCTGAAATTAAAGAAAATCTGACAACATTGTCAAAAATCAGCTTCTTGATAACATGTGGGAATCTGAGAAAACAAAGTTAACTGCTGAAAAATGGAAATTTGTATCCATTGGACAAAATAACCTATAGCTATACTTTGCCGGGAACAAATTTAATCCTCTTCTTTTTGGGGGAAATCAATGGAAAGCTTCACTATGCACAGCTATGGGCACAGGAGCACAGGAAGGCTGTTACCAGTCCTAAAATATTGAAATATCTGAATGTGCCCACTAAAAACTCTGAGCAGTGCTGGCCTGTTTATCCAAAACCAAACAAGAAACAGATTGAACATTAGACAATGAGAATGGCTAAAGAAATAGAAAAAAGCTGACTTCTTTATTCCTTAAGGTTTATATCCCACCTCCATGGAAATAGCAACTCTCTCCAAGTATCCTCTGCTGCTTTCTCCTGCAATTATCCCATTCTTCTTGAGTCACCACAGGTCCTACACCAGAATCTGTATTTCTCACCTTTATTTACCCTTCTCATTCTTCTAAAATGTTCTTTGTCTTTCATATGCTCCCCTGCATCTTGTGGCTGGTTTCAAAATATCTGTATCACCCAGCCAAGCACATCAAGGAAATCCTCTGAATTCACTTGGGAGCTCTCCTTGAGCCAAACACCAAAGGTATACACTGAGGGCATTTCAGACCTTGGCTTTTTGTCAAAATTCAAAACATAATGAACCACCGAGCTGAATGAATGCAATGGGTAGGCAATGGTTATCCTTGTAATGCTACATTTAAAAAAAAAAACAAACAGCAAAATCACATCAGGTAAATCAATAATTGAGAGGAATTCAATGATACCTGACTCAATGATTCTGGTAGGGGACTAACAAAGGGCATTTGTTTGAGTAAATACAAAGGTATTCAAGGTTCTATCAAACAGGAGCAAGAGGCTTCCTTTGCAAAGTAGGAGGCACCTGCCCTGCAGCACTTTTTCAGAGCCAGTTGCCACAGGAGGGGGAAATGTCCAAATTATAGAATCTACAGAACCTCCAAAGTCTCCTTCACATATCTTATCCTGACACTGTCAGAAATGAGGTACAGGCTTAGATAAAACAATAAGGAATAGGAGTTTTCTCACCTCCCTGAAAAATCAAAGTACACAGATCTAGGTGAACCAGTGCATTTATCTGATCATTTTGCAACTTGCATTTTTATTCCATTTACAGAATTCCATGTAAGAAAGTTGTTGGGGTTGGGTTTTTTTCCCTAGCACTTAAACAGAAATATTCCTTCCTCCCCAGAAAGATTCATATGATTTCTGCCAGACTGTCAACATTAGTGGCTAAAACCTCACCCACAAAACAATCAGTGCAGGGGAAATAGGAATGCACAGTTCCTTCAATGCCTTGACAGTCTGTCCCCACCTAGGGGCAAATCACTCCAACTATTCCTGTTCCCCTTCCCTATTTATTTTAGAAGAAAGGCTGACATGTCAGAAACTTGGCTGGTTTTTACCGAGTATCTCAGCTACTACAATAATCATATTACCCCTTTCTCCAAAGCATGCCTCACTCAAAGAGGTATTAACTATAATTTCCTTCATACTGCCCAAATTATATGACAACAAGGAAATCCAGATCACCTGCAGTAAATCCAAGCCTGTTAACCCAGGAATAAAAGAGTTGCGTTCATACCTAGCATGACCCTAACAGATTTGTTCTCCTGATGGATGTTGACACTCATGCTTTATGATAATAACTTCTTTTGAGTTAGTTTCAAAGTGTATTTTTAAAGGAGACAAGGACCAATTTGTTTTATTCTTTAAGGTTTATCTTTTCTATTTGTGGATAATACACTGAAGTTTTTTACTCAGGTTGTATAATCCTGTCTCCTTCTATAGGGCATCACTTGCACTGCTGGCATTGAAAAGCCAGATAAAAAAAAGGTGGCACTAAAATCATATCCATTGCATGGCAGTGAAATTAAATGTCTTTAATCAGTCAAGCTTCTTTAGAACAGATGAAATGAGATTTAAATTGGATTTAGAATTTGCAATTAAAAATATTTTGGTCTGTCAATCAAGCCTCAGCCAATTAGTTAGCAACATATATATTTTATTTCTAGAAAACATGTGCAAACATGTTTCAAAACCAGGCAAACCAAAACTCTCTATACTGCCAGTTTTCTAACTGAAAAGACTTTTAAAATCATTCTGAATATCTATACACTGAATTTTCATAAATACTCAGGCTGGAGACCGTGTTACACAAGTCACAATGTACACTGGAAAATCCTGGTATATCAGGAGTACAACCATTGAGCAGGACTGTTGAAAGCAACACTGCCTAATTAAGTAGCAGAGATCTGACAGAAATGTCTTCACTATGGCTTCAGCCTCCAACGTTTCAGAAGCTCACGTGGATGGTAACAAAAATACAGGCAGCTCCACAGCGAGGATGAAGGGTTGTCAATACAGTGACATTAGCATGCACTTTTGATTTTCTCCAACTAAACACTTAGTTTAATAAATTGAAACCATTTTACTGCTCTAAGTGGTAATATCAAGATATTGGATGAAAGGAATCCATAACAGAATGGTAATGAGGCTGCAGTATTGAATTTCCACCATTAAAATCCCCAGATAAGTTCTCCGTTTTCTGGACTTTTGATGGAAGGAAAAAATCAGCCAGAAACCCCAGGTATAACCTACTGATTTCCTATCACCAATCACTTGGAAAGTACAGAAGTGATTGAACTGAGGAAAATGCCTTTGTATGTAGCAGACTTGAGGTATCTAAAATTCTTGCCTGAAGCTGTATGTTCAAGCCCTGACAGAATGAATTGTGCATGCCAAGCCATACCACCCTTTTCTCATCCCTGTAGGGCTCCTGCCATAGCAAAATTACTGTCCATGTGCTGACCCACGTTGTTCCAGAGCTTCCATGAGCTGCACTGATGCTCTTTAGGGTCTGGCTGCTGTCTGAAGTTGTAGGTTCTCCAGAATCTGCCTGTACTGAGCCTATTCTGTAGCAAACAACACAAAGTCTGCCAGAGGAGCTTCTAACACTATGAAAATACAGCAGAATTTGGTTAAAAGAATTAAAATTCTATTATTTGGAATTTATTAATTTTTTCACTCACCACTTTTGATTAAAAAGAAATACTAATGTGCCTAATTGAAACCAAAAAAAGTCTGCTTTGCTTTTCACAACTGTGTTCACCACAGGAATCAAAGACCTATAAAAATATAGATGCCAAATAAGTAATTATAACCTTATACTTCAAGATGAAAAGGACAACACAAAAGCTGTTCATAGGACCAACCCAACCTCAATTTAAATCAGTAAGCCTGCATCATGTACTACCTTCCTGAACTCAGAGATCTTAACAGTTGATGCCAGGCAGCTTTTTTCTATAATTTTTTCCACTGTTTTTTCTACATTGTTTTTTAAACAGTCTTTCCTTTACTCTTCCTTTTTATACACAGAAAAGACAATTTTATTTTTTTTTTAATGCAGAAGAAGAAAATACCCTTACTGTAACAATCAATACAATTATCCCGTTATCCTACACTTTGGTATTTGCATTACTCTCCAGAATTAATTCAAGTAACTTTTGTTCCCTTATCAACAGCTCTTACATCAAAGTGGAAGAAAGAGACCTTACTTATTTATTTTCAAATCAGATCTGTGCTCCCCAGTGGTGAAACTGAAGAACAGAGTAAGTTCTTCATCACATTTTGGAAGGTGTTTTGACCTGCATGTTATTGCCAATGCTGTGAGTGTCAGTGCACAGGTGACAAAAATAGCAGCAATATCTTTTTTATTGATACTATATTCACTTTATCCCCCAATGTTAAATTTACAGCTCTCCCTAGGGAACTGATATCACATTCACATCCCCAGCATTCCAGCTGTATGAGGACCCCTCTAGAGCCAATATCAATCACACCATATGTTGGCCTGAAAAGCAGATAGTGCAGACAGGTCACCTCACCCTCTGACCTGGAGAATTAGAGTTTAATTATGAACACAGGCTCCACCTCCTTTGTTTTCAATTGTGGGACAGCACAAAAGAGGTTATAAATATTCAGAATTATCACTTTTACCTACTCTGCTTTCCCCTCACCCCCTCCCCTTCCCTGCAGTTCTTCTGATACTGATTCTTTTAGCAGTACAGAGAGATTTTAGTTCTGTCCTGAAGCTGTATCTCCTCTGGCTTTTGATCCAACAGCAGTGCCCGTCTCCCAGAAAGCACTAGGTCACTTGTAAATGCCTTTTTAAAGTCAATTCTGTTTTATAATGCCCAAGGCAAACAGCTATCAAAGCAGCTTTCTCTACCTCTGTCCCATTATGCTAAAACCAGCTTGGTGAGAATGGAAGGCTTAGACTTCACATAATCTCAGCAAGCACATAGCAAAAAAAGATGAACTCAAAGAACACTAAAGGGTTCAGATCCTTGTGTCACTACTGATTTCCTGTAAAATGTCAGCTAATCACCAAGGTCCGTGACCAAAAACATATTTAAGCATCTTATGTAGGTAGGAGACTTGCTACTGAAATCAATGGAAATATAAATATTTACATATCTCTGTGAACCTGACCCTTTAGTCCTTCCATGTCCCATCTGTGAAATGAGGATAACATTAATCCTTTATCTACCAGAGATAGAGAACACAAATGTTGAAAATTAAAAGGTGCTGAGATTTTACTGGAATATTAAAAAAAAAAAAAAAAACCAAAAAAAAACAAACCCCCAAAATAACCAACAACCTATCAAAAAAAAAAAAAATTAAATGGTGGAAAGTCTTAAAATTGGGATAAATATGCTCAATTATCCTTCAGTGCCTTCAGTGCAAACTTTCTAAATACAAAGTAAAGATTCTAACTTCACTTGTGCTTTTATCTTATTGCTGCTTTTCTGGAATATGCTGCCCTGATTCCTCCACAGAGGCTGGCAGTATAAGATACAGCAGATGCTGAACCTTTTAAGTCTTTGACAGTTAAGGTTTTTTTCATAAATTGTAACATTAAGTCCAAACACTCTGCTTCGTGTTTATGCTGCCTCATTTAGATGAACCTGCTTCTTCAACAGGAACACAGAAGCAAAATAGTCAAACTTATTCAGTTCTGCATTATTTGCCTGGCAACATGTTTTTATGAGATCCTGGAACATTTTTGACATCTCTGTGAATAAGGGAGAGAGACCCTTAACACTCCTCAGCACAAAGTGTCTCCCATCCAGATGTGCCTGCTCTGCTGTGGACAGCATCAAATGAATTGATGCCACCTTCTCTGTCACTTCTCCAAGCACAAGGGAGGCACAGCACACCCTCAGCAAGTCTTGCTCTTATGTGGGCACTTCCACAAAAATTCATTGGGCAAAAAACTGATGAAAACACTTTGAGAAAAGCACTTGTTACCAATTTATGTTTACTACAGGTAACCAGCTTTATAAGGAGTTAGTGGGCAACCAAAAATGTTTTTTTAAAAGGCATCTTGTCCAAAATAACACCCCTTAGAAATGACCACAGAGACAATTTAGGGAAGGGAGACACAGTTAGCCCAGATCCTGCTAAACTATTGTGGGACAGCATCTGGAGTACACTGGCACACTTTTTCTGGCAGGTTCACAACACTGCTTTTCTGCTACCAAATGCTTCCAAAAAAATAATCCTGAACACCAGCCTTGTCATTGATTTCATAAATAAAACAATATAAAAAACAAAAAACAATCCCATTTTTTAATGTAGTAAAAACAACACTTTTCCTAGAGTAATGAAAATTCACTAAAGAACATTAAAAAAGAAGCTCAGTCCCAGAGACAGTAATGGAAAATGGGGCCAACAGCAGTGTTTCAACACAGCCAGAATTTGATACTAATTAAGAGCAATGTAAGAAATTAAAGGGTAAATGGACCTATTAGATTATCTTCTAAGTATACTGTTCATAAAGAAACAGCTTTTCTAACATTCAAATGATGTATCATATGGCACAGTCACTCTGAATCCCAAAGCTGTCCATCCTTAGAGCCCATAGAATTTCTTAGTGAAAAATAAGCCAAGACACAGATTTCAAGGCAGATGGAATGCAGCTTCCAGGAACTTAGTTTGCAAAAGATTAAGGGGCAAATAATTGGGTCCTTTCCACAGCTGGATCACAGTTAATCTTGGGCTGCCAAAACAGGATTTGGAGCAGGTCCATGGCAGATTCCATTCTGCCCTTAACTTTCCTGTACTTTTCCATATCATCATCATCATTTCAGTGAAATCAGTTCATCTGTTTCCCTGTCCAATCCAGAGGGTGCTGGTGTTCTCCTTTTCCATTAAAAGCACAAACATAGGATGTATGAAAAGTTCATACTGAGAATCAGTGGTGATACAGCCAAAGGAAGGATCCAGAAGACACAGTGGACATAGCTATGTGATATCTCAAAAAGTGATGCAGGACAGTGGCCCAATGGTCTATTACTGTGCAAACCTAAACCAAGTCTCCTATGAAACCCACTCCTACTGTGTGTATCACCATTTACAAACCTTCTAGAAAACAGTTAGTTTAATTTATTAAGAAAACCAATCTTTACTCCTGATAGGCATAAAAGCCCCATATTAGGATAAAAATACTAGATCCAGGTTTTATTTACATCATCCTGCAGTAATTACAATTGAGGAGAAAGTGTCCTCTGGTGTAGAAGGTGGAGGAGTAGCTCTCCCTGGGCTCTGGCACCAGTGCAGTTTGTCCTTGGAAATGCAGAACTTTTTCCAGTTGTCACTCTACTTCAGAATAATTTAGGCTCCTTTGAGAGGTGCCAAGACATTGTTCACAACGAACTCTGGGAGTCCTGGCCAAAAGAGGAAACTATTTTAGAAGTTATTTTAATGGAAAACAGAACAGCCATCCCAAAATTGTGCCAAGTCATTTTCTCAAGAGGACTCAAGAATCTATATGAATAAGGGTATTTTCCTTGAGGAAAGACAGTATTCCAAAAAAATGCCACTAATATTCAGAGACTGAATTTTGGAGACTGACTATCACTGCTCTATTAAGCACTTTTAAGGGACCCCCTGTGCTGACAAGATGTAATTATTTCTCATCTTTCCTCCTATTTCATCACATCATGGCTTCTTTGCTTTAATGGCAGCTTTTAGTTGCTTCTATGTATTACAAGTAGTTTTTCCTTAGTAAAATACAAGAATTGTGAAGTCCCTAAAAAAAAAAATCTGAGTTTCAGAAATGATACAAGGGAAAAACTTACATTTGCTTGGTGTCTTACATTTCTGAAATCTACCGCAAAGCATCTGCTACCAATCACTGTCAGAGGAGGATGTTCAGCTGGATGAATCACCTGAGTGAGCTAACACTGCACTTCATCATTTACCAGCCCAGAGCAATGGGTTTTTACACTTATCCAGACTTGTTAGCTGGCTAAACCACACAATTGCTTCTGGACCTTTTATTTCAGTCTGCAGAAATGTGTCAGCAGATCTAATGGCTTAGCAGGGAAGGGCAGGACAGATGTAAATATTTGTTTACATGTTTACAATTGTTTACAAAACCTAATGGTGTTTTGTTGCCATGGGGTAATGTCAATTAAAGCTTATTCAGACTCATCTGCAGCAAAAAGAAACCAGCTACATGATGGGACTGTGCTTTTTACATCTTCCAGGTATCATCTGACAAAGTCTTTTCCCAGCTTTGCCAAGACATAAAAACAAGTTGGATTCTTTCTGAGCCCAAACAGAAGGGAAGCCAAACAGAAATGAGTCACTCAAGGAACTCAAGGACTCCTTTTGAAGAATCCTTCTGTAGGTCAAGTTCACAATGCTCACTATTAGAAATGCTGGATGCAATGATGGACAATTGAAGGAAATGGCCAAAAGTTCAAAGACCCTTTATCTTCAACTTGTAAACAACGCAAATAGATACAGAGGTTAATGAAAATTATTGCTGAGGTTGAGAATGTAATTTTCCCTATGACTTGCAAGCTAATTCCTGGCACAAAGAGCCATGTAACCCCAACTGCTGTTGTGTGGCCAATCCTGATGGAATGAACACGTGTAGCTCTCCCCCTGTGCGTGGCCCAGCTACAGCAAACCCACTGATCAAATGGAGCTTCCTCCCAACACACAGCAGCCTACACACATACACACACTCTGCAATGATTGACTTTTTATTGCCTAACTAACTCAATAAAACAAAGCTGAGCAATTCTGCAGCCTGGGAATGAGGGATGTACTGTAATTTGATATAAAGTTCCTTAAATCTCATATTTATAGGAGCTGCAGAAGGCATTTCCTAAGTTGTAAAGAATGTAAATATCACTTGTGCAACAACAAACTATGCTTATTATGAGAACTAAATCTAGAAATACTGTCCATTAATCAGCACCCTAGCAAAGCAGGTAAAGAGACTGATTGTTGATTATTCTGTATATATCTGTGATTCAATTCCAGATGAGTAATTTTTCTCTGAAAAATAGACACAGACACCTGATGAAGGCTACACAAATTGAAAGAGCACATGTAAAATATAAGATTCATTATTCAGAGTATAGAGTAACACAGCAAGTACCACCAGGAAGGAAATGCTACATCCACACTACAATTCATAAGAGGTATAATAGCCTCAGGACATTTTTTCTTCATCTCAGAACTGGTGACACTACTCTCAGGGCTCCTGCATTTTGTTGAAATTCTGCTTTGTGGGATTCAAAGGCCTGCAGTGACAAAATCAATACGCATGCTCCACCTGCTGCTTGCTCCTCACTGCACCACTGAAGTTGTAGCATCTATGCAGTGATGGATGCTTTGGAAACTCCTACAAAAGGTTATCAATGCTCTGACTCAAAAGGTTTCACCAGGTTTCTGATATCATACGTGATTTTCATATCTGAAATTACCTGTAAAAGCATCTTACCAACTTACCTAAGTGCATTTTCATAGGACACAGAGTCAGCTAGCCAGACCTTTTAGTAGATATATTTGGGAAATTATTTATGCAGGAGAAAATTTTGAAAGGGAAATTTAAAAAAAAAAACTAACAAACTTGAAAAATTGATAAAATAACACCTGTGAAAATAAATTTCTGCCTTGTTCTTGATGCCAACAGTGTCTACACCACTAGACATTGGAAGTATAATAGCAAAAAGCCATATTGACTTAATAATACTCTGCTTTCCAGAAAAAAAAATGTCACACTATTTCAAGAAGTTACATATTAATTGAAGAGCTTGTTGGCCTATTGCTCAGCCATCCAGGAAGGAAACCAAGAGACTCAATTCTGGCCCTTCAATCCCTCAAGCCCTAACTGGTCATAGTGTTGCAAAACTCAGTTTGGAACAGGCAGTTCATCCAATCCTTCCAACGTCGTGGCACAGATCAGCCAGAAAATAAGGACATTTTTTTCAGGCATGTTTTGATTCCAGCATCCTCTACTTGAACTTCTGAGTATTTTTCTCTGTTTTTCCCTGAATCCTTGAAAACGAAAAATTAAAATAAAGAGGAACATCTTAAAATACTCCTGTATGACAAAAGTAGAAAATCAATGTCATTTCCTTCTTAGTATCACCCACCCTCAGCTGCATCTTGCTCAGAGAAACAGCAGGGAGGTGAAAGCATCTAAAATGGAAGGTTTCATTATAAAAATTGATGCTTTCCATAGCCTTAGCACAGAATGACTAACATAGAAACAGAGATAGGTGCTGTATTTTAAAATTAATGAAAGAGTACTAAATAAAGACATTTCAGATCCACTTTATTTTTAAGAGGGAAAATACTTCAGTTTGACTATTTCAACAGATCTGCTTTTACGGCATTTATGTGAAAATTATAAAGATAAAATGGCTTTTTCTCTCCACAAAAAATAATATTACACAACTTATTCACTAAAATATGAAAGACATGCAAACAGTTATCTTTTCTTCTATGAAGTACAAAAAAATAAGTGAAATTATAGGATCACAAGAATGTTCTCAAGGCTAAAAGCAGAACTTCTTCCAGTGAAGATGAGTTCATACCATCAGTTATCAGGCAAGGACCTGTACCATGATCTGTCCAACTGAAGTTCAAGAAAAAAAACAGGATCTATTCTAGCATAAGTTGAACAAAGAAGTTCATGGCAAAATAACAAAGCAGGATTAGAAATTGCCTGAGCCCCTGCGATTCAACAAAGGTCAGAATTTGAGTACTGATTAGTTTATGCTGCTACATGGATAACTGATGAGACCCCAGAGGATTCCAGAAAAATAATTAAAATGTTGCAAGAGCAAGGCCAGAGCAAACTGCAGCAAAGTTGTTTTTTTTCTTTTTCAGTGACCCTGGCACCAGGAATTTAAAATTGTTTCTCAGGTTCTGTTCAGTCTGAATAGGACTACTGAAGCTGTACCCAGAAGCTCCTTATCCTTGGAGTACAAGGGAATTCCTCTAAACACCTCTCCAGGGCCTGGAATATGGGGCTGAACTTAAATACTGCACTCAGTGAGACACAAAGGACCAAATTCAGGTGAATAAATGAAAGACAGAGGTAATCAGCCAGGGACTCCCCAGTCAATGGACAGCTAAAGCAATACCATGAGTGAAATCAAAGATATGATTCACTTTGCCCTGCAATTTTCTGAATTTACTCCCTTTTAGGCACCCTAGAAGTGCTGGTTTTTCTATTGTTTTAAAGAGCCCAGGAGAGAGAGGCTGCAGAGGCCTCTGTGTGTGAGCTGGGGCTGCCCACCCCATGGGAGCTCACAGGGTGGGCTCAGCAGGGTCAAGCCAGGGTGGCAAAGAACCAGACTTCCAGAACCACCTTGAAAGTCACTGTCACAGGCTTCCAGAACCACCTTGAAAGTCACTGTCACTGAGAATGGGATGGGATGTGCAGGGAAAATGGAATGGGATGTGATGGGAGGAGTAGGATGGGAAGTGAAGAGGTGGAAGTTTAACAGTTTTGTAAATTTACAACCCCTTAGCTATTTATATTGAGTCAAGCTGGCCCCCATGGAGCAAATGTAAACCTGCTTTCAACAGAGCTGCTAAGAGCAATTGAAATAACATCTTCATCCATTTAACACCAGCTGCAATTACCAGAATGTGGGTCACCTGTCCACACACTGAGCAAGCTGGCATAAGGAACAAGGTCTACCTCCCTGTTGTGCTACAGCTTTCTGTGACACTTAGCTGCTGGCCTAAGAACAAGACATGAATGTCATGTCTTCCCAAAGCTCAAAGGAAAACAATTAGTCACAAGGAACCTGGAACGAGGTGAAGGATTGCAGAGGAAAAGTAACAATAAGGCGAACAAAGAGAAGGACAAAGTCATGTGCAAGAAAGCACAAAGATATTTCCACACCTTCTTCAGTCACCATAACCTGGTGAGAAAAATAGAGTGGATTTTACAGTGAACCACCAACCTTAGAACAACCTTAGAGTTTTTATGTTGACATATTTTTATATATTAATTTTCACACTGAAGGAAGGTCTTTAAGACCCCCCAGAACAATGCCAGTAATGCTTTACTGGCAATGGTAGGCTGAGCCTTCAAATAGATTTTTAGCATAATGCAGGAAGGAAATCTGTTAGTTCCTAAAGGAGATGAATGCAGTAGTAAAGATGAAACAATAAAATTATTCAGGAATATTTCAGCAGAACAGGTAAGTGACCAATTTCATCTAAAATCTTATCAAAACATGAAGTGGGATTGCTTATATACTAAGTGCTAAAGTTGAGCACTTGATTAGACTGCCAAATCTGGGAGGACCAGAAGCAGATTAAACTTTGGATACTTATACACAGTGATCAGACACTGCAGAGCAAAGGAAAGATTAGATGATCATAACTAATCTAAATTTTAATTAAAATTTAAAAGGAGACAGGTTTTGCACTGCCCACAAGGGAGAAAAAGCAGAGTTACAAGATGGGTTCAAGAGTATTTTTCTCATTTCTGAATCAAATTTGGTATCCACTCTTTCTAAGGTTATTCTTAGCTAAAAGAAAATTCTCTCAGTTTAAGTAACTACCACTGAGGACCACATTCCATTTTCGTTTATTGACTGGTGCAATTACCTCACAGGTTAATAAGATGGGTAGTTAGAAGTTTTTCCGTGTTGATGAACATTTTAATTTTAAACTTAAATTTAGTGTCTTGATTCCTGAGCATTGAGTGCCCTCTGCTCAAGCCTGCAGGCACTGTCAGAACAAAGTTCACTGATGGGAGAAAAGGGAAGAATATTGTATCATTGTCTCTCCCACATATATGCAAAAATGTTAATGCCCAGTCTTGCAGTTTTCAATGTTGAAGATGTTGATGATGTCAGGGCCATCATAACCCAAAACATAAAATAATGTATTTTCCTTCCTATGTAGGGCTGATTGACTTATCTATTATGGTTTAATTGGGTGGAGAGTTTAACCCTTCTTCTATTTAGAAATAGTTTGAAATTCATTTCTAACTTCTGTAAAAGTATTTACTACCCATAAATATTTTATGGGGTGTTAAAGTGAATGATTTTTCACTTAATGAATTTTTATCACTATTTCTTTTTTTTCCAGAAAAGAGTGGCCTGGCCTTAGTCACATAGAGCTGACCTTACCGAATACTTTCAGTGCATGATGATACTCTTTACAGTTAGGATACATAGAGAGCTTTTTCTGAAATGCTGATAAATATAATCAGTCTATCAGGTTAGAAATGTATGGGTGATAAGTATTGAATACATATGAAGAGTCCTAATATGATCATTTAAAGAGCAATTGTCCAAACTTTTAGAACTTGTCTTTTACACTGCTGATCAAATGGGAACCTTGGAATTTCAGAGAGAACAGACCTTTATGATGGAGAGTTGTAAAGAGAAAAAGTATGTGAGTGAACAAAATAACTGTCCTTTTGACCATGTGGAATTTTGAATTAGGTTTTACACTATTTTGCAGTATTGGCTGGTATTAAATCCTTCCAACATCTTGAATGTGACTATGAGCTGGATGCCTGCTAAAACCTAATAACTATAAAATCAATGAAAAGCTCAATGTTTAACACTATTATGAGTGTCTATAAAATAGTGAGTAACTATAAAATTATCAGAAGTGAACACAGTTCAGTTAGAATTTACCTGGAAAAACTTGAATGAAACTCATCAGCAATTAGAAAAAGCTGAGCTGGAATGCTGAAGTCTTTTCATTTCATTACTCTCTCTACTGAAGAAGGGATGAAGAGACATCTGAAGACTCAATACAGCTTTCTAGGAATGTATCAAAGAACCAGAGGATGCTCAGGCAGGAATTTTAGCTCTTCAAAAGAGCCACATAAAAATAAAAGGAACAAAAAAGTTAAGTTTCTGAAACATGACAGACTCAGGAGCCTTACACTTTCTTTCCCAGTCAGAGGTTTTGCATTGTTGAGTAGCTCACAGATAAAATAAGGAAAAGGAAATCAATTATCTTACCATGTTAAAGAAATGTGAGAATACAGCAGGGGAGGGAAACGTCACAAACCTCAAAGTGGGAAACAAAATGTAGTTTAATGTATGCATGACATATGCCAAGTCAAGCAATAAGAACATTCAATGTCTTCCTAAAAGACTGGAAATCATTTAGCAAAATATGTAGTGCAGATCCATGCAATGTTTAATTAGAAACCAGACAACAATAGGAAAAACACTAAAAATTTGGGGAAAACTCCTTTTTTGCCATTTTAAGGCTGGGAGAAGCTGTAAAAGAAAAACTGAGCAATGGAACACTGGAGGGATACTACAATTTTATTATCATGAACTGCTTTGTCTATCCATGTATAGGCAGAGCAAAACAGAGGAGGAGGCCTGAAATGCAGCGAGTACATGCTAAGAATCAGCATGAAAAAAAGAAAATGTACAATTTAAAAGGAAATTTAACATTACTCAGCCTTTTCAGGAGACTGCTGTGTTTGTCAGAAGCACTCTAACACAGCCACGAGGTAAAGAATGAAAACAACTTAAGTGGAAAATAAAAAGCCACCAGCATATTTTATGTGTATATATATTTTATAAGTGAATATTTCTACTTTTTCTACAGAGAAGGGGAAAAAAGAACTTTTGTGGGAATTTTCATTTGTTGCTAAAATAAAGTAAAGCCTCAATCTTATCATGATTGTGAGAGGGACAAAATCTACCTACTGAAGTTATGTATTAATTAATTAAATAATGACTTTGACAAATAAGCCTAAAAGTTTCAGAATTTAGAGTACCTATTAAAAAACTAAAAAAATATGTCAAACACTGTCATTAAGAGCTGGCATCTTAAAAGAACATGAAGCCGTGTAGATAGAGATTAGAACTGCAGATAAGAATGTGCAATGAATATAGAAATAGAAAAGGAAAATATTCCCTAGTTATAAACAAGTAAAAAAAAAAGGCACTGGTAGTGAAATGATAAAAAAATAGTTATATTTTGAATATGTAAATAGGCTATAATTACAGATTAATGGTAGAAAATGGCATAATTAGTCTGGATATGCTATATTGTTATTCACAGTCCCCAAAAGTGGTGTTATTAGAGAATATAGCACCTAAAGAAGTAATCTCATGGTTGATTTGAGACTTGCTGATATTCCAAGTGTGGGAACAACTGATAATGAACAGCAATTTGATTGATGCATTTTCAAGTGTGTTTTAAAAACATATTATACACCTATATCACTTCAAACTTAATGGTCCTGTGGAAGGGGTTAATTTTTTAAAATTATCTAAGAGAGTAAGAATGAAATTTAGAACTCCTTGTGATGTTATTAACAGGGGAACACATTCATGAATATCCCAAATACAAAGACTTTGAGCTGCTGCTCAATCCAATGCTGAGAACCATCCAGAGGATGCCTGCTGAGCTTGCTCAGGGAAGTCCAAAAGGAAAAAGAAGAGGCATGTGCAGCTTCTTCCACAGGAGGAAGAAACAAAGACAGTCCTCAGTTTTCAAAGATCACAAAAAGAACAAATTGCAAAAGAGCCAGCACACGGAAAAGACAAAACATTAATGCAAAGGTTAAAATTCCTGAGGTGCCACACAGATCTAAACAAAGAAAGCAAGGCAGGAATTTATCAGCAGCCTTAAATATTTGCATTATACTATCACTAATTTCTAAGTTTCCTTTGGAAGAAGATCTGTAAAATTACCTGGCCACAAAGAATTTGATATAATTGTCACTGCTAGTTGGTGTAAACATGACACAAAGGAGGCATGCAGACCTTTTCTCCTTTGTACCAAACACATTAGTTAATGTATTTGTTTATCAAAAGCACAAGTAAAAGATCTGATTGGTCATTCTATTTAAACAGGAGAATGTGGTGCTATCACAATGACATATATATCTTCCAAAACAATAAAAAATAAAATTGTGCAAAATCAAAAAGCTTTACGCAGTGGTGTTGTGGATGCAGATAAAACACTATGTACATTGCAAAAAGCTTTCCTCTGTAATTTTTAATATCTTTCCCAGGATACATGGAATCTGTTTCACTCTAATAATTTTCATAATTCCAATGCACTCTTCATAAATACCAATTTCCTGAAAAGATCATTTTTCACAATTATATTATATGGTATCTGACAAGTCAGTGCCATGTCAGATTATGTCCGGTAAGCAGAGCAGCCATACAAAGAAGCAAAGAGAAAAAAAAATAAAATCTGTTTTGTTTGATTCTGTGCTGTGTAACACATGGGCGTCCAAAACAGGATCTGCTGCTCTGTAAATAAATCTTTTTGCTTTTTCTGAAACTCATTCTTTTCTGAACTTCCATTTATGTCTTTGAAGACTGAAAAATATCAGTGGTGCTTCAGCCCTTAACAAAGGCAGGAATTTTTTGCAATCTTTTCAGCAGGTTTTTGTCCATTGAGCCAAAAAGTGAAGGCAGTGTGACAGTGATACCAGGAGAAGGTAAATATGTCCAGTCCCAGCTGAGTTCCTCTGGTGTAGCTCATCATGGGAGTTATGCTTCAATTCCTGGCTTCAGCAGCCATCTAGGAGAAGAATTTGCTCCATAGACAGATGTCTGGAGCAGGCAGATGCCCAGGAAATTAGATGTAAACACACTGCTCTCTGCCAAAGAAGAGTTTGCCTTCATTTATATCAATATTTCAATTTAAAGAAAAACCTGCTTTCTCCTACCTCTCAGGGTTTCAGGTTTCTGTATTCCTCCATAATGATGTGATAATCACCTCACAAATATGGGCAAGAACTGCACCATTCCTTTTAAGTTTATTTCAAAACTGAACTTATAAAGACTTGCTTTCAACTCTTACCTTTCTTGGAGTAAAAAATTATACTTTTTCTTGAAAAATAGTCCTGAGTGAAAAAAATATTTAGCAACCCTTTTGTAATTCACAAGCTATATGTGACAGGTCACATTCATTTCAATTTTCAAGCTAACCAATTGTAAATCATTTCAATTTTTTAAACAAATCTGCTGTAAGAGTATAAAATTATTTCTAGCAAAGTTGTATTAATCACCTTACACTTAACTGGTTAGAATTAATTTAAGACAGATAATTTTTTCTCCCTGTCAAGAGCTTCCTGCATTGCAAAGAAAACAAACAAGAAGGAAAAATACTATTTTTTTCAAATAGCCTGTAAAGATGTTGCCTATTTCCACAGTCCATGAATCTCTCCAGAATTTCTTGCTCACTTAAGCTACATGAATTTAAAAGCACATCCTAGTCTTTTTGGTTCTCTTAATATTACTGTTGATATCTGAATATCTTAAGCAGGACTTTCTTCATAACAGAGTGAAATAAACTATTTTGTTTTAAATTATTATTTTGAACAAGGTGTTATTGCAAAAATTAAGTGACAGCAAGCATGCTGAGGAATTATTTAGGAATGACTCCAGCTCACATAAAAATAAAGAAAGAATATACATAACTGATCTGTTTTTCAGTCACTCTACAAATTTCCTGCAGAGAAGTGAAAATAGATGTAATTCAATTACATTTTGAGTAAAAAAGAAAACAGAAGCTGAAATACTGATTATTAGTCTAACACACTTTGTTTTCAATACACAGCAACCTGTCAAGCTGTGCTAGAAACAGAGTCCACAGAGCAGGGAGTGAACACAAAACCTCAACTTCCAGCTCAGGAGACACCACAGACACGGTGAGAAGGCACAAATGCACAAAATACTTCTCTGGGCTTGGGATCTTATTCCATTTTTCCCCCCAAACATGCAGAGCCCTCTCTCAGAGGCAGCATCCAAAGTCAGCTGGGCACTTGTTGTGACCCTGAGCAAATCCTCTCGTCCTGATTTTTTTAAGGAATTGTGTCCTTCAGCCTCACCTCTGAGCTTGTCCCTCAGGGAATGCCCATGGCTGTGGCAGCTCACACTCACAGAGTTGGTACCACCTTATCATGGTGCTATTTCTAACCCCTGGGACTGTTTCTAATCCCATGAAACACACATAAATGCCTTTTGGAGCATGCAGTTGAAAAATACTACTGTTCTGATTTATTATAGCTAACGGTGGCATTTCAAGTACTGTTTATGCTTCATGTTTGAGTTATGATGTCCCATGCTTAGCTCTCCTATCTCATTTTTTCATGACTCTGATGTACAGGTCAATAATCAATGTGGAACTGTTTCCACAACCTTGTTGAAAATTTTATTTTAGTGAATACTTTGCCATTACAATATAAATATCACTATTGTAGGCACAAGAAGAAAACAAACAAAATTGATAAATTTAATGCACTTAGGTAAAAAAATAGGAAAAAGTATTTTCTGCATCTTAGCTTAAACAAGGAAATGCACACATGATTTATCATTCATGTATACTCCATAAAATATCTTCTTCCAAGTTGGACAAGAGGATGCAGAAGACCAACCACAGGGATAAATATCTCCCTTTCCTTCAGGCACTACTCATTCACCCCTCTACACTGATACTTCCTTCACTTTCATTTTCAATTGATTTAGACCCATCTACGTGGCATCCTTCTGACTGTCCTGTTTATCAGACAATGAAATATGTTTCAATTCCTCATAAATTATTGTGGATTATAATATAAAGTACCATCAGCTCCAGAAAGTGATTTGTCATGTTTCAGCAGCAGTGAGAAGGGTTTTTCCCATATAGACAGACCCATTTATAAACACTGAACCTTCAGAAAATCTTCATGAGGGTTTGAAGGACTCAAGGACAGTGTGAGTGAAAATGAGCAGGGGTATTTGAATGCTAACAGATCATTTCTTTGTAGGGAACTGTCTAATATTCCAAGGCATTCATTTCTATCATCCATCTACCCAGTCAATAGTGCAAAGAAAGACTCAATGTGTAAAGAAGACATAAAATCTGTATTATTATGAAACCTGAATTCAATTTTAGTCAAAGTCCTTTATTAAATAGATTATCATCAGGTGTGTCACTCATCTAAGCCTCTGTCTTATTCTTCCTCATTGTAGTAAACATTTTGGGTTGGCAGAGTCACAAATTCTATTTGCTATTCACATCACATTGTCCTTTGTTTTATACATCTCACCACACACTCTTCCATTTGGGCCATGATTCAAACATAGGCAACACTTACTTACAAGCAATCGGCAAAGAAGGATGAAAAAAAAATGTACATTTTACAAGGTCTTCTATTGCTTTTAAAAAAGAAATCCTATGGAAGGAGATGTCAACAGACTATTTTCAGGGTTGGGGAGGAAAAGGAAGATCTTAGTAATTCTGCAAGAATACATCAGGAAGATGTATATATATATATATATATGTGTATATATATATATATATATATATATGTATATAATGAAATAGAAAAAGCAAGTCATATTAGAAAATTAAATAAATAAGAACCTAGAAGACCACTCAAGTTAATTACCCTCAGAATATTTTATCCTTAACTGCATATACATCTAATAAAAATAGAAAGGGTTCAACATAGGCATTACTAAAATTTTTACTAATCACAACACCAGCTGTACAGTCTTTCATGGGAACATTGTCCTGCTGTTTACAGAAAGTAGAGAGTAGATGCTGTCCCCTACCCATTCCAGGGCAGGTGAGCACCACCAAGCTGAGCTAGACAGAACTCTTTTGGAGATAACAAGAATGGGGTATTACACAAATAAAGCAAATAAGACCTCTGAAAAAATTAAGCCCTTCCTGGTAGTTGCCTGAAATATTAGTGATGTCCTGACAATGTTTTGTCCAGCTTTACTGCAGAAATGCTTATCCCATTTTAAACACCCTGTGCAGGAGAACTGTCAGAGTGACCATCACAGCCAGAAAACACCACCTGAGGGCTGGATGTCTTACATCTAACAGCACCTGTAAGCAGCAGCGTTTTGTCTGAGCAACCTTATGTCAGTAATCCATCAATTTGATAGTATTGATTCTATTCCTTCCATATTTCTGTCCCCGCTAAACAAAATTTGCAAGGTACTAAGAGTAAAAAGAAAAAGTTATTTTATGCCATCCATTATTTTAGCAAGAGCATTCCAGCATTCTCTTATGTTTCATAGATATATTTAAGATTTCCTTCATTGGGATACCTAGAAACCACAAAAACAACTTGCAAAACTTTTGTAACAGTTTGAATTCACACATTTGTGTATGTATCTATGAATATCACAACTAAAGCAGATAAAAGCAAAAGTCCTTTATTTCCACCATGGTTTCAATCTGTGTTTTCCATATCATTTTCCTGCTATAAGAAACTATGAGACAAGACTAAATTTCAATGTGCAAGTTTCCTTAAAAGAAGCATACTATGGTTTCCTGCAACAAAAAAGTTAAATGCAGGGAGGTGGGTTGTGGATAACAACAGTCCTAGGAAGGGTGGGTTTATTGAGCAGAGGAGCACTTCAAAGGGGAGGCCACATCAATTCCACTGAAATAACCAAAATCTTCTGGCTAGGAGGGAGGTGGAGGCAGGTGAGCATCCTTTGAGATGGCCTGGGGTATCCCATCCCCTCTGAATGTTCCTTTCACAAGGACATCAGTCACCCTCAGATCTCTGACCTCTGACATCCTCACAAGAGAAGCTTTACACAGGACACCTGACCTGTATTCAGGTGATGTAAATAACTGCTGCCTGTCCATGTGCATCATCACTGTAGGTATTTATTTAGGTGACCTAATGACATGAATGTGTTCTCTCCTCCTCCCTCACTATATGCAAACAGAGACCAGACACAAGTTTTTTCACTCATAAAATGTTGCTCTGACAACAGAGTATTTTCATAACTTTGCTTGCATTACTTAGCCTTTAGAAAGTGACAAGTGAAAGAGCCACAAGTACTATTCACATGTAACTGTTAATCAGGCAGGAGCTACTACAATCAAGTTTTGCTGAGTTTGTCTCACTTGGATGGGCTACTAGACAGCAAATAAACCCCTGGAAAATTTTTTAATGCTCTAAATAAGTGTCCCAACTAGAAATTCAGTCTCTAAGAAGGGTCCAAAACTTCTGAGAAACCAATTTTTTCTCATAATAAACTACCATCATGCTAATGCAATATTACTATTTTGTCATTGTAGCTGGAAAATATTTAGGTACCAACACCTACACAGATGATGCAAGTGCAAAGTTAAACATTCCAACAATAATCTTGGAACAATTTGGATAACAAGAATATCTTGGTCCAGTGACTGTCTACAAGAGATGTTTAGTTCATATATTAGTATCTGAAAGGTTTGTTCACCTTACTGGATTTCACTTTATTCAAGTTTTTATTTGTTAGCTCAAGTTATGCCATTCAAAAGCTAGAAAATCCTTTCTGGCTTTGGAAAGAGCAGAGAGATTAACATTGGAAAGGTGAACAAAAATTAAAAGAAACAGACCAGCTGTAGCTGGCAATGAAATCAGAGCAGTTTTTTATCTGAATTTATTAGAAAGTTCAGAACTGTTTTCAACTAACTGGAAGTTCTGTGTTTTCTGCCCATGCACCCTAAAATATGCTGTGGTGAAGAAGGCAAACTCTTTTTCTTTCCTGCTGATTTATTTATGTGACACCAGCACTCATGGATGCTAACATTTTCCAGTGCAGTGTCAGTCACAGCCATGTGCTACACTGGGAGGAAACACTTCTCCTGGAATTGCTTCCCCAGCTCCTCCTGGCAGATTCAGTCAATCCAAAGGCTTTTGACTTTTATAAAGTGTGCACCAGCAGGGCTGAAACACAAATGTGTTCAAAAACTTCTGGAGACATCACCTCAGAGGGAGCACAAATAATTGTAACCCCCAGTGCATCTAACCCCAGAGCAGAGCTTTGACTGTACCTCTGTGTGAGAGCTGCTCCAGGATGATCCTCAGGTGCTGCAGAACAGGGGCTGAAATGTCATATTTATAGATGTCTATTACTGGCACTTGCTGACATCTCCCAAATATTCCATCTGCAGGAAAGAGAAAAAAGAAAAGGAAAAAGACACATTTGGTTTCCTGAGAGGAAGAAGGGCGTGATGAGATGCGCATTTCCAATGTCTCCTAATTATACACTGAAGGAACCTTTTAAAAGACACTTTAAAAAGCTATCAAAGGACCACTGAAGTCATGAGACAGAATATTTTCTATCCAAATAAATAAATACTGGAAAGAATATTAGTTGGAGGAATATCCTATTGTATGAGATAGGCATACAGTTTATTTTATGAAGTATTTTCAGACTTCTGCTTCCCTAATCTTTAGATGTAAGACTTCTTTACTGACAATTCAGTGAGAGAAAATCCTAATGTACAATGCCTACTATTGATGTGGATAAAACGTGCAGCACCCAGAAATATAAATATTAATTTGCAGAAACTATGTGGATTTGCTGAAACATTTTTAATGTGGAAGCTGTGTGTTAGGCATTGGTAAATGAGAACTGAATCCATAATGGCTAGTAAAGGCTCATTTCAAGAAGTACCCTCTAATGAATGCAATAAAAGAAAGCTCCTCACAGAACAATGAGATATTAATGTGGCCTAATTTATTTAGCTCCATTCCATTTGTCTGAAATGACAGACTCTTCTCATCAATGTCTTTTCAAATCACACCTTCTAATTAATTTAGCTTCTTATTAGTCTTTATTTAGAGAATTGTTCATTTTGAGGCAAGCTTCCTGTGTATGTGTGGGAGGAACAGGGAGTTCAAACATTCAAATTACCTTTCTCCCTTTCATACAAAAGCCTAATTCAGAGTCTAGGTGCTTCACATACAATCTGACCATCTGCAATTCTGGGTCTCTGAGAAAGAAAGTGGTTTCATTTATTGTTCAAAATAGTTCTCTTCTATATAGTGATCCAAAGGAAGCAATTTAAATGCAACAAGTTTAATTAGCAAAATATTCTACTGCAATCCTAGTTTTAACACAGTAATTACTTCTGCTCTGATACTACATCTATGCTCCAAAAGGAGAACTGCATCAGATGAGCAGAAAATAAGGGTAAGCATTAATTTGCAAATGTCCATTACTTTCTGTGCTACTTTACAGAGCTAAAAGACTACAAATGGGAACTACTGGCCCAGCTGTTCACTAAACACAAATAATGGCATAAAAGAAAATAAACCAAACCAGGATGCAGAAAAAGGGCATTATTAGCCCTCACTGTTAAACACAAATACCTCATTGAAATTAGCCAACTTTTTCTTTCTTCTCCTTTCCAATCCTCCTGTCACTTACAACTGTCAAATTAAGTTAATTCAAATTAAAACCCTACATCTGAATCTAATTTTGCTATTGGAAGCTAGGTTTAATTTGGAAACCACATAGACAGATAGGGTTTGGTTTTCTGACATGTAATGTGAAAAGCAGCCTAACAGCAGATTAAAATATTCATCTCTGTTTAAAAACCTGCTGCAGTTGAAAATAAGCAAAGTATATAAATATCAGCCAACTTGTAAATGGATGGATAGCAGGAATAGGGTTTTGATTCAGAAAGGAACAGAAGAACATCTCAGTGTTTAGGAACAAGATTGTTCAAAATTAAACATAACCTGACACAGCCAACTGTATTTTGGAATACCACCATTACTGGCTACAAACAATTGCTACAAAATCTATGTTTACATAAACAAATAATATTCCATGCATTTTTTAGAGATAATTTACCTTAAAAATAATTCTAATATTGTTTTAGAGTCCAGAAAAGCATACACATTCCATAAAAATGAAAGATTTTTGCATTAAGTATCATTTAAGGATATCTCCATGGATGCAAAAACTAATTCACTCACAAACTCTAAAAGAGACCAAACCGTTTTCCTAAACTCAGAGTTTTCAGAAACCTTCAGCCTACTTCCCTTGAATAGAACAAAACCCATTTAAATTCTAAAATTAACAATTAGCACATGAGCCTGAGCTGCATTATACAATCTACCAAAAACACTGGGACAGCTTAGGGAGAAACTGCAAGTTACTTTGGCTTTTGTACTTGAAATATGGGCATAATAAGCTTTGGAGGGGCTGCAACCACAAATAGCACTGGGCTCTGCTAAATGCAGCACAAGGAGAGAGGAGAGAGAGCAGAATGCCCCAAGGAGTGGTTGGCAAATACCAGCTCTAAAATACAGAGGATCTTTGTGCCGGGGATTACAGTGGGACTGGAGTCGTGCAAATAATACATTTCATAGTTCAGCTGCTTTTTCTGAAAAAGTAGGAATTTTCCCAGATTTTTCTGTTTGCTTGGAGCTTTCTTTTTTTTTTGGTTGGGGTTGGTTTGTTTGGTTTTGGGTGTGTTTTGACTTTTTAATTATTTTTTTTTTTAATTAATAAGGTTTCTGTGGCAAGATATAAGACCTAAAAATTAAATTGAGGTTGAGCATTCAATTTTAAGGGTATCTTTTAAATAAACTCGCTTTCAATGACACAGATTGCAAAGGAAGAAAAGGCAAGGGAGAGCCATTTTACCAAGAAAAATTGCCAGAAGTGCCCCTCTTTTACTTTCAAGAAACCTAAATGGGAGATGCGGTGTAGGAAATGGCTGAGGTCCAGCACAAAGCTCATTTTTACTTGAAAAACAGATTAAATTAAATTACAGCTAATATTTAAAATGTCCAGCTTAGTCTACCGTGCACTATCCCAGTCACTGGGATTTACAGAAAGTCAGTACATGGTGCATCCTTCTGGACCCTGCTGTGCCACCAGCTGGCCTCAAACAGTGAGAGGAATGTCCAAAGCTGTGCATAACGCAAAAAGGAGAGTGGAAAAGCTCCTGGATTTAACTGAAGATGTATCAGGGCAGAGAAAACTCAAAGAGTGAGCGATGTTTTAATAACACCGTAGCTGCTGAGAGTGTGCTCATTCTGAACTTCACTGAAGTTGTGTTAGGAGAGAACATAACATGCAAAGGACATCTACACTTTACACCAGCCCAGAATGAGGGAAGGGTGAGACTGAGCAATAGGGACACGTTTGTTATTAAGGTGTTATCATTTGCTGTCAGCAAAAAGTAGTATTTTTCATAATAATATCTTAACAGTTATAGTTAGACCAGGAAAAATCTGCATTAAAGCATGCTCATGTTGGCTCTTTGAGAGCTGCTAGATTTGTTTTCAAAGAAAATAAACCAGAAGAATAATACATCCATACACCCAAGGGAACAGTGAAATGCTTCTTTATCCATTTGGCTCTTTTGCTGATGGGCTTAATATTTGAGAAGAAACACAAACATAAATTTTTACAAGCTTTTATTTAAAATCTTGATTTTTGACAAATTATTATGTACTGAAGAGTTAGATGCTAAGATTAAAGGACACAAATTTACTGTAACTCAAGTGCCCAATTAGATCTCCAATAGTGTCAGATGTCTCTTATTAAAGACAACTTCCTGGAGCATGGTAAACATAGTCACACTGAATACTTATCAACTTCTAGTAAAAAAATGCAACATATAAATTAAACCATGAGGAAGTCAAGACACAGGTTCTGGAAGGCTGATCACCGAGAGAGGTCTAAAAGGAAATGGAAAACACCCATCATTATTCATTATTATTGGCTATTTGTCCTGAATTAGTGCATATATATGATCTCCATTACCTGCTGAGGAAGTACCATGTTACATTCATGATTGACATCCAGGTACTGAATAATGTAAAAGGACAACACAAAAAAATATAGTTTGAAACAGTTTGAAGAAGAGTTGATTGCACCAGTTTCTTGACTTCATAAAGGAGATGGGCATCAAGTGCTTAAGAGTTACTAAAAAATCTTTGGAAACTTGTGCTGAGTGTCAACCTTCACCTTGAAGGCAGCACTGTTTATTGGGCAGCTGATTCATGCAGTTCTTTATAGGAAGTCATATCTCAAAAAAAAAAAAAATCATGTTAAAAAAAACTGTCCTTGGCAAGAAACATATTCCATCCTGGAATCACTATGTGTGGCCAATCTGGTGACTGAAACCAAGATGTATCCAAGATATGGCTTAGTTTTGAATAATACCAGCAAAAAATTCTTGCTGAGTGTCTTTTGCTACTGAGCAAAGGTGTGAAGACTGATAGAGATACTGGAGTTTGTCTGCAGGAAGCTGAAAGCTTGATATATGTAAATTAAAAGATTGTGCTGTGCAGTAATTAATTATTTAGATCTGCATGCAGTGAAACTTTCACATGGCACTGACAAGTGACCTTTGCAAAGGAGCCTTCAAGCAGATGCTTTGAAGCACCTGGGTCTTTCTGCTCTTCAGACTCCTGCAGCAGCAGAAAGGAGCAGCTCTCCAGACAGTGTCAGTAGCCACGCTTCAGCTTCCTCACACTAATTACCTGACAATTGTTAACAAATTAAAGCTCTGTATAAAATTCAAGTTTTGCCCCATACTGCAGTCATTATGCTCTGTTCCTGTAAAAAAGAAAGTCCACAGACCCAGTGGTGTGTGTCAAATGGCAGCTTCTGCCACCTTGGCTTGCATCATTTGTGCTCTTGCAGTTAACGAGAGAAAATACTGTAATGTTTTCAACGGGCATCATTCTCCTGCAACTTAACCTTCTGTAAGAAAAGAATCCTTTCTTCTCACTGAATATGGACATCACACTCCTTCCCCTAGCTAGTAGTTTAAGGTGCTGTAAGGTCCAGGACTAATAAAAAGGTCAGTGTTACAACCCACAGTAAGAGCCTGAATTGCCTACTGGAGAGATTAAATCCTTTTCCAATGGGAAGCATAATATTTGCATCTCAAAAGTCTCAAGACACTGAACTTCAAGGTCACAGATGTTAAATGTTTAGGAAGTATGAAGGAGATTGTTACAGTATTTTATTATTCTCTCCCTGCTGTTTCCCATAGTATGGAGTTCCTTTTCAAAATCCCTTTTCAAAAATTAAAAAGAAAAAAAAAATTAATGTTACTGTTCCTTGAAGAGGACATTAAGTTGTATGCCAGGAAGCTTATTTCAAAAGATATAGTCCACAAATCCATAGTCAACATTTACAAGTAAAGTCTTCAGCAAACAACTTATTTTAATATTCCATCTATTAAAAATATTTTTTCATAACTTATATCTCTACTTTTATATTCACGTTGCAAGTAAGGTAGAGCTAATACAGATAGAGCAGCAGTGGCTTCTACAGTGTCATTTCTCACACAATGTTTTGGAAATGTGAGTCCAGTGCTTCCAACAGCAAATCCTGCAGTGGCTGAGCAGAAAAGCTGCTGTTTGCAATCAGGGGGAGAGCAGCCTTCCAAGGGGCAACATCCCCCTGCTCAACTTTTAAAACCTTTTTGTCATTTTATTTTGCTTATCTCTGTAGTCCCTGGTTGTTTCCCTCAGTGGCCCTTGGCTGTTCCCGTTTAGGAGCAGTAATAGTGGCATCTAGTGGACAGGGATCAGTCCTGGAGCCCAGGCTGCTCACCCCTGAATTCCCTGATTCCAGATCCATCATCCCAGGACAGAACTGAGCACCTCCAGCCACCCTCCACCCGCGCTGTCCTTCCCTGTCCTGATGGCTGACAGGCAGGTGGAAGACTTTAGGGCAGCTCTTTAAAATTAGGAGATATTATTTTAAAATTAAAGGCTACCATATTTGTACCATATTTCTAGAAAAACGCATAATAAAAGACAAGTAAGGAAAGTGCATTGAAACTGTTTAACAAGAGTTTGTGGTGGCATCCTGCCTTTGCTACTGTGTGAGGCACAAAACATTATGCAATAAAAGTAAATCCTCAGCTTCAAGGAAAACATGGCATATTTTTGTAGATTTATTTTGCAAATATAATAGAAACACCATAAAAATCAGAAAACAATGAAGTAGGACAGTCTAAACATGATTTTTTTTATTTTTTTTATCCAACAAAAAAATTGAAATCCAGTGGATAACTAAGAGTCCAGTAAATCCACTCTTCTTCAGCAACTGAATAAATTGCTACCTGGAAGGTAAAGGTAACTTTTAAAAAATTCTGCTGCAATCCAGATCACCAAACAGTCCTATAAAAGAACTCTAACAAGATCTAATGCCTCTTCTCACCTCTCTGGACCCAGATATTTAGGGGAAAAGGTGGATAGTTGGTCTACTTTGAAAAATTCCCCAAACCTGAAACCCCTGAATATTTCTGGTGATTAAAAGAATTGGGAAGGATGTTGGTGATTATGAAAGTGCTCATATTTAAAGATAAAAGCTAACATTAACAGGAGCATTAGTTAGCTGTTGTGTAGTTAGCTGTTGTGCAAATACTGTGAGAGGGTTGGGATTTCAAAGCTCCACATCATTCTGAGGCATGAATAGTTCCCCTGGGAATTAGGGTCCCCTTGTCTCAAGGAGTAATTTGGACTGCAAGTTCTGGAGGACTCAGTCTTTCCTTAAAAAAAAAAAAAAAAAAAACAAAAAAAAAAACAGAAAAAAAGAAATCTTCAACAGAAAAGAAATATAACTATTTCTGTGTTAACCTGCTAATTTAAGTGCTGGATTGTACAGTCCTAAAGCATTACACACACTTAGAGATTTTTTTTTTAAGTTACAACAGAAATATGTAAATTTTAGAGAAAGTCTCTAAAAACTCCTCAGCACAGCAAAAGGAGGGAAGGAAAGGCCTGTGAAAACTGAGTTCCAGGCTAACAAAGCAAGAGGAGAGCAGGCTTGCCGTGAAGGAAATACTGCCTGCTTTCCAAAAGCCCCAAAGTTATTCAACTAAGAGACTGAAAGGTTCAGATTTCAATGCCTACTTTATGTGACAGAGCACAGAAATGAAGCTTAACAGGCCATACTTAGGCCTTGCAAACATTGAAATAATGACCATGCCTTGGGAGGAGAGGGCAGGAGGGACTTTAAGGAAAGGAAAAAGTAGAGATGAATAGAAAGCAAGCCTTAACATTCTGCTGCTAGAGCAAATGTTCAAGCTGAATAATGCTTCAATAACTTGGTACTTCTTAGAGAACCACATTTGAACTTCCCACAGCTTAGGTAGCCACATAGCATGAAAGTTGTGTTTTGGCTCTGTGATGAGGATAATAAAGGATCAGAAAATGGTGACTGAATCAACATCTCCCACATCCAGATAACCACTACAGTCTGTAAACCACAGGAACCATCTGCCTCTAATTCTGATCAGAGGCAAATCCAGAACACCTTTGAGGAAAAGCCCAAGAAATTCTAATTGTAGTATGTTGAGAGGGCTTTTCTAAGCAAAGCTATGCTTTCTGTATTAGCTGTGATGCTTCTAAGAAAGAAGAGCTTGCAATCAAAACCCTCTGTGCAGCAATTCCCTTTCTGGTCAATACTGGTAGTAAGGAGAAAACGGAGGAAGTATTTAAACATATAAATCCTCCTCCAAGAGGGTAAATACTTTAAATTCAAGTATAAATCAAGTATTAGTAGGCTTAAAATAAAGCTATCTTTTCCTTTAACCTGTTTATCCACTGGACTGCAAGATTAACATGCAGGTTTACCAGACATTGTAATTTCAATACTGAGAAATCTAAGCCATGTGCCCTTCCCCATTTAGAAAAAGCCTTTTTCCTAGAAAAAAAGACAGAATTCTGCATCCAATTCTGACCATGTCATTATCAGAAAGATATGAATAAACTAGAGAAGTTTAGAGAAAAATGAAAGCAAGGAGGCAGTCACATAGAGCCTTAAGCATTGAACTACCCGATTCTTTACAAGAAACATTCAACATTTATGCAACCTGGTTGATTAATTATTTATGACATTATTGGGAGAAATGGAGTGAAAAGACAAAAATGAACATTCTGAATCAGAACAAGTTTCAAGCAGGGAGAAACTATTCTGGAGCTGTTCAGCTTCCTCCTGGAAGAGTAACGGAGCTCCTACTGCTTGCACTGTTTAAAATGAAGCCAGAGCAACAAGGAATGGTGAACAATTGAAAATGAACCATTTTTAAAAAATTTATTTACCCAATATTCATTTATGAACAGAGGTTACTGGAGGGACTAAGAATTTATTTATGGAATCAATGAGATGCAAATATACTAATGCTTATTTATGTACACTAATTTTCCAAGTATCACTGAGATGTACTTCAGTCACTTCAAGGATCCCCATTACATTTTTGGTTGGTGCCAAGAACCACTTTGGTTCTGGCAATGTCTTCACTGTGTGATCAGACTGTAGCTGCTCTTGCATCTGTATTCCCAAGGCAAAAATAACTCTGCAAGGAAACATGTTCAGCAAAATGCATTTCTGCATTGATTTTAATTTTGTATTAAAAACAAAGTAGTGAAAGTTTTAACTTGTCCTAAGTGCCAAGAGCTTGTATTTTAAGAGTTGGTTATTATGTGTTTGTAGGAGACTCTGCTCTCTTGAAAACATGACTAATGACCATTCCATTCATATTCACAGCTGCAGTGTCTAATAGAGCAAACTAGGTTTATTTCTGTCCTTTGCCAAACTAGAAGCTTTCTAGATCTTTGCAGGACAATATTTATTGAGACAGCAGATTGCTTTTGTAAGCTGAGTTACTGAATTTATTCCTAAATGGAACTGACTTCAGACATGAATGGAATTATATTAAAAAAGATCTCCATCTTTTTCCCTAGCTGCAAAATATTTTTAAAAAATATGGAAAATTATGTGAACCTAGAAACATCAGCAGAAAAATTAAAGGTGATCCTTTGGGGTGGGGAGGACAAATCCTTATAAACAAGGATAACTTCAGAGTACTGCACCCTGGGGCCTGATTACAACTGTTTGGATCTATCTCAGAAATCTCCACACCTTGCTCAAGTCTGACCTACAGAAGCCACAGCACATCAAGCTGCCTCTGGCACCTTAGGCTTGGGCACTGGAACAGCCAAGCACCTCACTCAAACTTTGGCATCAGGATGCCCACAGTTTCAACTGAACTGTTTGAAGAACATGAAAAATCTGACAGTTCTCAAGAAAATTGTGCTTTGAAATAGCTAAATGTGATGCTACATACCTCAGACCACCTATCAGAAGCTGCATTCAGAAAAGTTATTTTTGTTACAACTAATTTGAGGTCCTGACACAGCTTTTCCCCAGCTGTGGGACAGACCCAGAGCACTGCCTGCAGCTTTGCTGATGGCAGCAGGTGAAGGGCAGCACAAGTTACAGTCCTCCTTGCCTGGGTCAAACCCCAGGGTTCAGCCTGGGACAATGTGAGGGCAAAAGCACAAAGAGGGCTTGGGGATACATGGAACATATAACAGCAATAAGTGGGAACAAGGAGGTGACATCATTCAGTGTGCAGCATTGGTAAAGTCAGCATGGGAATGCAGTTCTGCAGTCCAAATCTGAAGATGAATGATAAATTTTGGAAAGGACATTGAGAGAGGCAAAGGAGATTATTTATGGGCTGGAAAAAGCCCTGTGGGGAAATGCCTTTTCCAGCACAGAAGTCCCCAGCACAGCAGATGATCTTTAGTCTCTCTAAGTAAGCCTGCAGACAGATGGAAGGATACAGGAACAGGGATTGGGAACAGGGCTGGGAGCAGTTTCAGAAATTCTCCTCAGATTTGTGTGCTACTATTCAAAATAACTTTTAGGACCAGAAATATCTTAAATTATGATAAGAAGGGATCTGAAAAGCAAGACTTCTTTTGCTTTTGCAATGTGTACAGAGATCCCTCAATATATGTGACATGTGCAACCCCAAATTACTTCCTATTTTATTTGCAGAATACACACAACTGACACAAAATACCTAACATTTGTGCAGACTTATAAGTTGTAATGGGCTTTTACAATACTGTATACAATTAAGCCCCAATCTTTACCTGGACTTTGGGGGCTGGATTTAAGCTGCTTACACCCTTAGAATATCCTGCAACTGAAGTGGTTAAGTACAGAAGTTGTACACTCAGCACATACATTTAAAAGAAAACAAAATAAATAAAAATTATTTTGAACAAAATATTCATGCTACAAAAGGATCAAAAAAGCATTCATCAAAGATACAAAATAAAAAAACTTGAAAGCCAGGACTTTTGAATCAGCAAAGTTACTCAGTGAAATAATACTTTACTGTTGAGCATCAAACTGTATCTTTCTAAATTCTTCCTGATACTATATTGCTTATGAGGCGCCAGATTCTTGATTGGAGTAAAAAAAAAAACACATAGAAAATATTAACTCTGTTTGTTGTTGCTTCCTCCATTCCAGCAGAATGTTCTTCCACCAGAAACCATCACTGCTTTTTAGAATGTTTTGATAGATCTAACAGAAAGGGGTTCCAATCCTACCTGAAGGAAAATGCCTCTACTCAAAATCTATTATTCTGAAGCTTCTGCTGCATTATTTACACCAATCACACACATTTAAATAATAATGCTGAACTCAGGACATTTATTAGATGAATAACTATTCACCCAGATCTCTGCACACAGATGATTTTTCTTAAGGATGTCAACTCAAGAGTTTAACTCTTTTGCCAGTGCTTTGCCATTCAACAACCAGCCCAGCCCATGCTCCTGCCGTGGCCAACAGAGAGGTCTGCAAAGGGCCAGCAGATCCAGGGTGGTGGTGTGGGCAGCACCAGAGACTTCCCCAAGGTCAGAAACACAATCAGAACTGCAGACTCATGTAAGCAGAGGGATAAGCCAATATTTTTAAAATGGGAAAGGAAACAGAAATGCAAATTTTGAGAAAGGAAAAAGTCACCAGCTTCTCCCCCTAGTCATATTTCAGCACTAATTTTCCAGTCAGCAACAATGCTTCTGTCATGAAATGTAATGTGGATATACTGAAACCAGAGAGATTTCCAAGCCATGTACAGACAGAAGCACATTTAGATTATCCAATGTTTTTGTTTTGTATACAGTAGCATTTTCTCCTTAAGACATCAACCAAAATAGTCAATTTGTAATTTTTAATCCAACTTCTGCATGCCTAGTAGCTGCAGTAATTTTACTTTATAGCTCATGTATTCTTTGAATGTCACTGAGAACAGCAGCAAAAGAAAACTGTTACTAATATTTGCTACTACCTTCAGTGTTTATGAACGTCCAGTGTAGCAACAGGACATCCCATTTCTCTCACATCTGGAGCACCACCCTTTCAAATAAAAATGTTCACCCCTAAGCCAAGAAACTACAGTCCATAAAACAACCTGCAAAATTTGAATAAATTCAAGATTTCAACGTCAGCACCCGAAGTGTTTTGCACAAATTTAATTTGCTGCAAAGTTCATATTCTGCCCAAACCACTGACTGCTGTCATATTTGGTGCAACTTGTTATGGGTGGAAAGATAAGCAGCAGGGCAGCAAAAAGAGGAGGTTTATCTCTGGCAGCTAATCTCCTCAATCAACAGCACTCAGCTCTGCTTAACAGCCGTTGCCAAGGAACGGGGACCAGCTTTTCTTATCGGCTTCATAATGTTTCATTGACTATTCAGACTAGAATAGAAAGCTGTGACACTCAGGGTTATAAGCAGCACAAAATGAAAATGGCATATTATGTGGTTTGAAGAAGAGAAGTCTTTTAGCCCTCACCTTATCTGGACAGTGACTGTTACTCAGGGAAAAAAAAAAAATCAAAAAATCATCTATCATTTTCTGCTCTGCTTACTTTAATATCACAAAACAAACAGAAAAATATACCTACATAAATAAGATTACTTTTTTAACATTGTTGGCAGGTTCTCAGCAATTCACTGGCATCACTGATACCTCTTACACAGTAAGGCAAGGGTTGTGTAGATCCCCTATTACATTACTGAAAAGCAAGTGTTGGCTGCTTATTCTAAAGCTATTGCAGCAACTTCAATGCTTTGAGGTACTTCCTCTCCTAAGAGCAGGGATGTTCCTCAAACCTTGATAACCACGACCTGAATAAGAAAATCCATGCAAAACCAACAACGTTTCTTTTAGAGTATCACTGCTCTTCTCTCCTCAATTCATTTCTGCACAGATTTTGATTCTCAGGCTTAATACTGATAGTCTTCATGTACTTGAACAGGAATAAAAAGGCCTTATTGCATCTCTTCTGATTATGAATTTTTAGTATAATAACCTTTCCTGAGTATCTAGTTACTAAAATTTAAATCTGAGGCCATCCAGATTCATGATGAATTGTAACTGTCATTGTATTTGGATCTTATAATCAGCATATACAGAATATCATTATCCACCACAGGAAAAAGTGGCAAATAAGTAAAAGAAGATGCTTAGACACATTCACTGCATCAGACTGAATCACCTAATGAAGTACGTCCAAAATTAGAAAATAAATGTGTTTACCTTTTTTCTACCCCAATAAATGACTAACCATCCTCAAGGCTACATATGCAATGGGCTATGAGCCCTCATATTTATAGATGTCCAGAAACTGAAAGAAATATCCTGAAACACATTTTACCACCGTGGACTTCTCTACTTCTCACACAAAGTTTAGGTATGGACTTAAGACAAATATTTATAAGCATTTAAGGCTGCAAGTACTTCTACAGGATGTCAAGCTACCCAGGCTCTTTCTGTACAAGTTCCAATTCACCAAGTTACTATTCAAGATATGCCTAAATTTCCATTTATTGCAAGCCTCCCAGGGGCTACGGGGAACATTTTTATGCTTAAACATAACTACTTGCCTAAGCAGTTGTTTTTACTGAAGCTTCAGACTAGCACAGCTCTCTTGTTTTTTCACAGTTTTAGGAAAAAATGCAAAAAATTACAAGCATTTGCAAAATGTTTCTAGAATCATACCACACCCTTCAGGAAATGTTAAAGCTTTGCTGTAACACAGAGATATAACACAGATGTATAAGGTAGAAACACAAATTTTTTTGGCATTGAAGCTTCCTTTGCAGATGTGATTTTAAAGTACTGCCCGTGCTTGGGCTGAGGTGCTTTGTGTGGTTATGGTACAGTGGGGTGGCACTCTGGGCTCTTGCATGGGATAGATGAATTCATTCAACAAAGGCATAATTGTTGTCCTTTCAGTGACAAATAACTTCTGAAATATCGTCCCAAAGCTAACCACACTCATAGTAGTGAACCTGCAGTTTTATCTAGAAATGTCCTTAGATTATCTGGTGCAGGGTTATCAACTTCTCTACTTCATTTCCTTCAATTTTTTATTATTAATGAGAACAGACAATTTTCAAATAAGTAAAAGTATTCTTTCTAAGAACAAACAAGGGCAACATTTCTTTTCATAGTAAATGGCCTAATTTTTATAAAGAAGTGTTTTTAAGTCTGACACATTTTACCAAACCTTGCATACAAGATTGGACAAGTAATTTAGGGGTATATTTGTGACAGATTTACTCCAAAGATACCAAAGAAGCACATGCTGTAGGTCATTTGGCTAAATTAAAAACTAAGTCAATAAACTGAAGAGATAAATGCCTTGATACGAATGAAAGTATGAGGCTGAGATGACTGGATTAACCATAACAAAAGAACAAACTAAAAAAAACTTCATGGATTCAGCCTTGGCTGAGGGGCTTCTATCACTTTGCATCCAGTCTGACTTTTTAGTGAATGAATGCTAAGAGGAGGTGCTACACTATGTCAACTTGTTTGACTATAATCATGAAGAGAAGATTCAAGTAGAGAGGTAATGGGTTTTCTTCTATCAGTCAAATAAGTAAAATCATAAATTTGAATCTATTGCTTTATCATTAATTGAATGTATTTGGAATTACTATTGTTTAAATAATTTGGTCTTATTTATGCTTAATTTTTGGTGTGAAAACACCAAAATATGTTTTCAAATAGTTTTGCTTCACAATGCTTCCATGAAGATATATAAACCATAGGAAAAAAAAATGGGCACATTGTTAATTTTGGTTCTTCTCACTTTTGCTTTTTGCACTGAGGCAGGGAGTGACTGTGAACACCTTGGTCATGGAGAGCTGCCAAGCATCACTGCAGGGAAATGATAATACAGACTGCAAGAAGCAGGATGTGTTTCAACTCTTTAGCTCAGAAGAAAATGCAGCCTGACAGAGGAGAGGCCTCTTCAGCTATGACCACACAGTGCCACACATAAAACTCTGTGGGTGACTGCAGGACTCAAGTTTCAAGTCCCACCAAGAAGGGGTCCCACCTTGGGGCCAAGTGCAGTTGTGTAAGGATGGATACATCCTGAAGTTGTTTTTTAAAATATTACTACCAAAAAACCAACTAATTCTCTGGCAGTTCATAAAGAGCATCCTATCTCAAAAATCCATTTAAATTTCTTTGAATAATGTATAATTGTTCCCTTACTCCTGTGCCATATCAGTAGTGACATTCCATTTGAACGTTCACATAAGGATCCCTAAGGGCCAGGTCTTAAAAGCTGAGCACAGACACTTAAGGAGCAAAGGAATAAAAATATCAGATAAGCACAAACATGGAGATTCACAATTTTGTGTGTGCATAAAATCAGTCTCACAGGTTGTGTCACAGGCAAGTAAATACTAACTGCACATGCAGATATGGGAAGCATTTCCATATGCTACCCATGGAATATGGGTAGACTACAACCAGGGCAGAGGTTACTGCTATTGCTTTGACTTCTGTCTGGTAGAGATTCTATTCCAAAACTATAATTTTAAAATCCCTGTTGTTTTGTGTCTGTCCCTTTGTGGTTTTGGTATCTGAAGTAGAAAAAAAGTGGGAAGGAATTGGCTGTATAAAAACCAATACTACTAAACAGAGAGTGGAATAAAAATTTTTGCAAAATAACCGAGGAAAAAAACTTACTTCATCTCAAGTGTAAAATATTATACTCAAACCCAACAGTAATTACAGAGATGTACAGTTTTCACACAGATCCATCATTAGCCATCATTCAGGCAGAAGCATTAGAAGTGGCCTCTTCTTACCCACAGGCAATGCCTTGTGCTGAGCTGCCTCCCTACATTTAAGGAATTGATTTTAACAGCACTCTGGGTTTGTGTTTCCTTTTTCTTTTTTGTTTTCTTTCTTTTTTTTTGTGTGTGTAAGAAGGCTTCAGAATAATTTCTACAAAACCAACATGGATCATCTTTAATTACTGCATTGCAACCATGGCTATTTAAAAACCCAGTCTCAGCAAAGTAGATGACAAACATTAATGAGCAGTAATGCACACATGGTATTGTAAATGAAAGGATAATGAAAGCAATTTATTTGAAAATTAAAATATGATTAAGAATGGCAGTCTGTACTAGGACCCAGATGCCAACAGAAAGCAACCAATGTGCAAGCAGACTGTCATTAAATCAGGAACCATGCGAAATTGCTTTCATTTCTTTGACAGTTTTTAATATAAAGTATCTTAACTAATAGGCAGCACATATACCCTGGAAGCCACAAGACCTACGGAGATTTTTAGAAGAAATTAAGAACAGCACAGGGAAAGCCTCCAAGAGGAGACTCTCCAAGAGAGAAAGAGAGTGGAATACATTTGGAAGCAATTTCTGATTTTAGCAAGGATGAATTACACTCTGCATAAGTGCCTCTCTACATTGGCTGTGGACAGCCTGTCAGTTCCCAGCTCACCCTCAGCAGAGAGCCTGAAGTGAGGTCAGGTGAACCTGGAGCAGATGTCCAAAGCAGGTGCACACGTCAGCACCTGAACAGGAGCAGGACAGGGGTAAGCCCAAAAATTAAGTGCACTGACTTAGCTAAATGCATGCAGAGGAAATCTAGAAGCAATTTGGCCACAATAATTTTCTCCTTCATATGTGTTAAAAAGCCTTTCTGAGATTATGCATGTATGCTCAGGATCTAATTTGGTTCCATCTGCACAGTGTGGAATGTTAGAACAAGTATCCACCACTTCAAGGACCTCTGAACTTTTCTTCAAATCCGAGTATAAAATACCTTGAAAACATGAATTATTATTATGTATTAAAGTGAAAATGCTCTTTTCTTTTTTGAAGTATGTGTCTACCACAAGCTGACACAACAACAAACCATGCTCAGAAGACTGCTATTAAGTTGTCACATATACTCATATTTAAGCATTCAAGTTTGAGAATTTCAACTAAAATAACTTCCTCAGAGACAATATGTCAGGTGGGCTTGAGGTCCACAACCAAGTATTAAACTGTATGTCTCCAAGACTTACAAATATATCAGGATGCATGGAAAAAAATCACACAGAATGGTTTCTCTTTTATAAAAAGTTGGTGTTCTGCTGAGCAAAGCAAAAGGACTGCTCTATCTTGAGGGTGCTAAGCCCACTGGTTTTTTTGTTCCAGATGCAGCAGGTCAGGTATGGAACATCTATCAGTCCAATTTCAGAAGTTAAACATAGCTGTTTGGATGGATGTTCTCAGGAAGATGAGGCTCCTGCTAAGACACAGCTTCTGTTACAAAAATCCACTTCATAAATGTATTAACCTGGAACGGACACAGCACAACCAGCTGCTCAAAACAGACAATTATACCTGGAGTGCTGTGTGCAGTTCTGTGTGGGCTCCACAATTTAAGGATGTGAAGGTCCTTGAATGCATCCACAGGAGGACAACAAAGCTGGTGAAAGGGATGGAAGGTGTTTCTTATGAAGAACAGAGAAGGGCTTTGGGTCACCACGAAGAGTGACCTTGCCATTTTCCACAGCTTCCTGATGAGGAGAATTGGGAAGGGATGTGCTGAGTTTGTTTTCCTGGGATCCAGTGATGGGATCCATGGAAATGGTTCAAAACTGTGCCAGGGAGGGTTGGAGTGGACATTAGGAATCATTTCTTTGCTGAGAGGGTGGCCAAGCACTGGAACAGGCTCCCTAGAGAGATGGTTGATGCTCCAGGCCTGTCAGTGTTTAAGAGGCATTTGGAAAATGCCCTTAAGAACTTTTTTGGTTTTACTTCTGATCAGCCCTGAAGTGGTCAGAAAATTGGACTGGATGATCCTGTAGGTCCCTTCCAACTGCAATATCCTATTCTAAAGCAGAACAGAATACTCTGCTACGACAAACAGCATTTTGTTGTATATCTAATGAAATGCTTGTACAGTGTTCACAAGATGTGTAGAGTATGGAAAATCAAGGTAACCAGTCAATAGCTTCTTTCATTATCCTCTTTCTTGAAAATATTTCATTTTATGTACATAAATCATTTATTCCCCCAACAAAAGATACACCAGAAAAAAATCAAATTTCATCAAGATGGCTCCCAAGAAATACTATTTTCCACTCTCTCTAAGGTATGATGAGAACTTATGCACAGTAAACACAAATCCTCCTATCAAGGATGTAGACTATTGAACACTTCAGGCGTATTCCATCCATTTTTGTCCTGGATATTACATAAGGTATGTATTTATTATAACTGCAGAAGTAAATATTTAACTAACTAAAACAAAACTGGCAAGATTTTAGGGTTAAGAGTGGCACCCCAGTTGAGCTGCACTGGTATCTTCTCACCACTAACAGCACAGAAAAGACAAAGAAAACAGTTTTATCTGCAGAACTCCTTGTATTAACAAAGGCTACTCCCTGGCCAGAATAGATTTTCCCCCACACCTCTTTTCTTCTTCTTTCTCTACTATTGCATTGCCTTAGATATTACTAAATTTTACAAAGATTCCTAGAATTTTCAGCTTCTAATTATTTCTTTTCTGTCAGTCAAGCCAATCACTCATATCTTCTTACAAACTGCTTCGATCTCTGTTCGAACAATGCCACTTTTGGGTAGGTGACAAGGGCTAATCATCAATGAAAAAAATATAAATAGAACCAATGGCTGTTTAAAACTATATTTTAATCCTTAGGAAATCCACTGGGATATTAACAAAAGATGGTTTTGTCTGCAAAAAGGCATTAACATAGCCATTTATAAAACTAATAGGAAAGCGAGCAGTGCTCCAGTAATAATGAAAGTACACTGCAGAATAACATTATGGAAATAGGATACCAAATTGAAGAATTGACCTTGGGGCCCTGGCTTATCCTGGATGAAGATGACTTGTGAAATGAAAATTTGGCTGTAATTTGCTCTTGCTTTCCCTAAAAGGTTGAAGGCATTTCTATTTCAAATGAATAAAATGACTGTTAATTTCCTAGCATTAAGCAGGATATTTTTAAATATAGATATTTAAGGGGTTTGAAATATATTTTCAAGTCTTATTCTTAGAAAACTTGAACTGGTTTTCTTTGATTTCTACCACAGTCAATTTCTAACAGTTAATTTTTAAATCTCCAGGGAGAAATGTGTGCTACAGCTGAATCACTTGGATGCACTGAAGTATCAAGTGTTTATTCTAAACAGGATACATTGGTCTGAGCATTTGATACTATAAGTGAACATGAAATACAGAACATGAGGATATTCCTTCAAATAATCCTATCACTTTCAAATAATGGTAAATAATTATTATCTGTTATAGAAGAAAGCAACAGCTAAAAATATGAGCTTGATAGCTTTGTTTAACATGAGACACTAAATTTTGGGCACCCCATTTCGGGAAATGGGAAAATGTCACAATATGGTGGCTGAAGCCAGAACTGAATAATTTGAAATAAATCAGAAATTATAGGAGGATAATACTATATGCAAAGTCAAAAATTTGCATAAAGGACTGTTTGTGAAGGTAACAGGCATATATCAAATACCACCACGAATCACAAAGGAGAAGAACATGTGCTGTAAGATCCACAAGTCTTAAAACGCACCTTTTACATCATTAGTTTTAATTATTGGTATCATTGTACTGCCTAGCATCCTCAATAATTGTTCAGGGAATATGTTTAAAATACAAATATAAACAAAAAAACACCTCACCATCTCTATATATTGACACATAAGTGTATGTGTGTCTCTCTCTACATATAGACATATACTATAACTATGTAATTTACATATTACATACCCACATAAAATAACAATCTAAAATACTCTCACCCAAGGAGTATTTATGGCATTCAGACACAGATCCATGAAGTAAGAGCTTGGCAATACCGGGCAGAATGGCCAGTAACACTAAACACTGCCCAGTTCCCAGAGCATACTTTGTATGCTCCACAGAGGAGCATTTCAAGAAGGAATCTGAAGGACATCTTTAAGTCAGCTCATGAATGGTTACAAACAGCATCTGTCAAACATGGTGGGTATGAGGGAGAAGGGCAAAGGTGCTTATTTGAAAATGAATACAAAGAGGAGAAATCCTGAAGTAACTGGTAAATGAGAAAAAGGAATTAAAACCTACATTACTTATTTTATAAAAGAAACCTAATACATTCAGAGTCTGTATTCAATATAAGAAAAAAAATCTCAAATTATATGTCTAAAGACAAAGAGTTTAAATTTGTTACTATTGTACCAAATCTCAAATTAAAAAAAAAAATTAACAAATTGGCAACCTCTTAGAAGATGTTGCTATTCAGTATTATTTTCATTTGTTCACTAAAGTGGAATCAAGTGCAAACAGTGAAAACCTTTCAGAAAACCATGATTTCTAGTATAATAGTATAATATTCAGTAGCGAACTCTCTTAAAAATATATTTTTTTCTTGTTTCATTCCACAGTCTATTAATATTTGACCTAGTGCTTTACACCAAAGATAACTGGACAGTTCATGGGCTCCACAGGGCTCCAGCATTTCAAGGCACATCTGTAGGAGTCAGTGCACCTCAGGTTGGCTTTGCCTGGACATGGATCACTCTGTGCTGCCTGATGTAGGGTTACACAGTGAGTCCCAGGCATTTCTGTAGCCCCTATGGCCAGGTATTTTTAGCAAGACAGCATAAACAGCACTGGATATTGATTCTCTCCAGAATGTTTTCCTTGAAACATATAAGCCTCTCACAAGTACCTGACAGCATTAACAGAAGTGCAATGTTGTGTAAGAGGCAGCTTAGCAACTAAGTTTAAAGCCAAGCAAAGGATGAGAAAACTGAAAGGAATTTCCTCTGTGTTGCATAGAACACATTTCCTCTGACATAAAAATACAGCAAGCTTCACCTTCTCACTGTTTTGTTCAAAGTTCCCGTCTGAAAGGTGGCTCCAGATGTCGTGGAAGAATCCTCTAAGTCTGGCTCTGAACCTGCTCATGAGTCATTAGCTCTCATGCTAATGCTGGCCTTAAACAGAACTGTTATCTCCTTGATCCTTTATCAGCCACATCCCCCTGTATCACCTGCCTATCTGGCACAATCTCTCAAGGTGTAATGTGCAAGGCCAACGAGGATGCCCTCCTCCAGTTTCCTCATTGATTAGAGACTTCACTCTCTAACCTTATCAACAGCCTTTGTTTTCCCATCCTCCAGCTTCAACTAAATTTTCTTCAGTACATTTAAAACAAAATGTCCATATGGGTATTACAGGTGATGTTTTGTTAATGTTATGCACATTGTTACTTGTTTCTCTCTTCTTCTATGTCCCAGATAGATGCATTCTAAAAATGTTCATGGTCTTTCATAATAACACTGTAGAAAATAAATGAAAATTACATACAAGCCCCTCTCTCCCACCATTTCCAACTGGGAATGTTCTAATAATAGTCAAATTTTTAGTCCCTGGCTGTATCAACTTTCATTCTGTACTATCCATATGAGTTTATCCTTCTACTTCTCAAAGGTGCACATTCTTATCATTGTAATATTCTTCTTTCCTTATCAAGAAAGAAGCACTGTTTCCAGACAATACTATATTAATATTGGCCCTAAAGCCAATACTAAGAATATAAAGAGATCTTTTAGGAAATCAATTCTTCAGAAATTCTTTTACAAAGCTCAGTCCAAGTACTTCTCTATTAATACTTCCCATTGACATATTCTATTAAGACATTGTATTCACTTTATCCAATTCCTTCAATAGACTTTGTACTCTGAAATTTAAATAAAAGTTTCTTATACAGACCAACCAATACTCTGCTGACTTACAGTTGAAGCCATTGCCTCCATTTCCTGTCTAGAAACTTAGTTTTCCTCCAAAAATAAGAGGACAAAGCAAAGCAAAGTTTTTCAGGTTATTGCTATGATTCATCTTGGGTAGATTTATATTATTGTGTTTCCCTTTAGCTCAGATCTGATTCCCCAGCTTGTGCTTGCCCTCAAACATAAGCACAACTCACTCTGCTCCACCTGTGCTGCTGTCTCTTCAACACCTGCTGCCAGAACTACCATCCTGCAAAGTGGAATGGAGATTGTACAGCAGCATGGGTTTTCCTTTAGTTGGAGTAATTTCTGGTTTTGCCAGTGCTTATTCATCTCAGTTAATGTCAATCATAAAAAAAAAAAAAGGCAAAGCATTAATAAAAACATGGTATTGTCTCTTTTGAAAACCTTCACTGGCAAATCTGTTGCTGTCTTGTCACGTGGAATATTAACTGACAATTGTAGAAACTGTAACTTTGTACATCTCTGTGCACTTACAAGGCCTTGTTTGGAATAACTGCTTCCAGATGGATATTTTATTGACATGTCCACACAACCTCAGCCATTAACTACACAACAGAATATATATATATATAAAATAGTACATACATCTTTATTCTGAGAGTACGTTTCTAGTACTTAGAGGATTAAACAGGAAAGCACTGAGGGAAGAATCAGAAGAGGTCTGATATGCTACCAGTGATTGTTTCAGCAGATTTCACATGCTGAAAGAGAAGCCTAATACACAGATGCCCTGAGGAGATTTTGTGCTTCAAACACAGGCTCTTTCTTACTCAATCAGCAGAAACCTCTCTGTCTTTTCCAAAATACAGTAACTGAGCTGATAGCAAGAGGAGCTCACAGCTCCACACACTCACAAGCTGACATCTCCTTTCCAATACTTGCACACCTATTGGTTTTTCAGGAAACCACTACAGCAAAGGATACTACCATAGTGAACATGATTTCTGAGCCTCTCCTATACGGCTGCACTTAGTAATATGTTAATAATTTCTTTAGAAAACAGACGTAACTATTACAAAACAACAGCATGCTTGTAGAGAGATATAAATACAGGTATTTCTCATATCAGTTTATGTAATTCACTACCAGATAATGGTATTATGTCAAAGAGTTCTTAAAGAAACACTTCAGTTGTGATTCATGAAACTAAAGAACATGAAAATTCCTAAATAGGATTAGGTATATGAAGTCAATCTATCATGTTTCATGATAAAGACCACAATGTGGTTAGGAAGAAATTTCTGCATTGAAATTAGCATGTGGACTGACAATTGTATTTGTTGAACCTCAAAGTGCTCTCATTTTATTCTATCAGGAGGAAAGTTGTTAAAGATAAAAGAATACATCCATTTTTTGCTGGCTTGCAAGTTCAAAGATAAACAAATAAAGAAAAAAATCCTGCAGTTTGTTAAAAGCCTGAGACACAGAATATTTCCTTTCTACTTCAATGTAATAGCATTTTTATTACTAGACTTAAGCTGGAAGTCTAACTAAAACAAAAAAAAAAGAAAAACAGAACTGACAAAAATAAATGACAAAAAGCTTTCACTCTCTTCAGTGTTCAGAAAAGTGAATTAACATATTTATTGAATTACATTGGCAATGAAGACAGCAATATATTGAAATTCATTGATTTTTTTTTTCTTGACTTAAAAGCAACACAGATGCTTATTACAAAACAGCGGTTCCTCTTCTCATTTTTATCAACCCTTTTTTAACAGCCACTGACATTGACAGTTTGAGGCTTAATTGTACATTCAGCATGTACTGTTAATGACATTAGATAAATGGATCACATCAGAATGCAGTATCGTCAAAAGAGACCACGTGCCAATCTTACAAATTTAAAATCAAACAAGCTACTCTGTAGACCCTGACTCTTCAAGTTGTTTATCAACTGAGTACTAGAGAATATTTTGAATGTCATTATACATCAAAAGATGAAAGATGTGCCTACCACAGCCCATGTTCCATTTATACAATGAAATTTAATTACATGTTATAACTATGCTGTCTTAGAACTACGGTAATTAAAGGGGTACAGTACATTGGTGTTTTATTCATTGTAAGCCCTTATTTTCAGAGGGCTTAACTCAGCCATGCAAATTCACTCCCTTATCAAAGGGAGGAGTCTGTCACAAACACAGCAATGCTTGCTGCCACTATGCTAAAACAGAGTTGAAACTTATTTGTAGCATCATTCAGGATGTTGTGAGAATGAGCCTTAAAAATATTTTCCATTGCAATCTATAAGGCCTCAGAATAATACCTATTTAAAATACCAGTTTGTGTTGAGATGAAAGTTTGGTTTGTAGACATGTCTAATCAAATCTCTGAGCAAAACACTCCCAGCCTTATGCAAAATATTTCTGCAAGCCCATTATAAGCACAAGCAGTGAGCTTCCCAACCACTCTGGATGCAAAAAATCTATGTCCTTAAGCAGCAGGATGTTTGGATAAAATTTTCACCTGTATAGGCAGTTGCAAATTGCAATCCTCTGCATCCACATGGGCATCTGAGCAAGACGGGGTGGCTGAGGGGAGGCAGCTTAATTGGCTGGCCGTGCTCCACAGGGAGGTGCTGAATTAACACATCTCACAGATTTCCCAGTCCTCATTCCCTGCTCTATAAAACCAGCCCTGCCACCACAAGGCTCCCAGACCCCCCAAATTATGCAGGCTGCCTCCATGTATGTGAGGTAGCATGGAATAGCTGGATCTATCCTCCATGGTGTGTGCAGATCCACCATGAAATAAGCACTGTGCTTCCTTCCCAGACAAACTCCCTGTTCGTGGGCTCACTTCTTGGATTTCCAGTGAAAATGAAACAAATTCTTAATATCAATTTCCCATAAACTATTCAAGACTCACGTTACCTTCATTAGCCAAATCTAATATTTCACCTGTTCCTAGTGCAAGGATATGTGAAATGAGTGGGTGAGAAGCCTTCAGGAAATCTAATCTCACCAGGTTTCTTTCTTCCACTCAAGTTATGTAGTGTAAGGTGTGGGGCAAATGCTTCTTTCTCCAAACACACATATAAAATACAGAAGCACAAAGCATCAATAAAAATCCCTTTATCCTCAATCCACTGAAGGAGGCATATGATTTCCAATAAGCAGTCATCCAGTGTAGCAAAATCCTGTGACAACCAACAAAAGGGGCAATTTAAGGATGGAGCATTGCCTTGCCTCTGCAGATCTAAGACTTATTTTAAGCTTTTTTTGTGTGTGCGATCAAATCAGCATCAACCCAATTATGCCTAAGATCTATCTTCTTGTTAGATGGCAGGGTCAGTCACAAATGAGCAGCCTCTTGCAATTTTCCATCAAATCAGCTCAGTAATTTGAGAGCTAATGCAGACATCTCATGAAAACAAATCATCAGAGAGTCGCTTCTCCCCCTCCTTCCCAAAATGAAGCGTTGGGAGGGATTTGGGTTTCTCTTTAAAAGCCAATTCTCATCTCTGTGAAAGTCAAGGCAATCTATAGTAAACAAAAGTCAGTCGTCATTTTTAGACTTCCATGAATATTTCAAACCTCTGTGCACATCTTCTGCAAAAGCTTTCTCACTTTGTTCAGTAAAAGACAGATCATCAACTTTAAGTAAAAAATACACCCTGGAAGTAAAGGTATTTTGCAAGAAAAAAGACATTTGCATGAAACTGCAAAATGCAAATCTGTTGTCATAAACTTACTTGCTGAGAGCTCAGCACCATATAAATAAAAACAGAAAAAAAAACCCCAAACCTTTCTATTAAGTATGCCACATAGTCCACAAATACTGCAAATCTTCAGAAAACCCTTATTTCTAATGAGGGGAGAAAAACACTGTGCATAATGAACTACAGACAAACCTAAACTTGAGCTGTCCAAGTCACCCAACCTCTGACATCTTTCTGACAAATAAGCCACTGACTCTGTACATCTCAACTGCCAAAGTAAACAGTAGGATGATAAGAAAACCCCTAAATTATTCAAAGTGGTTTCTGGGCTTCAAAAGACTCCTTCACTTTGTTCCTTTATATATCTACAGCTATTTAAGTTTGCCTCTGGCTCTGACACAGACAGCATTGTGCCTGTGATGTTGAAAGAGAGGAGCAATTCTGTAAGTTTGGGCAGACACTTCTCTGCTGGAGCACAGGTAGAAAAAGATGGCCACTTTGGCAGGTGTTGGGATACAAGGATTGTGACTAAAGAAATCATTCCCTTCTTTCTGCTTTTTTATTTCCAGTTTCTCACTCACTATAGCACTTCTAGGTATGAGCTTGCTAATCTCTAAGGATCAAAAAGTAAGGTGGAATCATAGAATTGTTTAGGTTGGAAAAAAACCCTCAGATCATTGAGCCCATCCAGTAACCAGCACTGCCAAGCCCAAGGGCTCACCTGTGCTGAGAACAGGGGGACAATCACTGCCCTGGTCCTGCTGGTCACACCATTTCTGATACAGGCCAGGATGTCATTGGCCTTCTTGACCAACTGGCTCATGTTCAACTGCTTTCAACCAGCACCCCCAGGTCCTTTCCCCAGGGCCACTGTCTGCTCTGTCCTCAGCCTGTAGCACTGCCTGAGGTTGTTGTGTTACAAGTGCAGGGCCCAGAATTTTGATTTGCTGAGCTTCATACAATTGTCTTCAGTCCATTAATCCAGCCTGTCCAGACCCCTCTGCAGAACCTTCCCTCCCTTCAGAAGATAACACATCCAGTCAACAGGGTATCATTTGCAAACTGAATGAGGGTGTGTGTACTCAACCCCCTCATCCAGATCATTGACACCAACATTAAACAGCACTGAGCCCTGGGAGCACAGCTGTGCCCAGCCACCAGCTGGATGTAACTCCATTCCCCATCACTCTCTAGCCCTGACCACCCAGTCAGTTTTTTACCCAGTAAAGACTACACCCCAGAGCACTCAGCTTCTGCTGGAGAATGCAGTGGGAAACTGCCAAAGGCTTTACTGAAGTCTGGGCAGACACATCTACAGCCTTTCCCTCATCCACTGAGTGGGTCACACTGTCAGAGAAGGACATCAGGTTGGTCAAGCAGGACCTGACTTTCACAAACTCATGTGAGTCAGTTTCTCTTTCTCCCAAAGGTCATAAACTCTCCCTTTTTCTTTTGATTTCCAGTAAAAATTCTCTGTTCAGCCAGGCTGGTGTTCCTCACCACCAGCAAAGATCATCTTATGGCACACTGGATGGCCTGCTCCTGCAACTTTAGGATTTCCTTCCTGGATCCTTTTGCATTTCAGGACAGTCTTCCAAGGGACACTGTCAGCTCCTCTCACAAACAGGACAAGGTCATCCCTCTGCAAGTCCAAACGGCAGCAATCCTGCTGACCCCCTCCTTACTTTTCTGAGAATCAAAAACTAATCAGTGCTATTAACATGTGCTTTGACTGCCTAATAGCATATAGACAGCACTTCCAAAGGGGGGCTGAGGCTTCTAAGGAGGAAAAAAAAGAAGATATCAGAGTCAACATCCTGCCCTAATTCACAGGTCTACTGCTGGTAGAGCCCACAAGTGTTATGCTGCTTTTTTGTCCTTCTCTAATGTCAGCAGCCCCATTCTTAACAGCAGAACAATAGGCTGACACTGAGCTTAGGCAGGTTTCTAGCACGTTGCCTCTTGGATAAAGACATCTTTTTATTCTCATATCTGCAGAAAAGGAAATATCCTTCTAAGGCCTGCCAGCTGCTGGCAAAAGGCTCCAGAGCATACAGCCTTTCATACAGTCTCCCACTGAAGTCAATGGGATCACTCACATGAATGCAAAGTTGCTAAACCAGGCACTCCAGAGGGACTGAAAAGCCATCTGCTAATTAATTTAAAAATCTATTTTCATGAGATATTGAATATACTTTATGTGCTTCTCTGTGTGCTCCTCAGATTTATATCCCAAAATGCAGAAAAGGACCAGGACCTGAAAACTGACAGTCAGGGTGAGGACTGGGACCTCATACCAGGACAGAAAAATGCTAATGCAGAAGCTCATAAAAACTTTATTCACCAGCTAACCACTCACAATGCAATGTCACCAGTGTAGTCTAGTTTAATAAGAAGTTTCCAGTTTGACCCTAAATTCATTATGTGCACAGTAGTGCTGACACAGAGACAGCAAAAGTGGAATGGCAGCACTGGGGAGAATTTTGATGCCACTGCACTTGGAAAGATCTTGGAAAATCAGTCATGACTCAAGGTCAAATCACAAGTACTGTCAAGCAAAGGATATGGTGCCTTGGAAAGCAACACACACACTCCCCTCAAATACCATCTATTCCCAATTTCCATATCTACAAAAAAAAAAAAAAAAAAAAAAAAAGGCAAGGGGCAACAAGAGAAAGAAAAAACCTCCCCCTGTCCTCTGGAGGATAAGCATTTTATTTTCTTCCAGTTAGAGCCCTTTAAAGCTGTTTTTCAACAGTGGTCTGGCTCTGTCTCTGCTTCTACTAGCTCACATCAGTGAGCTAAGACTTAAAAGAAGGGAAGGTTGCTTTTTCAGATAAAAGGGATTTTCTAATGCCTGGCCTTCTGGATGTTTCTTGTGTAGTTGTTTGGCATTCAGAAACACTGCCTGGTTATTTCTATTCCAGAAATCTTCTATACCTTAGCAAAGGTACTGCCATGCTCCACACACTCACTGGATCCTGTATGCTCTCCCTATAACACTGTGACATATTGAGAATAAAAATATTTCTCTGCAAGCCTTATAAGCAGGCTTAACTTTTCCAACACATCTGCCACAGTAAAGTTCACATGCAATACCTTAGGTAGGTATTAATGTGATGTGATATTGTCTGTACAAACACCCATTATGTATTGCATAACAGCATAGCTAGATATACTATGTACCTTTAGCATAATGCAGGCTAACACCCAAATGACATCAATTTTGGAAATATCAGTTCAGCATCAACAACTACTAGCTGTATGTAAAAACCAAAAGCTTTTAAAAATCAGCTTCTTGGTGGGTCTGCTAAGCTGGACACTGCAGATATCCACCATCCAAAGGAGATTTTGACAAATATAGATGAAAGATGTTAGACCTTCATGTTGTTTATTTTTAAACATAGATTTGAGGATCTTTCAAAGATTTTAAAGGTTCTGAGCCTGTGAATGTAGAGAGTATAGTAACTAAATATTTATATTCACTTCTAATAACTTTAATGCCCACAATAGTGAATTTTTTAGTAATATTTTACAACACACATTTTTTGAGTTTGTGGTGTTACACAAGGTTAGTGACATCCATTTGTGATGGTCTTTCTGTCTGCATCTCAGAATTACTCAGTAGCAGCCAAAAGAGGACAAATCACCCAAGTGAAGATGTAGCTGTGGTGCAATTTCCATCATGACTTTATTCATGTGAAATAGGGGCAGGAGGAGAAAAAAAGCAGCAGGAGTTGATATAGCATTTACAGCCAGGGCTGTGCCTGTGCCTGCATTAAAAGTCATGTCTCTATTTCTAGTGCCCTGGATCAAAGCAGATGCTGTCTGACTTGCCATTTATTTATTCACACTGGGTTTCAATCTACAAGGTGCAGCAGGAGCAGAGTACTGGAGGGTTATTTAATGTGGGAGCTGACAAGGCTTCCAGGAAAAAAAAAAAGTTTCTTATTCAGTAACTAAATCAGTAAGAAGTGTGCTTAAAATTACCCCAAACACTCTTCCTTCTCTTGGGTATTTTCATTCCATGTCAGACATCTGAATTTTCTTCTTACATCCAACATCTTTGAATCAGATTGTGCTGATAAAATCCTGCAATTCTGCAAAAGCCTTTTAAAACCAGCAAAGCCTCACAGAATTTCCCTTTTGCAGGGGCTGAACCAAGGCTTTCAATGAGGCCCTGGCTAATTCCAAATTGGTGAGCAGCAAACCATAACTAAGGGCTGACAATAAGGAATATTGCTACATGGGGCAGCAAATGTCAAGGTCCTGCCACAAAATCCATTTATTGTATGCCTCTCACCTCTCACAGCAAGAGCTGCACCTCAGGAACACACCAACTTTGACTGCATACTGAAAATCACAAGTAATTGCCATTAAAACAACCTGTGCATTTCATTACACAAATATATGAATTCTCCGCACACAAAGATGTAGAACGAGAAATTATCTGTATTGTCCAAATGACAAAGGTGCAGGACTGAGGTCTTTTGATATTATGTTTGAAATGGAGAGAAATACTTTCATGAAAATTCAAAGTTCTCACCTAATGAAATGCAGAGTAAATTATCCTTCTCTTGCATGTTCTTTTTCTCTCTTCTAGGAAAATCATGAGAACAAATTTCTAAATATAATAGTCATATATGGGATCAAGAATGTACTCAAGTTATAGGGTAAAGAAATCCAAAATAGCAGCAATTACATGCACTACAAGAATATATTGTTCTGAAAGTACCTTATAGAAAATTTGCAAAGATATGCACTTTATAGCCTGTAATGACAACTGAAAGAAAAATAACATTAATCTAGGAAAAAAACCCAACCCTGCCATTGTCAGAGCCCTGATACAGCTGTAATTCAAGCAGGTTAGGATGAAGATATAATACAAAGCAAAGCACTAATATTATTTGCTTTTTCTCAGATCCCTTTTTCTTCTCAGTGGCTTATGCCACTACAGTTGCAATATCAGTTATTTTCCAATCTTCTGCAAATGGAGAAGGGGGAAGGGGAAATAAAACATCTCTTATTCACTCATGTTTGGATTTTCAATATTTTTTTCCCTTGATAGCTTCTCCTTTGAGCAGCAGCAGTGTCAATTCCCCAAGGGCAGAATTCAGGTCTCAGAAATATGTACACAGCATACAAATCTTCCCTAATGCTCTTTCCAATAGTTTGTTAAACTCTGAGAAATGTTATCTATGGAAATACATATATGCATTTCATAAGCCCTAAGCCAGATACTGATGCCATCTGCATTGAGCTATAACAACCATTTATTGGCTTTATAGAAAATGCTCATAGTTTATACAAATAACTAAGTTTGAATGGCTCCTGCCAAGATGAATACAGCATCTATCAACACACAGACTTCTCTCTGCAGCCCCAGGAAGTGTCTTCCAAGTCCACATGGAAGTGTTCACAGGCTGCAACTTTGTCAAATGTTTCAGAAATTTCTGGGCAGGCCTGACTTCAGTCTTCCAGCTTTCTACCAAGCTGAAGAAAGTCCTTTTTGTGCAGCTACCCACCAGCCTGCCTCAAGCCTGAATCTATTCCCAGTGCCACTGAAGGGCAGTTCTGCTTCCATAAACTGTGAAGCTCTGAATCATTTTGCCTATTAGGATGAAAGGTTGTGCTGAATTTGTAGTGTGTGGCATGAGAAAAGAGGAGTAACCACAGTCATAGTGGTAAAAAAACATCCCAACCAGAAAGAACTTCTAAGTATTCCTGATTACAGATTAATCTGCTGATGCACAAGCAATAGATTGAGGTCATGAAATTTAACACAGCAGACTTTTACACAGTCCATGCCACTGTTACACTGTATGGAGTGAAGATGATTTACTGGGCAGACTGCTATTAAATCAAGTTGGAAGGTTTGCTGTAACAAAAGCACCCTGCTGACAAGAATCTCACCTGCATGTATTGTTCTCAATTTTCAAAATCACCTGCAGATAGCTACCATAAGCAAAAATGCAAACATTAAGCAAAATGACAGCATCTACATTGGTACAATTCCAGCTTACCTCTGAGTAATATTTCAACTCTAAACATTTTGTTTCAACAACCATCCCAAGGCCTGAATATCTTTTTTTTTTTCTCTCCACATATACTTCTAACAAGCATTGAACTCTGCTTCTTCTTCTAAACCTTGCCCTTCTAGTTTATTAGTTTAGTTTGAAGTCACAGCCTGCAGATGAGCCAACATGAGTCTTTTATCAACCAAATATTATTCTGGTATTTTCTGAGAGAGGTTTTACAAAGTTGAAACACTTTATTGAAATTATTTAATGGGTATCATTTATCACTAGCAATGAATTTAGAATTTCCATATTCTCAGCCTTTACAAGTCATTAGCTAGAGATAGCAACACACATGTCAATGCCTTTAGCTTTGCTCACCTGCAGAACAGTCCTTATGAACTACATCTCTGAAAGCATTTTCTTACTGGAGAATGGAATTCATTTTCAAGGCACTCATTTAGAGCCAGGACTGACAAATATAATGAAGCAGTTCTCTCTGCAATGCTGTCTCAGAGGGATCTATGAACACCACCTCACTGCAGAAACAAAGTCCACAGCATGAATTAGTGTTACCTAGATGAAATATAAAACCACAATGCCACTAACAGCAGTAAAAGTTCAAAATAGCCATTAATTCTCTAATTGTAAGTCTCGGTATCTGAAAATAGCATACATACCCAGAGAGTGAATGCTTTTTGAATGCCTTCCCTATTCTTTAGCCTTTATATATAACCTTGACTGAAAAAACCCTTCTTAATTTTATTAACACATGATATGCAAACTAGATACAGAGATAGATACCATGGGTGTGGAGCACAATAATTCATCTGATAAGAGCGCAAAGTCTATCACCAGTTACTAAAAATACCTATAGGATCATTTTATTTATTTTAATTAGCCACTTTCAGACAAAGGCTAGACACTGATTGCCAGAGCTAGGCTTCGACTGACATGGTAGAAAGTGATTATGGCTATAAGCACAGAGTGAGCAGAATAGCACATTCCTAGATGTGCTTTCCAACTCAAAGAGGTACTTGAACTTTTCATGGAAGTTTGGCTGAAGCTCAAGATAAAAAAGGCAGAAATATTAGAAAAGATTATACTGTTGATTAAAGATCAAAATTTATAAACAAAAATAAAGACTACGGTTATTTTATATTGGGTTTACAAAACCAACACTGAGGGGGTTACTGGAACCAGCCACACGTCCCATAGTAACAGGATCAGTAGAGGAACAAAGCCCATGTTGCTGTCAAAACATGCTAGCCTGAGCTATCATGCCAAAAAACACGCTCTCTAAACTGATGTGCTAAATAAAGCAGGCACTCATATATTTTCTAGATATATTATCTTCCTTTTTTATATTATATCCTTTTTTATATATATCCTTTATATTATCTTCCTTTTTTATATATATATCCTTTTATATTATCTTCCTTCCCTTAATTTTACATACAGTGCTGTCATAAGAAAAAAATTGGCCAAGTCACATGGTTAAAATGAAATCAGAGTTGAAGCAGTTTATTGATTTATTAATGGGACATAATTAACTGGCAATCAGTGAGCTATACATCCAGGATCAATATCAACAAAAGAACAGATAAACCACAAGGCCAGGCACTCACCAAACAATAGCAAATGCTCACAGTTTTCTAAACAGTCTGCTACTGCCAGATCCCCAAAATTTCTAATGCCCAGGGCCACATTCACAGTTCCCTGCACACACACAGCCACCCACAGGCAGTGAACAAGGATCTCCCTTTTTTGGGGTACAAATTCCTATTTATAGGCACCTCCTTGAGATGTGGGGGCTCCAGCTCAGCACAAACCCATCCTGCTTTCTTCAGCTGCATAATTTGCAGGCAGGGAACAGAAATATTTCCCAGAGGCAGGTGGGAATGGCCAGGGCATGTCCCAGCAGTGGCAGATTCCCACAGCCTCAGCAGGGAGGAAGCACCATCTGGGACAGGCTGGGGCAGCCTCCAGCAGGGCAAACACCATTTTGGTGCTGCTCTCTTCCCACTTCTCTCCCTCCTATAGCAGGTTTTCATGCTTCTTTTACACTTCTTTTCAAGCTACCCCTCTTGTTTGTTTGCTTTGAAGCTCCCAAAAGTCTCTAGGTAACTCCCTAGTTACCCTTTCAAACAGCTAATATTCCTGTTAAGCAAACTTTGCTATTTTTAATTTCTGCTTTAGCATTACCAGGCTCTGGGCAAACAACCTCTGAGCAGTTTTGGGTGTTCCATTCACACCAGCTGTTTACTCTTGCATTGCTCTTTGCATTCCTGCAGGCCGTGTTACCAAGAGAAGGAGCCACGCTGACTGATTTCCTGTTACCAATAGGTGATTATAATTAATAAAACCTTTTTTGCTGGGCATAGAAGAGGAGGTGTGATAAATGAGACAGAGTTTAATGGTTGAGTTCAGCCAGACTGCAGCAATGTTTATGGCTAGACCTGTTAGCACTCAAAACCAAATAAGAATTAATATGAGTGCAGCCCTGAGGAGAAGGATGTGGGTGGATGAGGAGCTCAGTGCAATCTGGCAACGTGCACTCACAGCCCAGAAAGCCAAATGTGTGCTGGGCTTCATCAACAGCAGTGTGGGCAGCAGGGGAGGAAAGGGATTCTGCCCCTCTGCTCTGGTTTCCTGCACCTCCAGTGCTGGGTCCAACAGGGGCCTCCAACATAAGAAAACCATGGAACTGCTGGAGCGAGTCCCGAGGGCACAGAGATGATCAGAGGGCTGGAGCTTGGGGTTGTTGAGTCTGGAGGCTCTGGGGAAACCTTGCAACACTTTCCAGTATGTAAAACAGGCTGAGGAAAGCTGGAGAGGGACATTGGGCAAGAGCATGTAGTGAAAAACCAAGGGAAATGGCTACAAACTGGCAGAGGACAAGTTTAAATTAGATGTTAGAAAGAAATTCTTCATTGTGAGGGTGATGAGGCACTAGAACAGGGTGTCCAGAGAAGTTGTGGATGCCCCATCCCTGGCAGTGTTCAAGGATGGGGCTTGGAAGAGCGTCTTTAAGGTCTCTTCCATCCTACTATATGATTTCATTAATTTGTGATTACAAGTGATGTTTTTGTGAAAACTCCCTCTCATCTAATGTATCCACAACCCTCAGGGATAAAAAAAAAAAAAATTATTTGTACATACTCAGTATTGACAGTTTCAGCCTTATTCTCCCTACTCCTCATTTCCCAATTGGTGACATATCACTTTTCCCCATTCAATGAACTAATTAATCATGTTGAAAAATTGTAAATAGTACTGTAGTGATTAATATTGCAAAATGTGACAGTTAAATAATATTTAGGGACCTAGTACAGGGTTTGGATATGCTGTGCAGCATACACAGACTGATGACAATAAAAATAAATATAGTTATGAAATACAGAATAGGTACTATTTATTCAGCACAGAGAGGCACCCTCAGATGCTTAAGTTCAAACTGCTGCATAAATGTGGACTTGCATAAGCAGAGGTCTGGTACCATGCACGAGTACTTTTGGGGACTTCGTCCACTGATTCTCAGCCTCTTCCAAGTATGAAGCCACAGGTCAGAAAACTGCAATTTTCTCTCCCACTTATGCCCAAAATAAGTAAATTCAGAACGTTAGATAATAAATATCACTTGTGACATCATCCTAAAGGGTAAGAAGCGATTTATATTTATATGAATAGACATGGAGAAAAATATGACCTATGGGAATATGTTAAATGTCTTCATGTGAAAATCAGAACTCTAATATTAACAGAAAAATTGTCTCTCTGAAAGATATCTTCTTGCATCCCAACCAATATCAATACACACATCTGCTAACATTTGTGTTGAGTAACTAGATTCACACACCTGATCATCTTTCAAAAGGGCAAATGCCTTGGTTTAATCAACAATATACAAATACTTGAAAGGAAAAAAAATATAGTATTATAGATCTACTAAACTGGTTTGGAAGCCAGCAATATAAAAATTCAATTTCTGAAATTCTCTGTGGTTTTGAAACAAAGAAATATCACTGTTGTTACCAATTTAAATAGACTTTGCAGCTTTATTCCTGTGGGCAGGGAAATGGATTTCAGACCATGGCACATGCCTGGGCAGTAAACATTTCTGAGAAAAAAAGGAGGTCACCAGTGCCTAAAGTAGATTTGGGAACTGTTTAACTACATTTCTTCTTGATATTCATCAGCAAAGCACCCAGGGCATCTATTTGACTTTCCATTGTTTATTGCAATTTCCCCTGCTGAGAGCTCTAGGCTTGACAAGTCCCAGCCCCAGCCCTGAAACCAAAGTCCCTCACGAAGATCAGTGTCCACATTCAATGTGACTCTGGGATCCCACTGAACCTCAATGCCCAGCCCTGAAATGCTTCTGGGGTTGGTCTTGACACTCAGCACAGCAGACAGAAATCTCTTTGATAGAGACTGACTTTCAGTGAGTTTAATAAAGAAATAGTTCTGCTCATCCCAAACTATATCATGTGAGGTGATTGACTTTCATGACATTGCATATGGGTTTGACATAGAATAATTTTGGTAGTTCTAATTTTTTTACTTTCATCAATAGAGTATTCAGTTGCATTTTTTTTTTCTTTCCTCTATTTTGTTTTGGTTTTTTTAATGAATTTGACCTTAATTATCAGAATAAAGGTCTGGTAATTGGGAGACTTCTCTGATGAATAATAATTCTCCTAAATTCACATCCCTCTTAATGAAAGGCATGGGAGCCAGGAAAAAAAGTTTCAATATTGTAACTCAATAGAAACAAATCAAAACACTACTGGAACTCTTTTTTTTTTTTTTTTCCTGTATATTCTTCACCTCACTGAAGAAGGATTTATTATATTGTTAGTGAATGAACCACTTCACTTTCCACCAGGCAATGTTGGGCAATTGTTAATTTCCAATAATTAATTTCATAACTAGAAAACAAAAAAGTGCACAGGGTTTTGTAATTGCTTTTTCCCCAGAGCAGAGAGGGCAAGAAAAAGAATAGTAAGACTAACAGAACAAAAAGTTAAAGAGTAAGAAATGGTATACACTGATACTGTAAGATTATTATGCACAAAAGAAATGAAATATTTCCAACAAGAAGCAGCACTTCTCATCACACCAGCAAAACTAGATGGAAAAAGGCCAACTCAGAAATCTCAAAAAGAGTGGAAAATATAGGTTTCAGTGATCTAAAAGCTTTTCTAAGGTAGGAAAGAAAATAAAAGTGGTACGAGAAAAACTCTGAGCATAAGTTTTGTACTTTGACCTTGGCCTTTCTTGCCCATGAAGTTACATCATGCTTTTGACTTTACTGATAGCAAACTGATGTCATAGTACTGAGATTTTATTCCCCTGCACATACCTAAAAATAACCCTGTATTTTCTGCAGTCATAGATATGATTGGTCACCTCAATTAATTCTCCTGATGCCCTCTGACTGTTTAAATTGTTTTTTGGAGAGTGTATTCAGATTGGGGGCTTCTAAGCTATTAATGCTTTCATGGAGCAGCTGGGATGGCTCAACTTGTGTTTCTTCAGCCACTCAGGGCAGGTAAAATGGGGAAGGCAACCCCATGCAGCTTTTTACTGGCAGAGCATTTCCACAGAGGGAAGATAGAGGAAATGTGAGAAGAACTGGTCTGGATATGCTCCTAAAACTCTAAATCTGTATTAAGGTTCAGGAGGAAAAATTAAGATGCTGTAACTCATTCCTCTACAGACACAATAAAATATTCAGGAAAAATCCTAGTTTTTTGAAAACAAATACAGCTGTACAGCCATGGAATTCCATGATTAAGTATTCACTAAGAATGTAGCATACACTTAAGTACTTTTGCTGAATATTCCATATATTTCCATTATTTTCCTTCTATTCTCCTCCATCCCAAATAAAATACTTCACTCAGTGTAATTTTATTTCACATAATGTAATAAAAACACTCTAGTTTAAGGACACAAGCAAAAAATCTACTTTCTGTCTTGCAGAATTTAAATTTGGCATTCCACAACTTAAATTCAAGCAGAAAGATATCTTCAGGCAAATACAAAGGCATCAGCAGTGGAACAACATAATTTTTAAATCATAAATGGAATTTCTGACTGTTGGCATTGGAAGGACTTTGGCACAAAAGCACCACATTTTATATTCAAAATGCAGTAATTAATTCCAAACAAAGCCAACAGCTCACTAGTGATACAGTTCTTTCTAAATTTTCTTCAGACTCTTCATGGTAAGAAAATAAGCTGGTTTCATTCAGTAGCTGCAAACATTTCTACACAACTCCACAGTGTTAGTCAAACTGACAACAACTGACTCAAGTATGGCTGGCAGTTTGTGACACCTGCTATTCACAGAAGGGGGAAAAAACCCAAACCAACAATCCACTGATCATGTCTGCCTGGGATGCTTTATTTCCAAACATGTCTAAGCTTTCAGGTAAAAAGAATTTCCTGAGAGAGAAAAAAAAAAGGATGAAATAAAACTCCCAAGTTTGCATATTTGTTGTGAATATATATATGAAATACCATTAGCAGAAAGAAGGAAATTGATTCTTGTTGAACTTTTACCAGCCAACAATTCTGCTAAAGATTTTCTCTCCTGCCTTGCATTTTTAATGTGCTGTACAAGGAGCAAGATTTGACATGGCAAAGGTATCCTTGCGATCTACACATATAGAAGAAGCGATAGGAAAAATACTGACTTCAAAAGAAGTGGCTGCAGCAGAATATTAGTGAATTCACTGCCAAGATAACATCAAGCCTAACTTGTATTAAAAGTGCCTACAGCTTTTGGTCTAAATTTCAGACATATAAGTTCATTAGAAAATGATTTATAACGCTTTCTTCTTACCTTGTCAGTTCAATTAATTCCTAGGCTGAAAAATTGAGAACACCAGACTGTGGAACTTTTTAAATTTTTTAAGATATTAAGTAATGTGACAGGTCACAAACTTGAGTTGACTTATGAGACATTCCTTCATCCCACCATTAGACCACCCTTCTGGCGATATATTTTATTAAATTATCTATTTATGTATATATATATGTAATACATATATTATTTATGAAATTATTCCTGTAGATCAAATATACAACTGAAGTGTTCCTGCAAGAATCTGTGCTAGTTTTCTTCCATTTCTGTAGCTGATGTTTAAGACTAAATACCAAAGATACTGAGGATCTGAAAGACTGACTTGGATTATCATTTGAAATTTCATTACTAAAAATATTACAAATGGGACTGACTGACATGAAGAACAGGCTTTCTCCATATGACTACTCTTTTGGGTTTACTACTTATTTACAAACATTCCCTTTGTAAAAATAAGATTAATCATTAACTCAGTTCAAAAACCAAAGGGTAAGAGTTAAAAGATATGGCTAGTAGGTTTTTTCTAGCTTTCTGAAATTTTTTTACTACGTCCAGAACAGAACATATTGAAAATATTTAGCAAGATACAAACTGCTAAACTGCTTCCCTTCAGCTGGCTGGGATACCAACATTGCAGGAATTTGACCCATTTCCTTTGAGTCTGCTCTAAAAGTAAAAGGCACAAGTACAATGGGAAAAGACAAAGGCTATGAAGGGGAGACCAAATTATAATAATCAATTCCAACTCCCAAATTCATCTATGATCTTTAAAGCAGAGCTTTCATTCTAGGGCTAACCTCAGAGCTACACCAAATTCAGTCTTAGTTTGATCCAAGTATCCACAATGCACATCCCCATTCAGCTCATACCCACTGCAGTTCTGCCCCAGCTGGCCAATATGCAAAGGATTCCATGTATTATCCCAAGACTGCTGGCACCAGCCACACAACTCAGTTGGCTACTGAAAATCTTGTTTCATCTTCACTACAATTCCAATTTTCCCCCTCAATTCAGTTAACTACTTCCACCTTAAAATATTCTAGAAACTGTTTCTCTGAGCTAAATTTTAGCTTTTCGCCAAGAATTATGATCTTTTGCAGACCTGGATATTAGCACAAGCATCCTTTTGGGACAGAGCTGCTCTAGGGCTGGACACAAGGAGCACATGGCAGTAACACACCCACTCCCTCTCTGGGTATGGAATAGCGTGGATTGCTAAGGACAACCCACGTCTTGCTAGGGATAACCCACGTCTTGCTAGGGATAACCCATGCCTTGCTAAGGATAACCCATGTCTTGCTGAGGATAACCCATGTCTTGCTGAGGATAACCCATGTCTTGCTGAGGATAATCCATGTCTTGCTGAGGATAACCCATGTCTTGCTGAGGATAATCCATGCCTTGCTAGGGATAACCCATGCCTTGCTATGGATAACCCACGTCTTGCTAGGGATAACCCATGTCTTGCTAGGGATAACCCATGGGGCTTTGGTGGATTGGACCTGTAGAGGAATAGTCTGAAAGTTTTGGAGAATGACCACAAATGCCCATTGTCTGCAGTGGATTGAGAAGTTTTGTGCAATCAAAGTTTTGTGCACATCAGTATTTGTATGAGGAGCCTGTCCCTGCTTCTTGACAGAATTACAGATAAGCACAATCATGCCATCCATCATCATTTACAACAATTTGCTTTTATATTTTTATCTGTGACTTTCTTGCCTCAGATTTCTAGAGCTCAGTAGATCCTTGTTTAAGCAGACAATGCTTTGCATGGCTTTCATTGGGATAAATTTCTTGTCTCATTTCAGGGTTGCACACCCAGTTACTGTCCTCAAGGAGTTCCCAAGGAAACCCAGCACCAAACCTTTCATCATCTGGTAGGTTACCAAAACTGTTGGCAACACAACATTTCTAATGAGGTGCTGGAAGATACAGTGGGGACACAGTTACACACTCACTACATGTTGTGAGCTGCAATCTAATCCATTTACCAGCCCTGAGAACACTGACCTGCATCACCCCAACAACATTAAATGTTAAATTTTAAAAAGCCTTCCAACTCAATATAGATGTTTTCAGGCTTGGACAATGAACATGCTGGGGCACTCAGCGAATGCAGGTCTATATTAACCTTGCACAATGCTGTTGCAGAGATGCCTTGGATCAATTAGGTTGCTTTTATTGAAAAAGCAAATGTGTTTGCTCCATAGCAAAGGTGTCAGTAAAGCCATAGTCTTCAGTTCTGTATTCTGCTTAGAAATATTTGCAGGGTTGTTTTGTTTCTGTTACAAGTCAAGACATCAACAACACTCAAAAGAGCCAAAATGCTATGACAAAAATGTCTGAAGTCTTTGAAACAGATCAAAAGTACAGTGATTTGTTTGATCTAATTTGCTTTAAAAGTGAATATTGAAATATTTAACATGCTTAGCTCTCACATAAGAAAATTACTGTGCTATTTCACTCTTTCCTCTCTCTTTAGCTTTTTTCCTGTAAAAACATTACTTCTAGATTTAAATATGGTAATCAACAGGAAGAAACAAAATTAGGATTGTGCAGCTATATTCCATTCCACAGTTGCTGAATTCACTTAACCTGATGATCAAGATGTACAGTACATCTCACTATTTGCTTTCATCTTTGTAGGAAATTAATATTCTAGCTAGGTGCCCTCAGTGTGTGACTGAATTCACAAATTATGTTAGCAACAATAAAATAAATAAATCATGTTTCATACTAAGACATCATGGCTATTTTTTAGATAAAAATTATCCTTGAAAACAGACATAAAGCATAATCAAATAGACCAAGAAAAGAATAAAAGAAAATCTCAGAAGTGTTTGAGTATTTGAGATAAAAGACATATAAAGCAACTTTGCATTTAGGGGGGAAAAAGCCCACTTGAATAAGAATTGAGAGAAATACTGAACAGGAGCAATAATTTAGTGCTTCAGAGTCTCTTTTTCCTTTCAGTGATCCCAGTGAAACCAGTAAGAATTGATACAAATATGTACTGGAAGAGTGACAACAAAATACACAATAAACGTAATAGGAGAAACCCAAAGATTTCAAGTACACTCACTATGTGATAAGTTAGTTCATTAAAGACTGTAATTTATACTGGTATTTTATAAAATTCTGTCAACAGTAAAGCAAGAGTTACAGAAGAGAACACTGAATCAATTTTTCTTACCAATATGCAAACATTTTCATAAGCCACCAAAGAAATGCTACCATTCATTTTTCATACTGCATATTGGAGCACTACTATACTACTACATTCTTTAAAAAACTTTGGCACAGTGTAAATCCCTTCAGTACTTTTATCTCAGCCATGGAACATGCATTCACAGTGGGATTCCATTTTACTGCCTAAAAATTTAGTTTATAAAATTCTTCTCAGTCACTAGTGGGGTTCAGCAGGGCTTCATTTTAGGGCCAGTGCTCTTCAACATCATAAACAATTTGGATGCAGAATTTGAAGGTATATGTAACAAAAAATCAGCCCCACATCTCAGACACTGCCATGTTAAGGCACTGTCACAATCTTTTCTTAGTGACCTTAATAATCCTCCTCACATAATATCCAAATGCAACACAAGAGAAACTTCTGCTCAGTGCATGTGCAAAAGGGGATATTTTTCACAGATGTCAAAAAGGTCCCTCAGTTCTCTTAGGGCTGGGGCCAGTAGAAATGTCATTTCCACACTAATAAGAGAAAAGGACTGGACTGACACAGTGAAATCAGCATTTCAGTGGAAATGACAAGTGCTGTGATATTGTCCATGAATTGGATTCAGAACCTGGCACAGGTATGGGACAGTATTACCTTCCTCCCTACCCTTCTGAAATAATTTTGCTGGCACTACTGTCAGAGTCATTTATCTGGGTGGGAATCACTGGACAACCTGGACAGTGCCCAGCACCTAAAACTGGTGCCCTGCCTGTGCTGTTCCCTGTTCAGCCTTAGGGCAGAGCAGCATTCCAACACCAAATGTTTCCCTTTGTCTGAATAAAGCTTTAGAAATTAATTCACAAAGCAAATATCTGGGGATTACTTGGGTCATCCCATCTCTCAGGGCATTTCATTTTACATGCTTTGGGACTGGTTTTAAATATTTTAGAAAAACGTTTTAGCAATAGCAGGAAAAAATACAAAATCCAAGTTGAACCTAAATCATCCTCAACAATCAGCCTTTTGAAACAGAAGCACAAATTAATCCAATAATAAATAGGCACTGGAGCAGGTATTTTTCTACAAGTCTCTGCCAGAAAGTTATGCAGAACAGGAGGACTGTACAGGACTAAAAACTGGGAGCAATGATGAAAGACAGGCTGTACTCAGACTAAGCCATCAACCATGCCTTTCAACTTGGCACAAGAAAAATTAGGGGAAGTTTCCTAATTGGCTAAACCACATCTGTCTAACATTCTGACAGAATTAAAAAGAAGTCTGTTGCTGTCACTGTGGCATGTTAATAGAGATCAGATAACTTGCATGATTATAAGACAGTCATTTTTATATATGTTTTTATGAGAAGTAGCATTTCCATAAGTCTAAAGCTCTAAGACCTTGAATGACACAGCTCGTTCCTGAGCGCATTATAATTAATGGCTCCACAGATTTATTTCACCAGGATGTTCCTAGTGAGCTGGGATGACAGAATAGTACCCCACAGATACAAATAAATATTCCTGCATTTGATAAAAAAAAACCAAAACAAAACAAAATCAAACAAACAAACAAAAAAAAAAAAAACCAAAGCCCAAACAAACTAAGAAAAACCTCAAAAGTTCTTTCTGGACCCTTATTTTCCCCTTAAAATGCATATTTACTCAATGCAATGCAACATCATGTCAGAGCCAAGCTCAGCCAAACCAGTACATTTATAGAGCACCATGCAGGGATATTAGCTGAGGTCTCAGAGAGAATATAACCTCGTTAGAGCAACATTGTGCATGGGCTAATTAGGCCTGCCTCTCAAGCAAAGCTAATTACTCCCAGTACAGCACCATAGTGATACTGCTCTGCTGCTTCTGGGTTCTGGAGCTCAATTTTTCAGCAGTAGCTCAGGGATCAACACCCCACACTGTATTCAAAATTATAAACAAAATCATGAGAAATGGATGTATCCTTCTGAGATAGCAGCATGATGCACAGCACTGTCTCAATTAATCTATCAAGGACATCAAAATGAAGGATTATCATGTTTGTGCATTGAGATCTTCACTTGTGTAGGAAATTCCAGCCCTAGACCAACAACTGTAGCCCAGAGAAAAGTTGGGAACAAATATCCCAGGACTGGAGTGCAGAGTGGACACAATCATCTCATCAGGCACATGTCACACTCAGTAGGCATTAAGAAACAAACAAAAATTGGTAAGCAAGGCTAAAGAGAAGCTCCAAACTTCCATTCTTCTTAGAAGACCAGCTTTGAGTAAAAGCTAGCGCACAACAAAAGGTTCCTTACTCTGCTGGCAAGGTCTCAAACTCTGCCAGCGCCAACAGAGCTCCTGTGCTGTGGTGAAGCACTGAGCACAGTTAACCTGAGCAACCTCAGGACATCTCACCACGAATTTCAGGGCTTAGGAGAGTTCACCTTTGCTGCTTCAGATGTTAAAGCTGAGAGCAAACTTGTGTCAGCATGAGACCTCACAGAGTCCAAACCAAAAAACAACAAGAGAGCTGGGAGCAGAGCCAGCTGCCCTGGAAACACGCCAGGTCCCAAATCTGGATGCAGTTACAGATGGGACTCTGTGCATCAGGTGGGTTCAACACAGAACACAGTGATCTGCACCAAACAGGGAAGAAGGGACCATCTGACACACTGTATAAAAGGAACTCCAGGTTTTTACATAAAATACACATAGAGGAGTCAGCACAATTTTTGTGCATAAGTTGGAAGTTTTGTATTTGTCCAGTGGATAAGTTTTCTTTATACCTTAATTCAGCTATCTTCCTTTAAAAAAAAAAATCTTTGAAATCAAAAGGCAAGGAGAGGTCTGTCACATCACCACAGAACTGCACACATGTTGTTCTCACAGATTTCTAAGAAGCAGGCTCAGGAAGAAGAATGAAGACTTAAACTCCTCCAGGATTTGAGCCCTGCATTGCTGACACACACTTCTGTGATAAGACAGAATTGCCAAGAGCCTGCTGGAAAGACAGGGGTTTTGTTCAGCTCTTGTTGTGATGTCAGGTAGCAGCAAATCCAGTGCTCAAAAGAAACTCTAATAGGAAATGTGAAATAATAGAAATGTGATGCCAGTATCAAGATTTGAAAGTACAAGTAATATCTTCTAATGAAAATGAAAAAAAAAATAAAAAAGAAACAGAGCTGAAAATCCAGCTTGGTCTCTAGCATTCCAATAGAATTAAACAATCAGTTTTGATGAGGGGAGCACAGGGACAAGGCAAAAAGGCACCATCAATTTAAAGTCAATTTACCTTTGTGGTTATTGGGCTGTAAATGAACACCTCTAACAGCACAAGCAAAGAGTTCATTTGGGGTTTTTACTTAATACCTGCTTTTTATAAAAGATAGTAGGCAGAAATTCGAAATCTTGGCCAATATGTAATAAGATAAGTCACAGAATACCAGGATTAATTTGGTTCCAACCCCTCTTTCTATTCAATCTGTTCATTCCAAATCTTTTTGTTTGTTTGTTTTTGCTTTTTGTTTTACCCATGAATGGAAGATCATGCATGACATTGCCCACATCTCTCATGGCACTGTTTAGCCCCCTATCAATGCCCAACACAGCATTTCAACTTCAGCAGAAGAGTGGCAAATGCCATTATGACCAGTAGGGTTGGACTATTACAAATTAACATGAAAGACAGAAAGAGCAGAAAACCTTAGACATTAAGAATCACTGATTTCGGGAGCAGAAAGAGGAGAAAACTTGTTTAAAAATAATTAAAGCATAAGGAACATTTTAAAATCCCAGCCAACAGAAACATAAATACTTGTAACAACAGAACATTTAAATTTTAGCGTGCATATTCATTTTCTACCACATTTTCAGCAAAGTTGATATCTGTTGTGTATCAGTTGACAAAATGCAAGAGTTTAGTAACTCAAAGCGTATCCCATCCAACCTCTGCACTTCTATCCTGTTTAACCTGCTAGTGCCTGATTGTTTCTGATAAGAAGATATCCTATAGCTTGCTGGAGCTGGTGATGTGCCAAGTACTCAGTGACACAGTGACAAATTGCCTTCTCTATTCCTGACAAAATACTCCCTCTGCTGTACAATGCACACTGTTACATAAAGCCCAATGCACAGCTATACATATTTAAACTAAGAGCATGTCATGGGTATAGATAGGATTCATAAACCAGAGAAACAATTTACTCTTCCAGAATGGTCTTGCTGAAAATAGAAATAACATTTGTATAGTAAAAATGAAAATTTATTTGTGGCTTAGCAAACAAACCGGATGATTATACTACAATATAAACTATATGGGTGCCTGGGCCATAAAGATTGTAAAAACCTTAAGTTACTTAATTTTGTAGTGAATGTCAGAAAATAAAAGGTCAGAAGTCCTGTTAAGACATACATAAGTCAAAATAGAAATATTTAATATATGGAAGGCAGAATGAAGGAATTAATTCAGCCACAGTTTTCTTTTGCTTTCCTTGTATTTTACTGCTTATATTACATATCCAGAATTTGCCTTGATTCAAAACTGCTCTGTGCCTCTGTTTCATTGTGCTTCTATAGAAAAGAGTAAGGAGGCCAACAGTCTTGTTAAGCTTTCCAGTCTTGTACTGGAAAGCTTAACAATTCTTATGGGCTGGAACAAACCTTTTGAGATAAATTTTCCATTTAGAAATGATGACTTGGAAAACCCAAGGCTTTCAGGACACCTCACCTGGAACAAACTGAATCAGCTGTGTCAAGGGCATCCCAATGAAAACCTGCTTGTGTCACGTAAAGCCCAGCCTACAGAACTCCTGGAGTGGCATCCCCATGCCATCCATGGTATGGAGTCTCTGTGCCAAAAAGCATGGAATGACCTCTCCAAGATTATATCACAGATCTGTTTAATATTCAACAGACACAATCTCTCCTCTCCCTCAGGAGCTGAACATTTCTAGAAGAGCACCACAGTACATACACAGCCACACAATAAAACATATACCTATAAACAGAGGTATAATCTTCAGCTTTTAAATAAGTTAAAATAAGTTTTTAAGGGTAGAGATAAGGGGGTTTTTGCATTCAGACAGTCCACTAATCTCTTTCAATGTATAATAGTAGTGCCTGACACAAACACCTTCTCTCTGCTCCAGGTTTTACCACTCGTACAATTTCAACTTCTAGAAAGGTATTTAAGAAAACAGTAATTGGGGAAAAAATCATCTACATCTCATGTTTTCATTATGTATGTTTTGGGCTTATTCCACAGAGGTGTTAAGAAATTTAAGTTCTGAGGTCTATCTTAAGGCATATTGTCATTAAAAATTCAAATTTTTATCTGTCACAAAGACAACTTAAAGAAATTAACCATTCCAGAGTAGAAAGATTAATACACTGCAATAAAAAGAATGCTGGCTTATCTGGGAATATAAAACCAAAAGAGAATTTCTCCCCAGAAATTCCATTAAAAGTATTCTTTTTAAAGTACAAGTTAAATAGAAAATACTTTTAAGCATATTAAGTAGAACTCAATTGCATGAGGTTTTTTAAAACTTTAACATTAATAGTTAATATAACTTTTTTTATTTCAGAAATGCATCAAGTATATAAAATTATCAAAAGAGCTGTAGTCAGAAGAAATTCACTTCACATTTTCCTCCCAGGAAGCACAATAAACATCATTTTCTCACGAACAAGAAACAATTGCAGCTAGCTGCAGTGTGTGCCAAATTACATATACAAGGAGAAAAAAATCTATATGCTCAATACCACAAGTTTGAGTTCTTGTGTCATATGGATACACACCAGGAAAACAACTCCATGCAAAAGAAGGACCAGGGTGTGATTGATTACAGGATCACTCTCTAGTCCATGTTGAAGCAAGCCAGGACAGGCCCTTTGCAGTGTATCAGGACTGCCACGGGATGGCAGAAGGAACACCTGATAATTCACTGCTTTTGTGAATTCCCAAGATGCTGCTGAAAACCTGTAACCAGCTGAATCCTCTGCTGCCCCTGTTCTGCTGCACTGCACAAGCTGTCCATTCTATGCAGGGTCTCACACAGCAGTGTGAAAAGCCAGAAACATTGCAAAAATTATCAGTGGATTTAGGGCTAGTCATTTCCATCTTACAATCACTTCAGAGCTACAAAAACCTAGTGGCAGTTTGTCAGGAAAGAGGAATCAGCTGAATTTTCAAACATTGTCAGTCTGTTGGTGTCAAGTGGGACACCCCCTTGTGCCATTCTTGCAGCAAATTACCCTGTGATGCACCTCTGAGCACACAGCCCCACTGATGGAAAACTCTGTCAGGTAAATCTTCAGGCCTCCAGTTCAAGGGATGTGTTGTGTGAGCACAACACCGAGGAAAAGCAGGATGCTGTGGTGAACAAACCACCAGCACACTCACATCTGAGTCCTCCTTGGCCTCGGGCACAAACCCATCTCAGGAGGTATTTTATTTTTCCTTTTCAAGCACTTTACTACCACTAACAGGTATTTAAGAGATGCAGAGCAACTTGGAGACAGTCACTTGTTAAGAGCCTGAATGAAGGGGACATGTGCCCTAAATTAGAGCTGGCTTGCATGGGACATCATTGCTCCCAGAGTTTGTATTTTCTCCCTCTGCTCACAAAATTAGCAACAGCCTCAGGATGAGCAGAAGTGGCTCCTTACCCTGCTCTTTACCTACAGCCCTGGGACAGGGGGCCTCCAGGATGCTGCAATGGGTCTCCATCCACAGCAACCTGATGCCCTACAGGGGAAAGTTTAGGGGGAAAAAAAAATAAATAAACCTGTGGGAAACTTCTAAAGTTCAGGAAAAGGAACCACAACTTTGTTTCTTTAAGCAGGGATTATTGGATCATACTTTCATCTTTCCAGTGTAGCAAGCCAAGGAGAGAAAATTTTCATCACAGACCCCATGGGAGATTTTAGACAGAGTTCTTCCCCCTTGGAAAGTAATATTACAAGATTTCATCTCAGTGCTTTTGATCCTCACTGAAATGATGAAGGGATTTGTTTTTTAGGATGGATGGATAAAGTTTGTTGTAACAACAGTTGAGACTCACTTCTTTCCTGCTGCATCAAGTAATAGCCTGAATTACATTTAATTTCTATCTTTTCCCCTTGTTCTCTACCTACAAAATTGAAGATTTTCACATTTAAATTGCTATATCTCTTTCCTTCTGAAAGAAAAATACAAGGAAGTAACTGATATTGCAGACAAGATCTCTGCTTTGGTGAGAAGAAAACTGCTGCTTGCTGAAAGAAAGGAATTACATTAGTTTCAGAATACTGATAAGAACAAAGAATAGCTTTTTTCCTGCGTTTTGGACTAGGGTTCAGCAATTTCAGTCAAATGAACAATTCTTCCATTTTAGCTAATCCAAAAGAACCAAAGTGCTGTTTCTACTACTGAACTTGAGAAAAATGTTAACCATATCCCCAGTCCTTCCTGCAGTATTTGGAGTGTAACATATTTATTTGGAGTGTAACATATTTCCAGTTGTTTTGCAACAGACTTGCTAATTATCTTCAGTTGGTTCTAAATATCGTTTTCCCCAGCAGAAAATCCATTTCTGGATTTAAGCAAATGGAATTAATGAAAGCCTCTGGAGCAGCTTTTATTTTTCCAGACTCTACTTGTTTCCTCTTGCTTCTTCCTTGGAAAGTACTGCACTCTGCTTTAATAAGGCACTGACTTAACCAATGTGAAGCAACCCAAGAGCAGTCTGAAATTAATTCCAGTGTCATCCATCCCCTCCCCTGGCATCTGAAGATGACACCTCGTGGCAGGTTCTCCTTTAGCAATGTCTTTTAAGAGTGATACATGATTGCAATTTCCTCCCATTTTCCGGGACTGCCAGCATAACAGCAAGCCTGGGGGCTTTTTTGGGTTTGCTGATACTTTTGATGGTGACAGATAAACACCTTTAACACTTATGGTAATATCAGACAGTGTGACTGAAAAGTACCCAATTTTGACCTGTTCTGCGATTCTGTGTAGGACTGTGTCCTCATTTTAGGCTGCACCACTGGCAAAGCTGCTGGTTTTTTCATCATTGCAAGCTCTGTTTTTGTTATCTAACTAGGCTTGAAACTTGCTACATTTGGTTAAACAAACACATCCTGGATTCCAGCTGGCCCTTTGGGATCTGCAGCTACACAGTGACATGCAGACCTTGGAGGGTGCAGCCATTTCTAGAACACAAACCATGTGGGATATTAATTTTTCCCTCTTCTTTTTTATTTTTCTTTTCTCCAATAAAAGAGAGTGCATTTCACTTGAAATTTTCAGAAAACTCTTTTTTGATTTGCTAGGCCAGGGAAGTACACAAATGGGCACTGCAAATTGCTTTTTCCTTCTTTCCTTCAGAGAATCTTTGAAATTGCACAGATTGCCCTAAAAGCAGCAGTAGAGTCTATACACTGGCTCTGGAAACAGAATCTTTGCTAACTGCTTTTTAACCATGTTTTATTCATAACTCAGTGAGGGTTTAGATTTGCATTTGAGCAGTCTCACACGCTTCCTAATGGTTTCACAATCGAAACCTCTTGCTTTTCTGTTACCTGCCATTGATTGCTTCAAGGGCATTTAATTTATTGACTATGAAGACAGCCCATAACATTAAATAAGTTTTCATGTTCAGCCCAACATAAATTTGTGCTAAAAATAAACATGAAAGGAAAAGCATTGCAACAGTACATCATAGACTGGAGCAGCTCTCTTAAAATAAAAACTGTATCGTGAGCATGGATGAATCAAGAACAATTGTAACACCTCTCCACCGAGTGTGTCACATACACTTTCTTTTTCCCCCTCATACATGAATCAAGAATAATTCAGTCCTTACATCTTGACAGGTGGGGAAAAAATATCACTTTGAAGTGAATTTCCAAATATCACTTTGAGTTTCATTTCAGAAAGATAGGTGGTAGATATTTCAGCAGGGTTCTGCTTAACTCGCTCTGTCAAGAGACTGGGACTGTTGTAAAGAAGCACAAGGCAAATCAGTTCTGATGGCTCAAAAATACCCAAAACCTTCCTGTTCCCATCAACTTTCAAAAGTCTTGCTCTAGCTTTTTGTCTCCATGAGACATTGAAAACTTTCCTAAGCATTTTCTGTGATGTTAGCACTTTTCAGAATGTAACTCACTTCACGCTATAAATTAAAGATAATGCTCAGCGCCTTTAACACCAAAAGGCAGTAGACCCCAATCTGCTGGATTCTTACATTTGAGGCCTCATTATGGGTCCTCCCTGACCCTCAAAGCTCTGAAATGTCCAAATTTAACAATCTACCAGTAAACATGAGATAACCTTTGCATTTGCTCATTCCACTTTTCACACAAGAAAATACCCCAGAAGATAAAGTAAGTCTAAAGCTAGAAGCATGTCTAAAACAATAAAATGGAATAAATTACACCCATCTTAATGAAACTTGAATCTTCATTTAAATTTCACTTTTTATTTCACATTTTTTTAAGAAAATTTAATGGAGCAAGTTGGTAGAGGCACTCCAAAACCATGTTTTTTAATATCAAATTCTGCATACCTCAAACTTCAGTTATCTCAAAATAAGAATTTCACAAAAAATATTGGTAGTGATCTCACATAAATCTATAAGAAAATGATCTTTCAGCATTAAATCCCACAGTCTGTTGCAAAGTTCTTCATATCAGTTGCCTTTTCAATGACCAGCAATGAGTTTCAGAATAAACATCCTTCAAAGATTATTGGGATCACATTGTTTTAAGCAAACAAATTACTATATGTGAGTTTATTTACTATCTACTCATTACAGTAAATATTAGTGCATTTATCCCCACTGTATTGACAATGTAATACCCATTTTCATAACTACAGTAGTTGAGAGAGAGAAGTCATGGAAATGGAAATTTTGATTTCAGAACACAAGATGGCAGCCTCCAAAAGGGAATAGGAAGTCACCCCACACCACTTCCAATAATTATGGACCACAGTGACTGCAAGGGGCCAAGCTTTACCATCTCCTTCATATGCACTCATCCCTGAGAAAACTATTAAAAACCAAGAAGTAAATATGAAGCTAATATATATTCATTAACAGAAATGCATATTAAAAGTACCTTATGGAAAATATTTTGCAGATTCCCATCCTGTGACTTCTCAAGAGGCTTTGCTCCCACAGGCAAAAAATGCACATTAGTATTCCACAAGCAAAACTGGCAGGTAAAATTTACTAATACACACGTGTAAGATCATCCAAGAATGATTCCCAGATTTGCCATGTAAAAAAAAAAATCAATAAATGCTTCTTCTCATAAGCAGTCCCATTTTATACATGTATGACCAAATCATGATTTACAGGTTTGCAGCTAAAAGCCAGATTTCAGTTAGAAAGCTGGATAAAACTAATCCCCAGTAAACTTCATTGACACTGCTGATTAGCTGAGACTATGCAAAGTATGCTTTAAACTAGCACAGTTTACTTTCCTCCTTAAGCAATATGCAAAATATTTGCATGTCAACTCCATGGATGGGCTTCATCTTCCGAAACTTCTACTTAGCGAAGTCAGACAAATTCTTTCAGGCCCTTGTGTACCAGAGAAGAAGATTAAATTACAGGTGTTATAAGGAAACCTGAGGGAAAAAGAAGCTAAAAAGCTATTTTTTGCTTTGTTAGACTTCCATCCAGCTTATTTGCACAATTCTGGGTCAGTCACAGGTTGTATAAATGAACCCACAACAAAGCACAAGTAACTACTAATGCTGTTCCATTAGAATTCATATCACAGTAATAATAATAATGACTTAATTATGTCCTAATAAGTAAAAATATCTTTTAAATACATGTATAACCAAATCATAGCATAATTATAATATAAAAGCTACTTAGCTGTTTTTCATCTTCTTAAGCAATGCATATTCCGAAACTAACAAACCTAAACAGCACAAAATTAATTACCCTAATGGCTAATTAATAAAGAATAGACACGTCCCACATCAAATACAAGTGACACTTTCCCATTCTCTTGTAACCAAAGCTTTTACACTCTCTCTTCTTTCCAGAAGCAAAGTCCTTTCCTTCAAAATTAACCCTGAAATCCTCATCCAAAGGCACCAATTGCCATCCACTGCCTGAAGGAGAAACCTAGAGCTGTTTAGGCTAAATACCTAAGCCTCTGAGTTCCTAAAACTATGTGAAATTATCCCACATTCAAAGCTGAAGCATCCAACTGGATAGGTCCTGTGGTGGCAATACAGAATACAAATGTCAGTGACTAGAAAATTAGATTTACTATGTACTTAAGACATCAGTTTAGAACACACAAGGAAGCAATTAGAACAACAACAGGAACCCTACAAGAACCACTTTATCTGGAAGATTTCTATACTTCCCCCACAAGCCACGTGACATCCCAAATGAATTGCAATGTAAAAGTCCAAAGGAAACTTCCTGCTGAAGTTTGAAGACAATTTAAAGCTGGAGGCTGGGCTGCAGGAGCAGAGTGTGGGCAGGCAAACCCTGTTTGAGAGCAAGGGCTGCCTTGCTGCAGGGAGGCTCAGCACTGGTGTGACAGATGGCAGAGCACAGCACACACCCGTGTTCTGGCACACTGCAGGCACTGCCTAGCATTGGGCTGCACCTGTGTCTTTCTCCACTCAAAGATTAAAGTCCTGGGAAGCTGAACATATTTTGCTTCCATTTTTTGTCTCCTCCACACAGTTCCGAGTTGGCTCTCGATTCTCCGAGGTCTCCACCCAGGCCAGCTGGCAGCTCAGGAAAAATGGGATGTACATTCAGACCTGGTGAGAGCAGACAGCCCATCACCCACCTCCAGGCAGATGCAAAAATCCCTAATCCATTCCTATAGGCTGTGTCTCACCAGGAATCTATTTACATCCTCATTGTCTCAAGCTTTGGACATTTATCCTGGTGCCTCCTCTTGATATCCCATGATGTAGCTTAAACTATAAGGTTTTATTCTCACTACAGGGAGACCCTTTTTCTTCGCTATCAGGCTTTTCTTTTTCATGTCACTGATTCTTTCACTGGTATTTCTTCATTGCTCAAGCAGATCCCTTCCAGCTCCAAAAAAGCATTGCTCACTGAAATGCTGACTGAAGTGGAAGTATTATCTCCCATCCATTCACCATAACATTCCCTGCTAAAATACCTTTGGGATGCTTAATATTTGTGCAAAAAGATGACAGGGCTGACCCCAGCACACTCAGCAATGCGTTTTATAACCCAGAGTGTTTCCTCCTCCTTGGTGAGTCTTGCCCCTTCCTTTGGGCTATTTCTTCAAATATTTTTTAAATCATTTTGGATTTCAATGTCTCCTTTCCCATGTTGCCAGGCCCACCTGTACCTCACCAGCAGATTCCATAAGCACATTCTGAGGTGTATTGTGCAAATCATTACAAAATGTTGAAAAGCACCAGGTAAGCATCTCCAGCCAAGAAGAAGTTGCTGGTCAGTGACTGCCCCCAGGAAGACATTTGCTCAAGTCATTGCATGAAAGGACTCAGTGCCAGCAAAACCAGGGGATTCTGCTGCCCATGGGGTCTCCAAAAGTTGCAGGTCCCCTCCTGGAGTGGTTTTGCTGCACCAGGTTAATGATGCAGCCACCAGGTTCAGGACTTCCACACAGACAGTATCTGTACAATTTCCTTTTGTGAATCCAAGTCTCAAAAACCACAAACTCATGATTTAATCATGTTTACTGTGTATGCTTAGCCCAGTCAAATGACAAAACTGGGTCATAGGAAATCTTTTTGGGAGTTTTTTTTGGACAAATGCATCTTATCTGTTTGTTGCTATCCTTTTTGCTTTTTTCTTTTATTTTTTTAAATCAGATAGGGACTTATAACCAGGTAGATGAAGTACACATACTTTAGCTTTCCGCAGAAATTAAGGTTATTTTTTTTCTGAAGCCTTTCTATGACTGCTCAAAAATTGCTGCTCTAAGACTATATTGAATAAATTTCACTGCAAAGCACCTGGAAATAAAGGGAGGCAATCTCAAATTATCTCACATAAATAGTTTCTGGCTTTTGCTGCTACCCAGTTACAGCAGTGTTGTTACTCCTCTGCTGCATACATTAACTATGCAGAGCTAATATTTTTTGCAGACATAGTATTGATGGAGGGAGAGCAAACCATTTTTGTCTTCACAATAAACTTCCATTTTTATTTCTACACTGGGTAGCAAAACAACTTTGTATTAGTCCATGCAGCCATGGATGAAGTAAGATATGTATGAAGTTTGATCTCATTTTTTCTCCACTATTCACAATTTTGTTGCATTGAAAGGCTATATTTGTTTGTTCAGCTTTGCTTTTATTCCTAATGAGAAAGAGTACCCCTAAATGGGTTGGAAAAAAATAGATAGAAAAGCCCTGGATGATCTGCCCGAACGTCAGGTCTCTGCTACTGCAGAGGCTTTTCACAACAGAAGATAAAGGTTAAAGTGAAATCAGATGGATGTACAAACCTGCACAAAGAAAACAGGCAGAAACAGAAACTCAAGAACAGTAAGACAGTTTTGTGGGAAGCAGCTCAGCCATGATTGTGGGAAACAATCAATAACTCTGACAAGGAGGAATACTGCTGAAAAATATAACAGTAAAAACAACAATATAACAGTAAAAACAACAGCAAAGCACCTCAGGAACTGAGGATGCAGCAGTGAGGGTCAGTAATAACTTGGTTTTGAAAGCACCTCTACATTTGCTCTGTTTTAGAGGATATTGTCAGCACGGACTAAAAATCGCTGACAACATGTCAGCATGATTAAAAAAATATCCAAACAAACAAACAAAGTAGCCTTCACCTCTTCTGCCCTCCTTTTCCACAAAATGGTCGTATATATTCCAGGGTTTGGTAAGAATTTCAGTAACAGAAGATGGTGTTAGTTAGTAGTGGTGTGGTTAGTGTTAGCACCTTCATTGCTTTTCTGTCAGGAAATTCCTTTGATTTTGTACTAGGAAACATATTTTAGACAAAACCTAAGTTTGTATGGGGTTTCCATAAGAAATTTCATATTGTAAGTTTGGATGGAGTTTCACATTTCAAACTTCACATTTCAAACACAATCTTTGGCACAAAGACTTAGAAAAATAGAAGGAGGAAGGTCTATTTACAGTACTGTTTTATTTCACAAGACATATGTTTTTGCAGCAAATCTCTGCTTCATCCTCTCTGAACACACTTTGGTTTCCACAGAGGAGTGCACACACTCATGTTTTTCTTGGAACTAAGACCCAGTGGCTTTCAAGTCCTGGCATTGGACCAGAGGTCTTCCAAGGGAAAGTAGCTCCTGAAATCTGTGTAAGCCTGGATCTCAGGTTTGCAAATCAAGTCTTTTGCTTGCTAGGTCTGCTCCAATTGCACCACATTATGTGCAAACATAAACACAGCCAGAATCTAGCTGAGAAACATTTTGTCTTCCTTCAAAATCTATAATCACATTTACACAGTCTCTTTCTCTTTCCTTTGCGAGAAAACATTCTGTGATACCAAATGTTCCCACACTATTGATATTTACTCGTTCTGGGAGTTTTGCTCTCTCCAGAATGATAAAGTTCCTTCCTAATTAGGATCTCCTCATACCAAATACTTTCTTCCTTAGATTCAACCACATTTTCTGTCTCCCTCTTGTGGGAGAAGGACTGAAGTCACACAGGAGAGTGCAGGACAATATTTGAACCTAATGGCGCTTTTCCCACTGTGTGTTTCGAGTGCAGCAATCCTATTTGTTCACATTTCAGCACAGCAGCTAAGAGCAGTGCAGCACCAAGCTGTAACACACACAGCTCTGTCCCACACCAGGCCCCAGGCTAAGGTCAAGGCACAGGTAGGATAAATGGAGGAAGAGCCCAGCAGGGCTGTTACAAGCACACAGTTTGCACAAGAGTTACTCCAGCCACACAGACGTATCCTCAGGGCTGTGGCACAGACCAGATGGCTTTCCATTCACATTTCCTGCTGCTCCCATCACATGGCCATCCTTAAAAGGATTTATTGCCCAGTAACAAATGCACCTATTTTCCTGAATAAACTCCCAAACAAGCATGCTTTAATATTCTTGCTAATTACAAATGTTAGCCTTTGTTCTTTGCAAAGAAACAGAGAGCAAGAGGTGAAAGTGAGAATAACAAGGAATTAAGAGAGATGCTAAAAGATTTCCTTCCATCAGTGCAAACCATGGATGACAACAGGGATAGAACTACTCTTGACCTACTTTTGTCAGAAAATAAGAATGGAACTCTGTCACATACTTTACTGTACAGAGATGAGGTGCTGGAACAAACACGTAGGATGAGAAGCAATAAGGCATAAGCCTGGTAACATCATCATCATCAGAACCAGGATTCAAAAAGACAATGATGCCTGAGGTGTCACAGGCAGGCAGGACAGGGTGAGAGAGATGGCAGGTAATATTTTGACTTTGCTGAAATCAGTAGGATTTATGCATCAATCTGATTCAAGGTGTTGTGTTTCAGCATTTCCACAGAGCAAATCTCATGGAATAAATTGTATTGTTTGCTATTTTTATGACAGATCACCAACCCAACTTAGTATGGGAGACTCAAATACTTGGTATTATAAAGCTTCCATGCTGGTATTCAAAAGCTTATTTTGCAAATAAATTGAGGTCAAGCCCCTACAAACCATAAAATGTTGTACATGCTAAAACCTGAATATCGTAACATCTCCTATGTCATACATATGCCTTGTAAAATGAATTACAAATATTTTCAGAAATTACACATCTGCTCTAAAAATGTCAGATCTTGCTGACACTAGGAAAAGCACAGGAAGAGTTATGGGAGCAATATGCCACAGATGAAAATTCTCCAATGAGTATGTTTTGATTAATGCTGCTGCATTCACTAATGAATGACAGGCAAGGTCACAAGTAATTTCAGTGGTCCTGTATACTACAACCTTTGTATAAAGAAAGTCCCATACATTCCAGAAGCTTTTCCCTGAGATTTACTAAAATACTTCACAAACCAATAGCATCTATGAAGCTGTGGAATTTACCTCAGATATTTGGTTATATAAAGTCATAAGAACTCATACCTCATATTTTCATATGAAAGATCAAGAAATCTTAGAAGTCTCAAAGTTATTAAACTCATTTTTCTTTCTACAGTACATTGTCTTACTTGCACAATCTTAAGAGCTAACATGAAATGTTCAGCTTTAAATAATGAAGCAAAAGTCTGAGGACAGGGACTACCTGGCAAAGCTGGATCATTATGTTACTTTGCCTACTGAGACAAGCTTAATTAAAATGTGCCTTCAAAAACTCTCTATTACTTTTTATTTGAAAAGTAAATTATAAAACACCAGAAATCCATAAGTCACTTGTACCTTCCTGCCACTCAGACAAACCCCATTTACACAAGACTTAACTCTGGATATTAGGTGAGATGAGCAGTGAGGAGTTTTTAGTTTATTTGCATTTCACAAGGTTAAATCCCCGCAAGGGAATACGAATTTCCTACCATACCTTTAGCAAGTCCACAAGAGCATGGTTAACTGTTTGAGCTCCCAACACATTCTTCACTCTCATGCTAAAATTCACCTCAATTCACTAACAGCCAAGAAAGATTTCTGTCACATCAGCTCTGAAGCACTCCAGCTTGTTTGTAGCAGATGTTATTTCCAGCTAAAAAAGACCTCTACCCCCAAACTGTCCTCTCCCAGCAGTCAGCATGAAACACACAATGAATAAATATTATCTATTCAGCCAATAGTTTTATTTACCACTATTCTAAGCAGCTTAAGAATGCCAAAAGTTGCTTACTTTTCAGACATGTTCAATGCCACCTGATTTTATTGGGGTCCATATCAGCTGCAACTCCTGCTTTTAATCTCAACCACTCCTATTTGCATAGCTAAACAGAAACAGACTGCTGCAGAGGAGGGAAGAAGGAAATAATACATTTTATACACTTAGTACCTGGCCATCTGGTACCTCAGAAATGTGTTCAACTTCAAAACAGCAAGAAAATAAAATGAGGGAGCCAAAAGAGGCTTTGCTGAAGCAAAAATGCATTTATTTATATAAATGGCAGTTGGCAGCTGATGCAGAGGATACATAAATCCAGTTGCTAATGCTCCGGGACTGTATGAATAGAAATGCCATAGGTAAGCAGTAGCAATAGAAATTAGAATGAAGTCTCTGTCCATACCATCCCTATTGAAATTATTTTTTGCCTCCAATTTTCTCTTCTGTGTGTCACTGGAGGAGGGGCAAGAAAACACAACCCTTAAGGTGCTTCCCTTCACCTAGGGAAGAAAATACAAGAAATGCAGTCATGTTTAACAGCTTCAGTGCCCTCACATTTGGTGGATGTCTCAGGAGAAACAGAGAGAGTAGATGACATTTCTCTTTCGCAGACTACATGACTGCAGTACTGAAGAGAGAAGGGTCATTCTACTTTGACCAAAAGCCATAAATCAGGTACAGATAAAAGGGTTAATCTGCAGAGAAAGGTGATGATTTCATCACAGAAAGAACTCAGATTGGAGAAGGCCTTTTACAGCTTTCAGCAAACTCCTGAACTTCTCTGAAGCTCTCCCTTTTTTGCCCCCTGAAAGAATCATGGGAGAAAACTGCATCAAGCTGTGTTTGATATGAAGCCACAGTTTCCTGATAGCTGCAAGGGAGCTATAATTATCCAATTTCCCTATATTAATGATTTTTTAATTAATTTAATTATTTTTAAATTTCAATTTTTTTCAGCTCCCATCTGCACTTGTCAGCAACTGAAGTTCTGTGATTCTTGCCACACACAAAAAAACCACCAGTAACAGATGTCAAAATGGCAGAAACAGAATGGTGCTACTATACCTGGTTGGGGTAGAAATTATGAAGTGGTACAGGGTGATTCTGGAGGTAAAGGTAAAATCTGTATAATGTAATCTAGATTAGATACTGGTTTTAATAAAAGAATACTATTTGTTATGTGAGTTCACTCAGATTAGGAAGCTGTTTGAAATTTACATTTTTTTACCAGACATGCCAAAATATTTTGCTGCCCTCAAAGCCAAATCTTGTGACATTTTAAGATGAGAATCTCAGTTTTTACTATCAAATAAGTTCATACCTTAATCAGCTGTTCAGAAATTGTATGGAAAATGAAAGTGCTCAGAGGAAGGCAAAGCATCAGCATACAACATTCTCTACCACAAAAAAATTTTTTAAAAGATAAAGATTTATTAAAATTGTATTAAAATTGCCTTAGTGTTTAACTCTAAGTTTATTGCAAATGGTAAAACTTGACCAGATATAATGAAATTACAGTCTTCAAGTAACACCATTAGACTGCAAAACAGGTACTAACTAACCTTTGCCAATTCTGAGTGCAAAACAAAGCTAAATCAACACTGTCCTTGCAGTTTGTTTGCACTTTGTAGGCATACACAATTCTATTGGCATATATTTGTATGTGTATATATACCAACAACAGCATTTTATAGGTTCCTAAGGCTTTATAATCAATTACATCAAAAAAAGGAAAAAAAGTCAAGAACACTAAGTACAAAGTTAAAGAGAGCTACCAAATGCTTGCTGGAAGCAGAATACAGCAGGACACTTTGGGCTGGTTATTTATATAAATGCATGTGACAGCAATAGAGAAATACACTCAGCAGCTTCTTCTGGGAGAAAATAAGGGCTTTCCAAGACCTGTCATAGGAGCTATAGGTCCAAAGATGGCAAAATGGCCAAGGTCCTGATTTCTTCTTAACAGAAATCCAGTAAAGACTGGATTCTGGAAAGCTTAATTTCATTGTTCCTAGAGATGTGGCAGGTTGATAAATCACAAAGTCTTCAAAATAAACCAATTTAGAAGCCAAGTAGTAAGTGGGAATATAAAAATGGCAACAATACAATGGCACAAAAATCAGAAAGATGAAAGTGTAGCATATAACCTAAAGGAACAGGTAAAAAGGACATGCTATAAAGACACAGGAATAGTACGAAAACAGTCATGAAACCGATGGTTCAACCCTTCCCAGTTTCTCCTTCTATGGTTGCTAGATCACCTAGAGTTCCCTCAGAAAACAAATAACAGTAGTGAAAAGTGACAGGGGCTAATGGTTCTGAACTAAAGGAGGGTAGATTTAGACTAGGTGTAAGATGGAATTTTTCTGCAAGGAGATTGGTGAAACATTGGTCCAGGTTGCCCAGAGGTAGATGTCCCATCCCTGGAAAAATTCAAGGTCAGGTTGGATGGGGCTCTGAGAAATCTGATCTGGTTGAAGATGTCCCTGCTCATTGCAGGGGGATTGGACAAGACAAGTTCTAAAGGTCCCTTCCAACTCAAACCATTACACAATGAAATTCACCCATGTAGCCTTGGAAAATATTTGTACAATTTTCTGGCTACAAAAAAATGGAAAAAAAAATCCTTCAGTTGGTTCAAAAATAAGAGCTACCATAGTTATTCCACAGGAAAAATATATGGATTGTTTTTAAATGATTAAACAATGCATGGATTTCTCTGGGACCTTTTTAATAAAAAAAGTGCACGAGAATAAGAATTGCACATTACTCAGGAAAATTACAAATAGATGACCATGAGAAAACACTCAAACTGCTCCAGCTTCATTTTTCATTAGAAAGAAACCTGTAATCAGGCAATTAATTACTATGCAGTAGGAAAAAGAAGAAAATGAAAGCTAAAATGAAGTGAGCATTTAACCATATTCTAAATTTTCAAATCACAGGCCTGATGAAATTAATTTTTAGAAAGCACATTAAAGGAAATTTAGAACACTTAATACTTAAGAGGACTTGTGGGAAAGAAATGTAGCTCAAGGAGGTTGGGAAAAGCAACCCTTCTTTTTGAAAATACTTCTCTTCAGAATGAGAGAAAATTGAAAGTTTTGGGAAATAGAAACTACTCCGTTCAAGCTGAAGTCTCAGAAAAACACTGCAGCAAATAAAGAGCACGCAGAAGATAGGACAAGTTACATAAGTAATTTGAATTTTTAAATAACAGATTGCTAAATTAAGTTGATTTTCTCCATGACAGATAAGAGCCCTTGTGCAAAGGAACAAGTCAGTAAATGTCTTATTTTCACCTTAGCAGGGCTTTTGGTACCATCTCACACAACACTCTCATTAGCAAGTCTAAATGAACCCTCTAAAATTGGTAAAACTATTTTGAAAAACATATTTAGCTCTAGAAATGGATAAATGTCAAAACAGGATGGCAGAAAAGGCAGTATCAAGGCAGATTGTGAAGTGGGTCTGCCCTGGTCTAGTAGTACTTATTCAGTAATTTCATTAATCATTTAAATGATGGAACCTAGTGAATGCTTATCAAATGTGACATTTCTCTGCACACAACACAGGGCCTGCAACTTCTTTCAAGCCCCTAGAAAACAAGATTAGGATCAAAATAATCTTTTCAAATTGGAAAAATGGCATAATATAAAGGACATGATTCAGTAGGGAGAAATTTGAGATGCTATGCCTGCACCTAGGTAGTCATTATCAGCTGTATAAAATACAGAAAAATCATCTTGAATCTTCCTGATGAGAAATTTAGGAATTTTAATGGACTATTTACATGAGACATTATCACACTTTTATAAAGTATAAAGTTTAGTAAAATGGTACTTGTCTTTTCTGAAAAGAGACATTGTTATGAGTCCTAATGTATTTAAATGTTCAAAATACTTAGAAATCCTTGGATGGAAAACAAAACACAAGTTTATAATAATTCTGTATATTTTTTGTGAAGTACTTTTTTCTTCCACAACACAAAAATATCAGGTTCATGCGAGGCAGACTCATATAATTATGTAAAACTATCAGTCAGGGATGAATCATCACCAAAACAAGGTCTGACAATCTCTTTTCACAAGTAGATGGAGGAGCAGCTAGTAGCCATCTGGAAGCAGCAATTTCAGATGCTCACTTGATAACTCAAATCAAGTACAAGACTTACTTTCCCACCTTTGGAGCAGCAATGCCATCCTCAGATGCATATTACCAACAGAGCATGAGCATATTTGCTCATCACAAGCAATGCTTCCAGTTGGATAACTGTAGCTTTAAAAACTTGAGCAAAACTCAAGAGAGCAAAGATTTAAATAACTTGCCTCATAACAAATGAAGCAAAGTGGATCCCTCCTGTTGTTACAATTATGCTTATAAATAAATATCTTTGGCTTCCATTAAATGTTCCTTACCTGACTTATTTTCTCTGCAGTGAATTTTTTTTCTGTAAAGTACTTAATTATTACAATTTTCAGATATCTGTGAATTAATAGTTTGTTTTTTACTTAGACCAAGGGGAATGGCAAAATTGGCAAAATTAGTCCTCCTCATATCTTTAGTTTCTACAGTCAGTGTGTCACTGTCATATTTTCTGAAAAATCCCTTTGCCAGGATTTCTTCTCCTGGGAAGCTGAGAAGCCTCAGTGAAAAAGGAAACCAATATTATCTCATTTTCTTCTCCTGTGTTTGCTGCTTTGGAAATCTTTTTATCCAAAAGGTGATTGATTGGTTTCATGTGAATTGTTTTTATTTAATGACCAACCACTGTCTGGCTGTGTCGAGACTCTGGAAGGAGTCATGAGCTTTCATTATCATTCTTTGTAGCCTTCTGTATCTTGTTAAGCCTTGTATAAGTATCCTCTCTCTATTCTTTAGTATAGTTTTAGTAAAGCATTCTTTAATAAAAAATATCATAAAATAATAAATTAGTCTTCTAAGAACATGGAGTCAGATTCATCATTGCCTTTCTACCGCAGAGGACCCCAAAAATACCACACCAGTGTAACTTCCAGCTGCTCATCTATAAGATTACAACTCCCAGGATTCTTTAAGAGAAAAAGATTTTCACAGAGAAAATATTTAGTCCTGGGGATAAAAGATGACAAAATCTTTATAAATCTGCTAATTTTTTTTCCACATCAAAATAGCAGATGCAAGCTTACAGCTAGAATTTTAAAAACTCCTTTTGATTATTTAATGATCATACACACACATTGCATCTCTAAACCTGTTCTAATTCCTGGCCTTTGCTGAGTTTTAATCCCACACACAGATATATTAGTACACATGCACAGAGCAACCTGAAGCAAAGGCAAATGATGGATGAGCTGTGAGGCCACATTGATTCCCTCTGCTGCAGTGCAAGTCAGGAGTGAAGTACAGCATCCTTATTAGAGATGCTGTCCATTAACTTTTCCCTGCTCTACAAGTCCTTAGTTATAACATATTAGCAGTGCATGCCTGAGTGAGCACTGCTCTAATTTGAAACTGAAACAATGCTTGCATCCCACCGTGAGCAATATTAATTAACATCTTTCTGCTGCTTTCCCTGAACTCTCCTCCTGACATTTCCAGGTAAAGTTAAATAAAAATGTATGTCAATATGTAAAAGCTGGCTATTGGCAAATGCATCATGTAATTGAAGTACTGGATGTTGAATGTCAATTAAAATCGTTTCCCTTTGGAAACTGAGTGTGTTTACCCATAATATATCATGTTATGGTCTTTGTTAATAACAGTGATCATAGCAGGCAGTCTTTGCACATTTGACAAGTTGATAATATCACAAAAGATATATGTTTGCTTAAGGAAGCTCTTAAGAAAGGTAAGAACTCATTTGTTCATTTATTGATAAACCAGCTAAGTCCAAAAAATAAGTAAATAACTAAAAAATTGCAAATTGAGGTGGTCCATTACTGTTCTGATGACAACCAGATTAAGCAAAGTCTGATTGTGAGACGCAAAATTCAAATTATGCCAAATTAAATGTTGTCCAGAAGTGCTTCATATTTGAGAGGATGCATCAGTTGGTCTTGAAGTTTTTGTTCTTTTTTTTTTTTGAATGTAAAAAGGCCATACTGAAACACCTTCTAAAAATACACCTTTTCCCATCAGAAGTATTATGTTCCCATATAGCACATAAATAATACAACCATATCAATCAACAGTAGCAGCCACTGTTGGCTTCTTTTTTTCTGCTGTCTGAAAACCAAGTCAGTAGGTTTTTTTAATGGAGCACCTTTTTTAGAAAACAGGTTCTTTGGAATATAATTATCTAGTTAAAAATATGGGGGAAGTGCCAAAAAATAGGTTCTGATCACCTTTAACAAGATGAACTCAATTTGTAATTTAACTGGTCCCCATCTAACTTAATATAACTTGGTAATACATTCTCAATCAACATGTGAGTACATTAAGTTCATGTAAAATTTAAAGAGCAAGAAAGTGAATTAATACATATAGTTCAAGATCTGGGAGATATTCCCATGGCAGGCAGAAACAGAGCCTTCTGTGTCACCTGCTATAGAGTACATATTCAATTCCTTACTATAATTTAGTAAACTAACAGATTTCTCTCATTTCCTGTGTAAGATATCTGCAAAAGGATGCAAATTTATTACATCACACTTGTCACTCCCTGTGCAGGGTGGCACACAGCCAGCTCCCAGTTCCAGTGCTGGCTGAGATGACAACATCACCAAACTGCAGGAGCTCAATGTCCACTGATCTCCCATTTCCAGGTGAGTATCACACAAGACAACTTACACTCAGCTTCCAAAGGGATTTGATCACCTGCAAGCCCTGAGATTCAAGAGCTGGTTCTCTCTGGATCCAGGCACAATCTCAGCTTTTGTGGCTTCACCTGCCTTCACAAGTCCCAGCTGCAACACTGCGGGTTTGTGTCCAGTGGCTTCAAAGAAGCCACATCCTCAAGTGGTTTATAAGCCAAACATTTATCAACTACAGCAAATGAAAGAAGAAATGCAATGCCTAAATATTGACTGCAGGTAATGTTTTAAAAACATGAGGTGGCAGAGGTTTCTGAGCAGATCCTGGTGCAGTGCCAACCAAGCTATAATGGAACAGTTCCAGCAAAATTCAGGTTTTTCTCATTGTGAGGGCTATTTCTGCTTTACTTCTCTGCTTCAGAAGCAAGATAATTCTTGTGCTTATGTTGCAGAGAAGCAGATTCTCTGGAAGACAAGTGGCAGAGCTCACATTTCTTCTGCTTGGATTTAACCCAGAAAATTTGCAGGAGGAGTGGCTACAGGGATTCATGTAACAATTTCTTAAGTGTTTTCTGACAGCTGGTGAATGACCACTGCTAATTTATGAAGTACTGTGATTAAAAAAAAACAACCAAACAAACTAAATCTAAAATTACACCTCAAAATGCAAAGTAGACCTCACCTCACCTACTTAAATCAATAAACCAAGAACTTCATGGAGTCTCACATTCTATTAATTAGTGGTGGTAGGACAAAGGGAAATTTTTTATAAAGAGAGTTTTTTATGTAGTTCATTCTTTGAACTACAGCAACAGTACTTGTTATATGTAAATAACTAGTATTTTATACGCTTTGAAAAAGAATATGAGAATGTAGTTGAAGGAAGGAACATATTGAAAACAAACAAACCTTGGTTAGTGTTGTGGTAAACACCAGTGGAGAGTTATGACATCAAGTTCTACAGATAATTGCTGCAGTATGCAAGGTTAAATCCAGCCACCTTCAAAATATAAAATGATTCAAACTAGTCAGAAATATCAAACAGCTTTCCACAAAACACTTCAGTATTTGCACAACAAATTTTCAACAAACCCACTTACAAGTAGGTGCAATTCCCACAATACTGATGTCCATGTATTTAGTATAAAGCCCAATGACTCACAAATGTGCTACTAGTTATCTTAATTGCTGCCCTTTCACTGAAACGAAGACTTTTTAATCAGATATAAACATTCACCAAAATGTTTATATCTGATTCACCCAGAGCAGTTTGCTGTGTAACACCAAAACAAGGTACTGCTCTACTCAGGAATTTCAACATGCTATGTGCAACACTCCTTGCACCATCCTCAAATGTCCTCAGACTTATTCATTTTAAAAATCAGCTGGGAACAAGTCAAACATCAAACTCATTGTGTTTTGTCATTAAAAGGAAATATATTTATTTTTCCAGTTTTCCATAGTTATGTAAAGAATATCACCTGCTGCACTCTATACCCATGCGTGAGGCAGGACAAAAAATAGCAGGAAAAAATCTAGTTGTATTTATGTTAAAACATAAAATGCACTGCAAAAGATAATGATAACCTCAGTATAAAAGCCCAGAACTACACTGTCCAAGCCACTCATTCTTACACAGGCTATTTACTTTTTTAATTGTTCCAACCTGCAGTCAGTACAAAAAGCAGTATTAAAATCAGGCAAATTACTTTATTTACAATATTCTCATCATAGATCTGAAATCATGCCCTCCAGTCCAAATCTGTGATATAAAAGCAAACCTTTTGAAAGACTACAGAATGCTTAACATCCAAAAAATATCACAGTGACTTGGCAGTGTACCAACAATGCCCAAGCCAGTCACATCCCATGGGCATGCTCAGAAAAAGGCATTAAATTCCTTTTCTGTATCTTGTCAGGGCAGGAATTGCAGCATCCCCCAGTGGGAATAACCAGACAATTAAAACTACAGCACACATTTTTACACAGATTCAGCACAAGGATCACCCTCATTTACTTGAAGACTGTGAGAACTGTGTGCCAGTGCAAATCCCCAGTATGAAGTCACTGGGAGCCAGAGTGCAACTGAATATGCACCCCATGCCCAGAAAACATCAGCAAAGCTCTGTATTTTTCTGATTTTAGAAAATATGATCCCCACATTCTTGGAGACAAACTGGAATGGCCTCTGAGCAAGGCAGGAATCCAGGTCACTGAGTGTGCTGAGAGCACCAGCTGTACCCAAAGGCACAGAGGGAGGGTATTCTCAGTGCCTTTCTTAAAAGCAGCTCTTGGATGGCAGGAACTTTGAGGAAGTTACACTTAGGCATATATACATTATTTTTTTAATAAATGTATTTTCATATATATAGAGAGAGAGACTACTGACTAGCACTTTTACTCAGAAAATCTATGTTTTTCAGTCTGAAGGTGGTTCACTCCCTGATTTGCCCTATCACAGGATAGTCCCAGGCCTTTAGATTTTAAGAGAGGTTGGGACAACTCTCCTTTATGCTGAAGCCATGTCAATGAATAGAAAAGCTGCATGGAGTCAGAAAGGGAGCAAGAGGTAAAGTATGACTCTGCACCCTAATAGGATATTCAGCTGGAGAGAATGCAATTATAATTTCCAGCTCCGTCCCCCAGGATTGTAATGTATTGTACATTGAGTAGCTATTCAGTGAAAATTTGACATAATCTTGGGAACAGGACTCAATCACAGCATAACCACAAGGGTACAATCCTGTTCCCTTGTCTTCTTTTCCCAGCTCTGAAAATCTTGTCTTTCCTACACAATGACTTCAGCAAAAGGCAAAGTCTGGCTTTGCTCTCAGCAGTCTGGAGCTCAGCAATTATTGTGCTGCCCCAGGAGTTAATAAGATCTTGGGCTGTACTTGTGGGCGTTCCTGCTGACACTTTTTAAACTGCTGGCATGTCTAATCAACCATGGCTGGAGAGGGGAAGGGTGCAAGGCAACAGCTCCCAGTGCCAGCAAAGGTCTGTCCTCCCTTTTTGCTTGTGGTGCCAGACTGTGGCCAAGGTTACTCTGTGTTTTGCTGCTCACTTGCCCAACATGACTGGGACTTGCTCTACCTAATTAGAGCAAGTTTCCTTCACAGGGGGTAGGTTTCCCATTTCCCTTTCAGACAATCAAAGGAAGGAGACAGGAGTTATCCTGGGGAGTGCTGACTGCATCAGGCACTTGGTACCTGCCGGATCTTTTGGTTTGCCTGCCAGTACCAGGAACTGGCCATTATCCAAGACAGCATGGATGGGATTCACAAGGTTAAAAACAGCTCTCAACAGCAGACCTAGTCATCCTATCCACTGTGTTTGCAGAGCTGCAGTCAAGGGAACAATTTAACTTCTCTCACTGAAAAGATCTAAAGCATGTTAGATCAGTATCACCTAACACCTGCCTGTTCTGCTCTCAGCTATATGCCAACATCTGGGCAACCAGCTCAGAGGCTGATATCCAAAATGCAAATATCTAAGGTTAAGGCTGATTAATCCCCCTCCACCTGAATCTTTCTCTGATTTCATCCTTTCGCCTTCTGTCTGCTGACATGAACGTACTGACCACAGTCCTTCTTTGGGCCAAAGCAGAGGACAAACCAGTCCCTGAAATACACTGGTTATTTTGTAGCCCTTTGGGTAGATTTCAGCTTGAGTAAGCACTGGATCAAATCCCATTAAGAGGTTCTCTTCCAGTATCTCACTCCCTACTCAGCTCTCACTAATTTAAATAGGAAATTGAAGTAACTCTCATCATCAGAAAGTCCAAGTACTCATCACAAATTTGCAACTCAGCCATAAACTGAAATCTGTATGGTGTACCCAAAGGAAAAAATGAGAGCACAGTCCACCCATTAGATCTAATGAAAAATTTCAAAAGCCCATCACTAGTTTTGCAAAGAAAATTAAACATACATACCTACTTTTTAAACTGTTAAAGATGTTTTTCAAACTGGAATGTCAGATTGCAACTTGCCTATACCATCAACGTTCCGGAATCATATTCTCATCAGTTTTTGACAAAGTATAATTGAATGGACTAGGCTAGGAGTGGCCATCACACATAACCCAGACTCTTTAACATGGTAAGAAAGCTGAAATAAGCCCATAAATTATTCTGAGACAAAAAATTATGCAGAAAAGATTAATTAAGAAACATGAATAGATTGCCTCCAAAAATGAGGCACTAGACTTGGCCAGGAAAAAAGTTCACTCCAAAGAAAGCAGTGAACAGAAGATTAATTTACAAAGTGACCCAGGACTGAAATCTCCTGGTCTTTCCCAAACCTCCCCTGCTCAGGATATTTTAATGAAAATCCTCCTCCATCCTCATTAATGTAAAGTGCAGCTCTGCTCTTAATGGCAAGGCTATGATGAATGCAGCAGCTCTGCTCTAGGAATTGGGTTATTTAGATCTGAGGTGGTCACATCTGATGAGGGCCATGTTAAAAAGGACAGTGATGGCTCAAAGCTGTGTCGCCCACTGCGGTATGCAGCTCAGAAACAGGCCAGAAACAGTGCAGAACATGATTTGTCTTGTTCCAAAATTATATTCCAGATGCCCTTTAGAGCAGTTACAAAACCTTTATTCCTGAACTGCAGTCTGTGTGCTCCTGTGCACTGACACAGCAAGTGACCCAAACTGCCCCTTTGCTTTGTAAAAATTGAACAGCCAGAGTTCAGGCCAGAAGAGATGATTTGGCCATTTAACCAAACTGCTCATGCCTCTCACATTCCAGCTTCACTCCTCTCTTCTTATCAACTGCCCAAAATGGCAGAAAATACACATTCAACTCAAATATATTTAAAAAAAAGACAAACCAATGAGGCTTATTTGAGGACAAATCATAAATAATCTATTTACATCTTCTCAGTCTTTGCCCATCAGTTCATATTTAGATTCCTCTTTCTTTGAAGAGTTACTCTTTAGGTTACTCTCCATTCTCACAACATGAATTATGCTAACCTTTTTTTTGCCATAATGCCAGAGGAAAACCTGTATCAAAGCAATATTTATACTGGATTCATGTCCCTCTTTGAGAATTTTTATTCTCAAAGCTCTTTGAGAATTTTTATTCCCTTAATAATATTAACAGTCAGATTACAGTGACATTACAGGGGAGTTTTCTTCACCAGAGATCTTGGAAGGCAAGAGAGAGCACAAAACATGAAAATATAATTACATTCTGCATATCTCAAAAAATAAATTTATGTTCATTAATAGATTTAAATAATGTAATTGATATTTTATATGTTAATTAAATTAAAAATTATTAAAGAAGCAGAATTTAAGGAAAATGAACAAAAGCTTCATAACCCACATTTTGGCTTAAATAACTGTGTTCTCAAAGAATACTAGATTATCACTGCTCAGCTGTATTTATGCTTTCCACATCCTCAGAATCCCTGCCTGTCTTTTTTTGTTTCCTATGTCCATTGGAAGGAGGCAAGGAAGCTCCTTTCCCTCTTGCCTGTGTTGTATTTACTGCATGATTGGAGCTGTACAAGCAGTGAAAACACAGAAATGTGCAAGATGTGAATATGTTGATTATGCATTTATATAAACACACACCATACCCTCAAATTCACATGTTTACAATTGCTTACTATTGATTTAAAAAAACCCAAACTACAAAAACCCCAAAAATCCTCAAGTCCATCTCTCTGTTCACTACAATATCTGTTGCAATTACAGATCTAGTCAGCTTCCTAATTTGCTTTCTGAGAACTTAAACTACTGCTCAACTTCAATTTAGGTGCCAATTTTATTGCAGATGTTCAGCTTGCTGCTTGGTTAAAGGATTTGCAGTTACATTCTGTAGATTTGTTCTTAACTGTCAGCTCTACTACCATTAAAGCAGAACTAAGTTCTGGCTCAGTGTCATCCCTGCCTTCTTGAGTTATGCATGAACCTCAGCTTTTCGTCTGTTTGGGAAGAAAAGCTGCTGCAATATGGGAGCTTAATTTATTGAAAATGAAGGAAAATTAAGAAGTTAAAGAGATTTTTTTTTTTAGCTTCTATACCTTAGTAAAAAACTCTTCATTTTTTTATAAACTATATGTGTTTATAGGTGGATTTGTTGGGGGATTTTAAGGTGTTTGGATTTTTTTATTTTTTGCTTGCAGCACCTGGTCATTCAATATGCAAACCTTGCTAAATTTAATTATGATACTGTACACCTGCACTTCTTTCTGCTGCCAGAAAGTATCTCTCCCTGAAAATAAAAATAATAAAATAAAGGAGAGAAAAAGCTGACCCTGCACTCCAGAAGGTTTGTGCTTTGGCATGGCTGCCCCTTGCATTACCAGCAAGATTTCTTTCATTTATTACATTATTACAGCTTTAATTTCAGAAAAAATTCAAGTAAAAAAATCAATCTTCTTCCAAAGAAGACTAATGATAACCAGCTTGCAAACACTTGCAAAAATTTGAGGTTTCATTTTTGGCACTATAATGAAGCAATCCAGAGCCTACCAAATGTATCAGGAGTTAAAGGCAGTGCACAGTTGGCACTTCCCACACTGGGACACTGGATTTTGGGTTTTTCATTACATCATTCTACTTAATGTTGAATTAAGACTACTACTTGAGTAGTCTTAATTCAACATTAAGACTACTTGTTTATAGAAAAGTGATCTGATGAGTCCTTCCAGCCTTTAGGGGACAGAAACAATCTAACCTACATATGACATGCAACAATCCCTCCCAGCTGGAGTTCTGGGCAGCAGTGAGATCAGCAAGTGCCTGGACAGAGACTGATTTATCTTTGCATTCCCACAATGAGGCACCCAGCTCTAAATAATCTGAATCCTCTCTGAAAAGCTTTCCCCAAACTTTCTTCAAAATTCAAATGAAACCATAAAATCCAGTTTAAAAATAGATATTTACCTATTCCAATACTACTGAAATTTTATTGAAGCCTGGCCAAAGTTTCAGGCCTATTTCATTGCCCAAGCTCTGATCCACAGGAATTACAATTATGCACTAGACTTACACCTTTACAAGCCTTATTCACTGCAAGATGAAAGTAGCCAGCTAAGTAGCTGCATCCTCCTACACCACACACCTTACAGTGAGTCAAGCACACCAAAATGGTTATGTAATTTAATTACACCCTTGGATAATCTCTTTAAAAGCAGGTTGCACTTTTAGAGATTGGATGCCACGTAAAGCCTTCAGAGAAGTGCCATGAGTCCAACACTCATTGCACAGACAGCACCATTTGGTTCTGTCCCCTGCTAGGACCAAATTGCCCTGTGAGGCGAAGAGTTTCAGTTATCACCCATTTTGCATACTTAATTCAAACAACAACAACAACAAAAAAGCTATTCCTAGCAAATATTAAACCTCCACATATTCTCAAAGCAGAGAAAGTTTAATACAGTACCATGATTGTAAACAAAAAAAGCTCAACTCTTGCACAGAAGTTCCAGTTTATTTTTATGCAGCCTGTTTCCGTTTTAGAAAAAGGCTCCTCTTTGGGGGAATTACTTGATTTTTTAAGAGTACAACTATTTATTCCCTAATGATATCATTAAAAGGACTCATTTACTCTGTGAAGAATGCAGTCCAGCCAAAATATGTTATTATTACAGACAATCGTGAGCTTTTCCACGTTCCCAATTGTGTTTTAGGTTGCTGACTCAAACACATTTAATAAAAGATAGTAAGGACTTGATTTATTGTTCAAGTCTCTCTTAATTACCTCCTCTGAAAAAAAACCAAAACAGAATTAATTTGATTTTGACCTTCTATTCATTTATACTATTTAGTTTTTAATATGGAAAAATTGAGCATTTCAAACCCCACACTTCCCATAGCAGTACACGAACCACGATGCAGACGACAAGTTCATTAAACTCCATTATTTCAAATGAGGTTGCAGAAGAGAAGGAACAGAGGCCATGGCTCAGACCTCTGCAGTGAGAGCCAAACTGAAATGCCCACAAAGCATGGAAAAATAATTCTAGTTCTGGAGCTGAGCTAATAAGGAAGATGCTTGGCCTCAAAGGTAAGGGAAAACTGCAGGCAGGACACACAGGGTTTGTTCCCTGCTCCCCAAAGAGCCTTTTGAGGACTCCTGTCACCCTCCCTCACAGAAATATGCAGGCATGGTCCTTATCCAGGCAAACTGACTGAATCCCAAAGGACCCTAAAATCAGAGAAGAAAGATCTGACCCAAGGAGACCACATGTGCTCAGGGTTGGGAAGGAAGAGACAAGAATCATCCCAGATGTGAATTGCACCCTAAAATTCACCTCTGAGGAGAGCTGCTTATGGCAAGTACATCAACAGCACCATGCAGCTGCACAGGATCCAGTTTCAAGACCTTCATTTTGCCAGAAGACAAATGAAAACAAAAGTTTTTGTCTGTTGCTGACAAAATTTGGTGTGCTAACTTTGCAAAGATAAGTAGCAAATTTAAAGGAAAGTCTGGAATTAGTGAATGTAGCACAGCATTCACAGAATTCAGGCAAAGCGCTTAGTTTTGTGAAATTTCTTTCACAGAACACTTTCCCCCTCAGACAGCACCGTGCATGGTTTCCTCAGCTCAATATTGGTGCAATTTACAAAGTAAAATGGACAGGGAATTAATAATTTACATGCTTATGTTGAAATCATTACTCTAGCTTTCCTGTTGAGAAAAAAGCACAAAACAAAACAAATGAACACTTGAATTTGTCACAAAAAATAGCTGAGTGCTTGGCACAACTGCTTTTCTCATTTCAAATTAAAATGAATGGTTTCAGATGGATTGATCAAAGATATTTTTCTTCATTTAAGGTATTTACCAAACTTCATAAAGATACATTATACATGCTAGAAATACAACCTACCTCCTCACTTCTGCTCTACAGTTTTCTTCTTCCTTTGCAATACAATAATCCCATGCATGAGAATTGGAAGGTGGAAATGCCCCAGGAGGCATTTACATTTACTTCAAGTGTCTCACTAACAGAGCAAGCATTGCGAATTAAAACATTTACTATACAGAAGTTGATATGACTGCTCTTGCTCTTCAAAGTATCTCTCAGAAACACAAAAATTACACCTAAAGATTCTACATGCTATATAAAACACTGAAAAAATTTTAAAACTTACATATTTTATACTCCTTAAGCCAGTGCTTTGTACCTATGTGTTACGAAACACTGTTTTATCTCCTAAAACTATTCCCTCATTCAAAGTTTTCCCCCCATTTATTTCAATGTAGCTGTAAAGGGTGGGTCACTATTTCTTGCTGAATAAAACTTTTGTGAATTCAAAACTTGTATTTCCTTGTGGATTTCCACTATAGGATCTGAGATAAGAGTGCAAGATAGAGCCATAAATGAACATGTGTAAGCAGAGGTTGCAATTCCAATAGCCTCAGCAGTAAATATTCTCCTGTGTGGTTTGAGCTGGGTCTCTAATGGTTGTTACACACTCCATTTCTGCTGATTTATATGACACATACTTGGTATAACTTTGTGCTGACACACACCTGAACAAGTTTTTGATAAACACATCTGCAACTGCAGAACACACCCCCAGCTGTAGAAACCTGTCCCATTTCACACTTGTGCTAATATGGATTAAACTACTCATTTCTATATTCTGTTTGTGCTCTCCTACCACTTGACTGCTAGTTAGAGAGTGGCATTTGATCTCTGGCATTTTACACTGCCAACAAAAAAATCCAAATGGAATCCTCACCTCAAAACCTGAAAATTCAGTTACCACATCAGGACCCCAAGAAGAACAAAGTTTCCCCACTCTCACTCTGGCTTTCCCAAACACAGCTAAATGAAGATAAAAGGAAAGCAGTGGTAAAAAAGGACAAGCCCAAAATGACCCTTCTGAATGCACTCCTCCTTTGGCACTTGTGGCTGCTGGGGTGTTAATTAACAGCCTCCTCACACCAGTACAGATCAGCCAGAGCTCACTGTCACTTTTCCAACCTCTTGGGAAGGATGAAAGTTTGACAAGAAAATATCACATATGTATGCTTAGCAGAAAGATTTTTAAATGTAGTGTCTGATGAAGAAATAGAGATGGAAGCAAGTTTTGATATAGAAGAATTGCTGACCCAGTCCTACTGGATAACCAAGAAGGCAAAGGGTGTGTTAGTTAGAAGGGGTTTTATGACTTAGAGCAAAGGATAATCCCTCAAACAAGGTGTTTTTACCAAGCAGAAAGATTCCACAGGCAAACAAGTCAGAAAATGTAGCAAGTAGAAAAAAAGGTCTCAGAATTTTCCACGGTAAGAAAACTGAAAAACAACTTCTAGCTTTAACTGTAATGTACTAACTTCTAGTGATTGGAGAATAGTAACATGAATATGGTAATTATAGTAGTGATGAGAGGCTATAGATAAAAGTTAAGGTATAGATTGGTTCTGCTGTATTAAGGTGCTCAGCAAAGGAAAGTATATAATGCAATATAATCAAAACCAAAGGGTCTCCAGGCCTGCCTGCAGCTGGAGCTGACAGCTGTAGGCACAGGCTCTGTCACCCATGACCCTGGACTGCTGTAACCTCTTGGGTGGAATAAACTGCATTTTGGAGAGCTGCCTGGAGTCCCACATCTCTCATTTAGACTCTTACACCAACCCTTTTGGCAAGGCAGTTCCCTGCCTGCAAGCAGGTGCCTTGTGCAGGATTTGCAGCTCCTGAGGAGAGGCTGCAGAGCCCCCATGCCTGGGCTGCTCTCCAGTCAGCTCATCCAGAGATGCTCCCCCTGAGCTCATCGTGCCTCTCAGCCTAAGGTTTACTTTTCAGTCTCTCTGCCTTTCTCTGGCACAGGTACAAAATATTTTTCCATACCATCTGCTCATCTATGATATAAGCAGGGTCAGCAAAATGTTACAGCAAAGTAATTTACACCTATTGGTGCTGAATTCTCAATAAGTAACACATCAGTACTAAGATGAAGCTATCTAGTGTCTTCCTAAGGTGGACAAGCCTTTCTGGGAGGCTCCCCTGGCTGCACACAATAAAAAGATTTACCAGGTACCACTTGCTCCAGCTACCTTGAACACTTAAAGGCCAGTTATGCTGCTCTTATACTGTAAGAATCTTAAGAACTCAGCTCCACAGCCTTCTAGTATGTTGCCTTTCTATTAAAAACAAAACCAAAACCCAAAAAAATGAACAAAAAAACCCCAAATTATACCCTCTCCCCCAAACAACAGAAGTCATCAAGTCTTTCTTAAATAACTGAACCAAGATGGGTTGTGGGGAAGAGGTGGCTGCTTTGTTGTGGTTTCAAAACTCGAGTTTCAAATTCCCTTTCCTTGTGCACTTTCAGGATTTAGCAGAATGGCCCAGACTATGAATTGTGCCAGTGAATCAGCCCTGCCCATGCCACCCTTCGGGGACATTCCCAGGGCACATTTGGACCCTGGGCTGTGGCTCCTGTGTTCCCCAGGGCTGCTCTTGCTGCTGAGGGATCCCTGCCCCAGCAGGGTGCACGAGGGAGAGGCTGGTGAGGAGCCAGAGCTGCATTAATGCAGAAAGTAAAAGGTCAGTGCTCAAGGAGGGACTAATGAAAGGGAACAGGAGGAGAGAACAGTTCATTCTGGGGGAGAACATACTGTTTGCTATTTTAAATTTCGTGTGAGGAATTTTCTCTTAAAATAAATTATTGGATTTTTTTTTCAAGACAACAGTACTGCTACACAAATTCTTTTTCAGTAAAAGTAGTCCTCTTATAATGAAAAACTATGAAATAAAACCCCACTAAATAATTATAATGCAAAACATCACATTTTGCTGAAACATTTCATTTCCCCTCTAGTACTACCCAGAAAAAAAATATTAAAAACTGTAAAATTATTGATGAATTTTTTTAGTTTTCCCTACTTTTACTTGCAACTATTTCTCATACAAAAGAGCAAATAAAACATACACTTTTGATCATATGAGGCTTTATTCTGCCTATTACTGACCAAGGATGAGTAGCTACTTAAAACACAGTTTGCATATATTTGTAACACCTTGCAAAGAAAAGTGCTGACAGACCCTTAACAACAGCCCCCCTAAACACCTCTCATATAAATTCATCTGTTTAATAAGAATGTCCTCTAATAAGCAGGTCAGAGAACTGCAAAGCAAACAGGGCAGCTCTGCTGCTGCTCCCCAGACAATATTCTCATCTCATACAAGATAACCATTATATTATATACAAAATTATTAGAAAATAAGTCATTTTAGATGTACATTTTCTGGATGCTGAACACTGATGTATTTTTTGCTTTAGAAATTAATTAGTGTGTTAAAGCCATACTCTTGGAGGTGAGCGCTGCATCTCCCTGGACTCTCTGAAAACAGGTCCTTAATTCTGCATCTGTGATTATTACAGCAGAATAAACCTGTGTGTGTATTGGAGAGGGAAAGAAGGGTCAGAACTGTCCCCCAAAATGAACAGAAATTTTTCAGCTTTCCCAAAACCCTCTAATTTTGTGGATTCCCACAATACTGACTATAAACATGACAAAGTAATGGTCCCAATTATGCTCCCAAGGTACCTTCAGAAAAAGTCTATTTGATAGTTTTCAGTTTGCTGTTGAGAAAAAAAAAAAATATGAAAAGTACCCCCTTTGCTCTGTTCTTAACATGGTTACAACAGTCTCGTGCTGTGGGCTCGTATCCAGCCCCAGGAGATTTCCCAAAGCCCCATCACCAGCCTGGCAGGATCACCTGCAGCCAGGAGACACCTCCCAGCACCAGGCACAACCCAGAGGAACTTCACTTGCCAGTTCCAGGCCTCCATGACCCCCAACACAAATTCTGGCCCACCTGGCAATCATGTTCCTGTAGCCCGAGATGGGCTGCAAATCTGAGTCTTTGCTGGGTCAGGAGAGGAAAAGGACATTCCTCAGCAAAAATGGGATTTTTGTTCCTGCTTATGGATTTTATGATCATCTGGATCATCATGGAGTGTGGAGATGTGTGAAGAGCAGGACAGACACTCTTTAAACTGGGTTTAAATCCCAGTATCACCTTAGCTCTGCGCTCAGAGATTTCTGAGGTCAGCACACAGGACTCCAAAACAACAGACCCCTGGCTGACCACTTCAGATTGGCACAAAGATCACAGGCAAGCTACACATGGACACATCAACCTGCCTCTGGTCAAGCAGAAGACACAACCCAGCTTAAGCATCAATCCTAGTCCATCTTTTTCAATGAAAAGCAAAGTCAAAAAGCTTGGGCTATTCCTGGGATGAAAGGAAGAGCCACTCACCAATGGCCAGACAGGTTTTCACAAGCTGTGTCAAGCCCTCCAGGCAACCCTCTTCATCCTCATGCCCACTGGCCTGCACCCTCTTCATCCTCATGCCCACTGGACTGCACCCTCTTCATCCTCATGCCCACTGGCCTGCACAGCCCATATAGGACATGACTCTTGAAGGGTACAAGGTGAAAAGGTGACCCCATATCCTGCCTGCCAGCACCACTCACAGACACTGAGATGGACAATCCAGCCACAACAGTCAGGGAACAGAAAAACACAAGTGCTGCTTTCATATTAGTAATATTTCTGACCAGAGAGGAGGAAAACTAAAAGGCAGAGACTCATGAGAACAGCCAGGCTGCCTGCTTTTGCTCATGAAGATGCCAGGATGAGGAAGGAGGCTGGAGAGAGCAGCCAGGAGTCTCAAACAAAGCTTAGGATTTAGAAGAGGCATCCTGGCCACAACAGAACAAATAAGGTAGATTTGAAAGAATTGTGGTGCCATGAAGGTGGATTTGGCAAGAATTGTGAGGCCGTGCCCAAGACCACAATATCCTGCCCAGGTAAGAACTTCTTTTAAATATGTGAGTTTTCAAAACCTGTAGTAACTATATCACAGACACGGATAACACAAACATAGCAGTAATGTCTCTTTTGTTTAGTCAGAGAACATCTCAATGCCAACTTTCTTTGACTTTTTGCACATCACATTTGCCTGCATTTATTTGCTTACAAATACAAATAAACATTATTGTAATACTGATAGCATGACACACACCAAAAAATAATTAAAATCACATTTCAACAAGTTATTTCTAAGACTTACAAATTTTTCCTGATGTACCAGTGACCTTACACCCTACAAAAAGAACCCAAATACTTTTGAACAAACACAGTATTAGTCACTGCTCCCCCTTGCAGCTGATGCTGAATCATTCTAAACAGCAAAGATTCGCAGAGTTGCAGATGTCCACACAAATACTGTAAAACTCTGCCATCTTGAATTGCCTAAGTATTGGTGAATTTGTTCTTTCTTTGCTTTGTTCTCTGCCAGCTCTATCAAATTATCTGAATATTCTGCAGCTATGAAATTCTTTGCTACCTATACTGCCTATTACCAAAACCACACCTGAACCCATCAGATTTCCACAGTCCATTATGTCATTCCACCTGGCGATTGCAAAACAATTTCACCCATTCACTTCCATTCTCTGACAACTAATTTTAATGGGAAAGGTACATGGCTGAATAGATGACAGATTAACCAGCATTTCTGCTCTCAGGGTAATCTTAAGCATAAAAATTCCTTTGGATTTCCTATCAATCACAGATAATGCCACTACATCTGCTAATACACTTGTGTCACAGGAACAAAAGAGAGCACACATCAAGGATTAGAAATTCAGTACTAAAAGATACTTTTGAAGATCAAGCTGATCTGAAAGCACACATTTTTAAGAGAGTAAAACTTTTTGGAATAATGAATTCACCTTTGCAACTTCCTTTCTTACCAGTTCCCCATTGTCTGCCACTGAAATAATGATGGACATGCCAGGAAGGCCATTAGGTAGTTCTGGAGCAGAACTTGGCATCTGGCTGTATCCATTCCTCGAGGATTTCCCACAGCATCAATGGAGCTGCCTTTATGGCACCCATCCACCACTCCACATTGGCACCAACCCCTGACAGAATACATTGCTCTTAAGTAATGGGGTTTTTCTGCAGACTCACAGGTTATGTTGCTCTGGTTTTGCTTCTCTTTGCAGTAATTTCTGTCCTGACACTGTGGGGCTGTCACTGGAGCCTCTCCTGCTCCCAGCTGTGCCCTGCTTGCGCCCTTCAGCCCAACCTGGCAACCTCACACAGGCATCAGGCAGAGATGCTGATGGGATTGAGAGGTTCCCTTATGCACCCAGCTGCTGCTGAACCATTGCCAAAGCAAGCAATGAGAACAGACTAAACCTGTCTGAACAGGAGTGGGGATTGACAGAGGCAGACAGAAAATGAACCCACTGTGCCTGCTACTGCCTTCACCCAGCACTGGTGACAGACAGACTCTCAACTCCCACAAATCAGGTAAAAGTCATTAAAAAACAAACAGCCACATCAGCTCATAACATAATTTTACTTTTTTAACTGACTAGGGAAAAAACCAAGCAAAAAAACCAAGCTGACCTCCCACAACACCTACAGGACAAGAGGTCTGTCCATGCAAGTGTTTGATGTTACAGCCTTTTCTGACATGTTCTTGCTTAAACTCTCACTTTAGACAAAATTTTAATTTCCTATTTTTTCATACTTCTTATTCTCTCAGAATAAGACTTCAAAAGGATACAAAATATTCAGGAAAAGAAACATTCTTCTCATTATGTGTCTATCTTGGATTTTCTTCCAGTTTTCTGGCCCTGAAGCTCATCCACTTCTCCCAAGACTTTTGGCCCTTTGCTTACACAAGCACCCTTGATCCAAATGAGCAAACAGTGGCTCATGGAATAAAATTAGGGACCAACTCTATAAATTATTTTTCCCAAGTGCCTTTTACTTTTCCCCCATAAAATGCAAGTTTCCTATTTTAAAAGGAAACACTCATGTAAAAAGATGAAAATAAAATACTTGGTATATTTTAAAATGATAAAAAATTATGGATTGATTTAAATGTAAAATAGGAGTTAAAGGCTGTTTACAGAAAAAGGTATGTAGATCTTATTTCTGAATATATACAAAAACCCTCATTAAGTTCCTTTTTTTTACAGTTTTTTTCTTGAGAATTGCTGGTGAGATATAGTTGCACCAAACATTATTTCTCTTTCAGGTCCATATAAGCTTTTAGAAATGCCTAAGCTACTCATCTACCCTGACACCTGACTCAGGAGTCAAGAACTAATATAGTAAGATCTGTGGAGGGCTCCTCTGAACTTCAGGAACAAATATCTGAAATTAATTTTAGTTTGGGTTAGCAATCAACCCCATAGATTTCAGAATGGAAGCAGAGTATAAGGGAGTGTCATTGCAAACAGTGTCCAAAATTTACCTGAAGAGATCTGGTATGCTAAACAATTTCTGTGCTTTTGACCCACTTGGTTGCTGCAGAAGCCAGCAGGTAGATTTATCTGAGAACACAACAGAAACAGCTTCTTTATGCCAGTCTTGATGAAGCAAAAATAAAAGTTACTTCCACCCCCCTGCTCCACCATCAGGTTTTCTCCATAGGTGTCCTTTTCACATCTCCTCACCCAACTCTGAGCTCCTTTCAGTGCTTCAGAGTTCCTCAGCTATGGAGGCAAAAGTAAATTTCACTGTTGGTGACACCCTGGCATGGAAAGGTGAGGATGCACATGGGAAAGAGGCTCAGAGGAAATCAAGGTTTCCCCAGACTCTTGTGACCTTTGGCATTCCCTTATCTCTTCCTCCATCTTGTGCATGCCTCAAGGCTCCCTCCACAATCCTAAAGAACTACTTTTCCCCCATTCAGGATCTTTTCAGCATCCCCACACTTGATTTGCAAAATTTATTGTCTTCTCTTTCCTCAAGTAGCAAGTTCTGCTCACAGAGAGGATCCCAGGCTCTGGCAAGGAGAAAAGGTGCCGGGTCACAGTCAGACTCTGCTCTGATAAGGCCAGGACAGCATGGTCAGATGCAGAACAACAGCTCACTGTGACCCAGGTGAGCAAATCACAACTTCTGCTGCCCCTGTCCCCAGTGCCAAATCTGCTGCAAGGACAACTGAAGCCAGAACATCTCATCACCCCCTTCCCAGCCTTGAGAGAATGAGCTGAAGTCCTAAGTTGAGTCTAAAGTTGATTCAGATATTGCCAACAGCAAAAGATATAATTTTGAGTCTAAATCTCACCCAGATTCTTTTCCACCTTCCATAAAAACAACCACTAATCAATATTTTCAGAGTTATTTCAAGTGCAGCAGTGTGAGATGGGGGAGAGTCAGCTCTGGGCACACAAAGCTCAGACTTGTGCAGAGCACAGACCCAGCCCTGCCAGACAGCACAGCTCACGGGCACAGGCAGTAAACAAGCAGAAATAAATCAGTCTGTTCCCCCATAAAATTGCTGCCACTTGAGTTGCAGTATCTCACACACTGATACTGTAGATAATTTGGTTTCACCTTGATTATGACCTGTATTAGCACCCAAAGTAATAAAATCCTTCACATTCTCATTTTACTGAAGCCAAAGGACAAACCTTCTGCAGTGACATATGGCTCTGCTCCTCTGCAAGTATGTTAGACTGCTTACAAAATCTCCTTGTCTAGCAAAGGATAATGCTTTTTAAAATAAATTACCTGCATTAATTTGTATTTTCCACCAAGAAAACCTCACATATCATCATAATCGTCTATCTATACAGATATATGAGTTTCTCACATTGTTTGCACTTTTTTTTCTCCTTTAATGGGGTGATTTTGCACTATGTCATTGATTATATAGCTGTAACATGCAATTTTTTCCAGCACAAGAGTCAGCTTTGGGCTCTCAGACTGCAGAGCAATTCCTGCATAGCTCAAACAACATTAAGAACAGTCTAGGGGACACGAATTGAGATGAGACCAAGTTTTGCAGAACTTTGAAAACAAGAGGTTTTTCATAGCTGACTAAGTGCAATTTTCAACCTCAGAGGATTTGGTATTACATACAGATTTTTATTTTTTTTTAATCCAAAAGCTTTCTCTGTAGTGTGTGTATTGATACACTGTTGCATATACTTTGGGATACTCACTTTGATTAAAGACTCTCCTGCTTTTTTCCAGGATGCATAAATTCCTCTCTATACGCCTGCAAGATGACCAGCTGCCATGGGGAGAGCAGAGATTATTCTAGATCTCTGTTCTAGGAGCAAGAAATACACTTCCACCTCTGTGAGACAGAGAAAGACACAAAACCATGGTCCCCAACATCCTGCAGGAGCTGTCTATAAAGAGCTCCTTGTAGGATTTCTTTGTGGCCAGGGACTATATTTTATTTTTGTGCGATGAGAAAGTATTTCTCTGCTTAAAGAAGCGGGTTCAGATTTAAACAATTTGGCAAGAAAAGGTGAGAATAAAACTATTTATGCCTCCACTTGTTTTTCCACCAAAAAATTCTACTTCTGAAAATAGCCATATTTTCTTTGGATGAAGAAAATTCTGTTTATTCCTTGTTTTTAATAAAACATCTTCTATCTGTGCCAACGACTTTTAAATAGCAAACAGGATGTGAACTGCATGACATACAGGAGTGGATTTTGTTTAGCAAATGCTTAATGTCATTGTCATGGTTCCTAAGAAGGCAGCTTGCAGTGGCACTGAAATTTGCAATTAGTGCAGCTTAATTAACAAATGCCCATTTCCCCTTTACATCTACTGTGGAGACACTCAAGTTAAAAAAAGGGAAATATTTATTCCTGTACTACTGTACATGAATGAAATGCATGATGAAAACCCCTTTAGCCCTAGAATTCTGAACTATCATTTCCTTTGGTCTATGATGATCTAATGAAGTCATTCTCCCCAAAACTGGGGAGAAATCATAAGGAATTATTTGAGCCAACTGATCTGCATCATTTGTAGGAATCTTGTCTAAGCAAAGCAGGAAGGAACCACAACATTAACTTCACAAGCCATTGCAGCCCTGTGAAACCATGTCAGGCTTTAACCCAGCCAGAACTTAAGCACCAAACAGCTGCTTTTCACTGCAGGATGGGGGGGGAGAGAATCAGTAGGGTAAAAGCAAGATTGGGAAAACCAATCCTTGGTTGAGATAAGAACATCTAAATAATTGAAATAAAATAATAAAAATACATGGTAATGGAAAAAAAAAAAAAAAAAAAAAAAAAGAAGATAACAAAACCAAGAGAATTAAGAGAATTAAACCCAAGAAAGAGCAGTGATGCAAATGGAAACACTCTGTCACCACCAACCAACCGATGTCCAGGCAGCACCTGAGCAGCAGCTCCCAGGTTATGACACTGTGGGGTGTGGGACATGCCTGAGGCCAGAGCTGGCAGCTGGGTCCCCTCCCAGACTCCTCCCTGTGGGGTTGTATGAGGAGCAGGGGAGGCATTGATACTGTGCAAGCCCTGCTCACCAGCACTGAGAGCATCCCTGAATTACCAACACTGATTCCAGCACAGATCCAGCACAGCCCCATATCAGCTACTGGGATGAAATTTAACTCCAGCCCGGGCCAACACAGTATGGTCTCTCAGAATACAAGAATTGGTTACTGTGTTGGCAAAGAGATGCTTGGGGAGAGAAAAGAATTCTTTCTGATAGACTGATTCTTCCCACAGATTTTTGAGATGAAATAGCATTTTTTAAGCCCAAACTTTCTTGCCTTCTAAAACATGCCATTAACCTCTATGCCAGTAATAACTTATTTTCAATTACCATGCCAACAAAATACATTGAGACAAGTAAATCTTTTTTGGCATCATATGTGAAGGGTAATATTTTACAGAATAACAAAATCATTTTAATCAATGATCTTATTTCTGGGAGGGGAATAACCAAAATTTTGGGGCTAGTATAAATCTCTTGAGATATTTGAAATAAAGCCCAGAGAGAAGGCCTGACTTCTAATTGGGAATGCAGTGGATCCAGGGACATGAAATGGGCACTAACTGCCTGATTATCATCTTAGAGAACATGCATTGATAATTTGTACTGCAGCATCAAGCACATCCATCAATCCTTCGCCACTGAGAAAAGCAGTGGGGAAAGAGGGATCCTTTTCTGCCCAAACTTCTTTCAGAGCTCTTCATTTCTTCAGTTAAAATAATTTCTGCCTCAAGAGTTTGGGTGGGGATCTCTAACTGCAGGAGCAGAAAGACAATGGAGAAAAGAAATCTTAGACAACTTCAAACATTTGTAACAAAAACACTGTGGAACTTTGACATATAAAGTTAGATTTACCTTAACAGAATTGAAATTAATAAAAAAGAATTTGAGACATGGAATAGGACTGGTATTTCTTAACTGTATATTGATCCATTTTTGTCCAACTAGTATTCACAGAAATTTTTAAGTAAGGAAAAAAGAAGTGAAAGAGTTTAAAAGTTAAATATTTCTAAAGCAATCATTCACCAAACACATCAATCCAAATTACAGGTAAAAATAGAGAGAAGACTTTTCTAACAGGTACTGTCAGTGAAAGAACAGTTTGTTCCATTAAATTACTCAGCTTAAGCTATCACCACAATTCCACTAACATGAAGGCAAGTTGTCAGCAGAGTAGGAAGTCTTAATTACTGTAAAAATCTAGTAAATCCATACATCTCTAACTTGGAAGTGAAACAACATCCTAGAAAGAGAGATTAAATCAGAAGACTAACAGGACATTTATAATTTGGAAAGTTTTGGGGATTTTTTAAGTCACAGTAAACAAAAAGCTGCCAAGTTTGCCACTTAAAGCTTGAAAATTAATTAAAATTTAAAAACAAAAACACTGCCACTTTGAAAAACCACTCCTCATTCAAAGAAAACAAATGGATTTAATTTTGGAAATACAAAAGCCATTTAAACTGCTTCCACTGTGACTGGGTATTGCAGATTGCTTTCTTTAAGTGTTCAATAACCTATGAAACTGTTAGCAGGCTTGCCATCTAAAAATTCTGTCCCCCAGTACCTTCCCTATCTTAACCCCACAGAAATAGAGATGCAGCAGCATAATGTGGAGTAAAGAGGGAGGACTACAGGACAAAGACAAAAATTTGAAGGAAAGTCTCAATAGTTTTCAACTCCCCTCAATTTATTTTTCCCCACCAGTCCATTATAGTTTCTGGTTGGGTAATACACTTCTTTCTCATCTACTGTAGAGTTTATGATAGAGAAAACAGCAATTGCAGCTCAATAACATACAGAGAGGACCAAAAATAGACATTTTTGCCATTGAAAAATTGCACAGTGGGCAGCTGTCCAATATCATACCTGTCCTGTTACTTCCAGGAAAAAAACTATAGTACAACCTTATGTCTGGAAGACTCATTGATATAATGCAGTCAAAAGTCTAAATACAATCTTAAGAGAGTTACCACTAAATAAAATTAATTAGGTACACATTTTAAACCTTACCATAATATTGCAAATTCATTACTAACACAAATGTTTAGTGCATTACATTAAAAGCATTTTCCATTGTACCTTGAAGAGTTACGAGTCCAAACATGAAATTTTGCATTCTCTTACTCAGCCTCAACATCCACTGCAGTTACCAGCCTTAAATCACACTGGTCCTACCACAGGGCACCAGAGGAACATGCTGACACAGCAGCAAAAGCCACCAAATATTCTCAATTTGTGCAGAGCAGCCAAAGCTATTTCAGTAAAGACCAAATTACAATAAATAGTTTGGGACCATAAAATATATTTATTGTTCTGTCTACCTCTAGAGCAACTTTTGTTGCTGTTGCCATGGGGTTGGAGGGAATGAAGAAAAACTCTGTTTAAATTAAAGGCTTGGAATGTCATATAATGCAGGATGACTTTTCATTAACAGGTCTTTACCTGTTAATCAACAGCACTGATTGTTCTTGCTTATTGAATGAGGACATATAATAATAAAAGCCTCTCACAGTTCTTTATTACAAAGCATTTGTTCTAAACACTAGAATAAAGAGAGGATATATTTTCTCATTCCCTTTGGAAGAATCAATCCAAATCAGGAACTCTAATAGTAGGTACACAACCTGGGAATAAACTTCCACATTATTTATTTTTAAATATTAAAAAAAAAGGAAAATTTGTATATTATACATTTATGATTTCCATGTGCATAAATGTGTAACTCCTTTGGAATATTATAAAGGAATACCTTCCTCTTTGGCCTCTTACTTGACAAAATGGATGCCAATAATTATTGCACATATTTTTCACACACAAGCTGTCTTGAGACAAAAATCCCTATTTCATGCAGACTCATCACTTTTGCTCTGCTGCAGTGGATACACTTTCATGTGAACCATGCAGTAAAGTTTTCTACTCATTTCTCCCATAGTCTCTGAGAAGCTTCTTAGCCAAGACCACAACATCCTCCCCCAAAAAAACCATAAATATTTTTCTCCTATTATGTTTACTGCCTAAAGGCAGGTTGAGAGTCAAAAGACTATTACTGCTTGTCAAATGCTATGAAGTCAGAAACAAAATGATGTTCACTAAATTATTATTGTAATGCAACAGCAGTCAGGTGATGCAGAATTTGTACAGCAAACAGGGAAGAATTTTAAAAGAAAATTTGAAGAAAAAAAGGACAGAAAAACAGGAAAAAATAAAAGGGATCTTCTGCACAGCAAAGCTTGTTATTGTGAAGAATCATCCAGAAGAATGTTATTCAGAATATACTTAAGAAATCGACAGCTTTGCCTCCTACACACTCAAGAAAATGCAGAGTGAATAGTCATTCATAATTGTCCTTGCAAAATTGGTAAATTTGGAAATTTATTTGATTCGTGACCTCATGTCTTCAGCTTATGTGCTATAAAACAGGATTACTGAAGTTTTCAAAAAGAAAGAGAGAAGCAGCATGAATTTTAAGAAGCACAATTTTTCCAAGCAGAGGATGGGTTCAAAGTTTTCTAGGCTGTCTTCTTTTAGACACGCCTATCAATGCCTCAGTTAATTACCAAAGTACCTCAGTAATTAATCTGATTGATCCAACTAACCACTGCTACACTGAGATGTAGTCACTGATATTTAGGGGGACAAAGGCAAACACCTTCTGACAGAGAATAGATAAAGCCCAAAATAAGCAAATAGCTGTTAAGCACTTCATTTTCGGAATGACATGTTTTTAATCAATTGGAATAATAAGTGGAAAGTATCCTTTAACACCAGGAGAAAAGGTCCTGTCTCACTCAAATCTGGGGCTGCCCAAAACCACAATATGGTTGTGTAGCCATCACTGCCAAATCATTTCACATCTCTTTTAGCAATGTTCATTACTACCTTTTGTTAATTTTAAAAAAAATATGCTTTTTCTTTGTTGGTGGTGTTTTGGTTTGTTTTTCTCTTAGTAAAAGTGAAGAGCTAAAGAAAAAACAGTTATTCTATTTTTTCAGAAGCTGTAACCAAACATCTTAATCATCATAAAGCAAACCACGCTCGTGAATATCCCTTGACACAAGAAGAGGACAAACTATGATGGATTTAGAGCAGAGGCACACTGCTGCAGTGTCCCTCCAAACCAGGATTCATTTGCTTTCCACCTCATTGCCAGAACATTATACCTTGGTGTTCTCTTCTTCTCTCCAGACCACACTGTCCTTTTCAGGCTCTCATGTTTCATCATTCATCAGGCTCAAACCTTTCTGAGACTCCCTAATGCCTTTATCAAATAGGCTGTACTTTTCCATGACCTCTCAAATGTTAAAATAATTTTTTTTAGTGTAATACAATAGTGAATTAGGGAACATCTCTGAACATGCAGCTATGTAGTTTACCCAAAAGGTGTTAACAAAAAGGTTCACACACACAGATAAGATACATGACAAAAACAGTATCTCTAATACACAAATATATTTTCATGGAACATTTAGCATGCTAGTTTAGCATACATGTTCAAAGTTACCCCAAATTGTATATATAATTTCTACATGTCCAAAAAACAGCAGAAAAATAAGATTTGGTTGTATTTTTTTAATTAACAGCTCATAAGGCTAAAGATTTCATAAAACCTCAAATATTTCAGGGAGAAATACTAAATATTAAAAATAAAAGAAAAAAAGGCCACTCCAAAAATTTCAGAATTTAAATCCTACTTAATATCAGACCATTACATTAGATTTTAGAGATCCATTCATCTTATCACCACAAATGCATCATTTTGAATAGAGAGATACCAGATAACTGTGGTTATTCTCCAGTGATGTCAAACCTTCCACCACACACACCCCGCATCCCCCCAGTCAGCAGGGGGGGAGGGTGGAATCTTATAATTTAAATTCTTGAACTGAACACCAAAATGCTCCCAAAAATCACACTGGTTAAACCATTTTCTTACAATGCTTGCCCTGGTTCTGTGAAAGCCAAGAAAATGCATTACCACAAGTCACAACACTAAGATAGAACTAAAGCTTCCTTGTGGCAACACAGCAGAATTCTTGCCTGAGCTCTGAGCAAAAGCAGGTCTGTCCACATGAAATAGCACTGTGCAGCACTCAGCAGCTCCAAAACTTATTTACTAGCACAGGACACGGGAATATAAAGGATTACCTATGGCTGGTGGGAGATTTACGGCTGCCTCTCCCCCCTGTGCTGAGCAGCACACTGCCAGTGAAGCCTCGGCAAGGCTTTTCTGCCCTGCAGGAGCTGCACCCTGAGATTCTCCACATAAAGAATACCCCACAAAAAAGTTTTTACAAACAGCAGGGACAGTGAATAACACAGTTGCATTTTCACACTAAACATCACCTCCTAGGAGGAGTAACTTCACCTTTGATCACTACTCCACTTCTAATTCTTCCATTGTGCTGGGCATTTCTGTCCTACCATCACACAGGCAGCTGCTTTATCACCACATTGAGACAAACACAAGACACAAATACAGAGTTTAGAAGATAGATGAGACTTTTTTCAATGAGGAAAAAATCCCACCACACTGTTTCAAAGTAAAGGAGATGAAGTCACCACTGCACTGGCATTTTAACCTTAAGACTTAAATGCTAATTTTTCACCTCCAGTACCTCAAATTGCTCAGAGGAAGTGAGAGCTAACACACAAGAGAACACAGGCAAATGGGAAATTGGGAATCTTCCTCTCAAACTATCTCCATTTCATGTAGTTGTTCCTATTACACAACTGTCACACAACCTGATGAAGAACAAGTGTGGGGAACAAAAAATTGAGCCAATTTCAATCCTGGTGTTTATTTCCACAAACTTGTTTCAAAACGTGCATGGATTTCCTTAAAAATTATAAAGTATTCCTAATAACTGAGACACCATTTTCACATGCACAGATTCTCAGGAATATTTAGGTGTTAACTCGCCCTTGATTTCAGTTGAATGAAGTGTGCAAATACTTCTGAAGATGTGGATTTTCAGAGTACCATTATACAATGGCAGATTTTAAGCTTTACTTCTTGAGCACCACACAAGATTGTGACTTCTTCTGACATAATATTTTAAAATATGCTTTGAATAAATAAAGTGTCAGACAAGCCCCATTATTTCATTGAACTGGTACAGAGGAACCATGGGAAGTAAATCCTAATATTTAAATAATTGGTCAGGTTTTTATAACAAAAAAACATCCAAGTGCAAACATACACACACACACTCATTTAGTTCAGAATTCAGGTAAGAAATTACATCAGGTGGTATTTGAACTTCAGGTATTTGTGAAGAATCCCCACATCCTTGAAAAGCACATGAATTCTCTACAGACAATACAGCAAGCGCATGCAGAGGTACCACTTAATGTTACCCCTCAGAAGTCTGAATTTAGTTATAACAAGCACTGATGCTCACTGAAAGGGCTCAGAAAGCTTAGGCCCAGATTTATAGTGTCATTTGACAAAAATTCAATAGCTTTTGGAGAGCAGTGCCTTGCCAACACAGATGTTGCCGCAGACATCTGTTAGCTCAACAATGCTGAGGTGCATCTCCCTCTGCAATCCCACCCCACCAGGCAATGGTCTGGAAAACCTCAAAGCAGAACACATTAAGTTCAAGAAACCATTTCAGGGATCCTGACTTCTCTCCCTTATCATCTGTAGCACATGTTTACTGTTTATGGCTCATCACCAGCACACTCAATCACTTATATCCCAAATGTTCAAGGAGCTCTGTAGCTGAGGAAGAAAATGCATTAATATTCAGAACTACCTGCAGAGATCCAGGCTTGGAAAGGTTCATGATTTCGTACTGCAATGCCTGGGTGCCTCTGCCACACCGTGCTAACCTAAGTCCCTCCTAACAAGTGCAGCTTGCATACATAAAGCAATATTGATTCAGCTGTGCAGAGCTGTTTGCCCAGCCTTTCAGCAGCACGGCTTCTCCAAACACTGCTGCAGACATCAGAGCTGTCTTCCGAGCAGAGGGGAGGTGTTTGTCAGCCAGGCTCGGCTCAACCGCGCACTCTGCGCCAACCACTGCATTTAATTAGCTTCCCTTGCTTGGCCTCACAGAGATGTTTTCCACTATCTGATCTTGTCTGCATGAACCCCATTCTGATTTCATGCAGGATGGAGGATGGCAGCCACAGCCTCTTTCGTAAATAAACCTGCCCTGACTTGTAAAGGAGCTGTTGATAGGAGCAAAGATATCATGGTATCCATGCCCGCATGAAGCACAGGACAAAACTGCTTCCTGAAGCAAAATATCTGGAGATTAAAGCTAAAGGAAAGAATGGCACCCTTCTAAATAAGCAGTTCTCTAACAGTTTAATAAAGAGAGGACATAAGGGATGGTTATTTTGAAATGAACACTTCTATCTGTACCACATGGTGTCTTTCCCAGTGGCACTGCTAGAATTCAATAGCACAATTTCATGAGAAAGAATAAGAACTTGTCTTTGTTTTGCTGTTCACAGGAGCCAGTTTGTTTAAACCTTCCAACAAGGAAGATAAACAAGCTGATATTTTACATGAACTGCTTTATCTGTCACTTAAAATGCAAAACAAAACATGACATATTCCTGCTTATCCAGCTGTACTAAATTTAGTATATAAATACAAGGACTGTTCAAGGGTAAGCAAAGAATTTCTGTCTCAGAGATCCTCTAAAAATTCCTTCTTGATGCTTTTTTCTTTCCTTTTCATACAAACATATTCTAGGCAGAGCTGTTAAGGAAAAAATACACTCACAGGCAAACTCTTCTGCTTGAACTTGTAACCCAGACAGCAAAGTGTATGTGAAGGTGTGAAAGTCATACCCCCTTTACCTACAGCTGTGTCACTGCACATACCATCACTGCAAATACTATTCTTACTTAATTGGAATTTAATAACTATAATAATATAAATATTCTTTTTCTTCTATATATCTTCTTTACTTAAGATATTATTTGCTTCCTGTTGTATCTGTAACAGCTTTTCAGAATTTATTGGGGAGGGCAAGAATTTCCAAGCTTATAGTATGCCAGGTTACTTTCTATCAGAGACTGCAGATCACAGGCATATTCACCACCTTTCCCATCACCCTTTTTAGCTGCAGGCTTTCAAGCTTCAAGCATTTTAGATGGGTGAAAATGTCAGTTCCTCCAGCTCTAAGAAAGAAGCAGTGATGTACCAGAAGATAAATAAATTACATCTAAGTCAATTCACCTCTCAAAGTTCTGGCTTTGCAAAGAAAGAGTCCAGGAAAACAATCTTTTTGCCTGGCTTATCCTTATGCCATTAAAATTAACATGAAACAATATGTTCCTTCTTAACCACTTGATGAGTCAGTGCAGCTCAGAAAACTGATAAAAGGTTTGTGGAAATAAATTAATATTGCATGAATGCTGCTGGAGCTATTAAACAAGCCTAAGCAAGAACCCATCACTGAAGCCAAAAGAGACCTTTACATGATGAGAGAAAGTGGCAGAAAAATCAACAATCATTATTACAGCAAGTCCTTTGCCCTGCAAAAATGGCATGTGACCTAAACAGATGTAAGCAGCCCTTATCTCTGATATAAACAGCTATGCTGCTTATCTCACCTTTCTATTACATTGCTTTTAACAATAAAAAAGCCATTCTTTTAACACCTTTTTTTCTTAATGGAAAGGAAAATTTATCAAAATATTTCAGTAAAAATCTCTCTTCAGAAGAAATGAGAGGGGAAGAAGAGTAGGGGGTTTTTAAGCTATGAAATAGCTCAGTTATTGGTGTTTCGGTTATGCTTTCACAAGTATACTTGAAATCTACAGTTGATGACAGATATGAGACAGCAAATACTGTGACTTATGTCTTCAGTAGGCAAACTTAGCTTTATTTCTGCAAATGTGGTCAGTTTTCTCTGCCTCTGCTGAAGGCAGAGAAAAAGATCAGAATTATCAGCCTTCCTGCAGGATTCAGAAGCAGATCTGCAGATCACATGCTACCAAAAGCAGCTGCTGCTTCTTACCCACTTTCACACTGTACTTCAGAAATACCCACTTGTGTGACAAGAAAGGAGGCAAAGCTTTTCAAAGTATGCTCTGCTTCTGATCACAGTGACCTCCACAAACTTCAGTTCCTGAACTCTCAACCCAGCAAAGCACTCAAATTTTAATATATCAGAATTCCTGAAAATTTCAGAGGTACAGGTGAATCAGCAGCACTTTGGGCATGAAAAAATGTGAAGGATTGCTCAGAAGCAAGAGGCCAACTTCCTCTCTGCTACATATAAAAAATTCTGATGGTTTTTTAGTACTTCAATGTACGATCTGCCAAAGATCCTGTTTATTTTCTCAAGAATGGCTTAATCTTCACTTGCATCAAAGAGAGCATTTAAAATACATGCTAGATAACATTTTCCCAGTGGACAAACAAGAATGAAATATTTTACAGCTACCTTAGACACTTGGACAGAATCCCTGCAAGTATTCTTTTAAAACAAGATCAGACATTAGAAAATATTATTGATCATCTGTCTTACTCATTACTGACATTTCTTTAAGTTAGTTATGCCAAAACATGAGTAGTTCTACAGAAAAGGCCCATGTAAATTCAAAGATACAACTTCCATAATTTAATTCTGCATGGTAAAGAGTGTCATATGGACATTTGATGAAATGCATCGTGATTTAAGAAAACAAGTAGAGCAAGAAGTCAGGAAGTTATATTTACAGGAACAGCAAAGTCTTCAATAGAGAGATCCCTTAAAGTGCAGAAATTGCTATCATCTGTTGCATAAATTGCCCACTATGCATTGTCTGCTGCATATAACAGTTGCCTATGATTAAACCTGATTAAATCTGCTTGCACTGGGGAAGACTCCAGTCTAGGCACTGGAAAATATTGATAGTCACCAAAATTCAACCTGTACAAATCTGTCACTGCCCTTCCTGGTGTCAATGATGGGAATTGTCAATACAAAAGACTTATAAATTTGCATTAGTCTGATGTTAAACAGTACTGGAAATTTAATCTCATTTCATCCTAAATGTTCATTAGCTAAACCTTATTAATATCTTAATTTATTAATAGACCCATATTATTGTTTGAGCTTGATGGAAAACAAAGCCTCTCCTTTATAATATGATGTCACAAACAATTTCATATACAATACTTAATTTAAATATTAACCTCCCTTATTACAAATATACATATTGCCATATATTTCTATGTCAAATGACACTGTAAAAACTACTCCCATCCTCCTTTCACCACATATACACATTTTATAGCAGTTATTGCTTCAAGCACCTCTCTCAAAACATCCTCTGTCCTTCACTGGGAATTAAATCATTTCATATAGCACATTTCCAACCTTCAACTATTATTAGAAAACATCTTTTGTACTATTCCATTAGCCTCATTCATATGTTGTGTTGTCTTTTTGGACTTACTGAAAATGAATTATGCAGGACAGTAGAAGAAAGCTGTTCCTGCATAATTCAAGTAAAAACACAGAAAAAGGAAGCAGTATGATCAACAATTGCAGTGTTCCTTTGAGACTTTCTTTCTTATTATATAAAATAACAATCTTTTGAAGAAGAGGAGACTGATAATTACCCAACATCATCCTCTAAAAAGAGGAGCAAACTGAAGGTAACAAAACAGTTATTTTCACCCATATTAAGACAAATTAAATGTTAGCATATTTCAGTGTGCTTAATTAAATTAAAATCTATGTCACATAAATGGTTTTGCTCAGGGTTGAGAGAAATCTTTTTTAATCTATTAAATTTTTCCTAACTGCTGACCATAATAGTCATACCTGGTAGTTTTCCTTTTCCCCTCCTTCTTACTCACATATGAATTTGGTTTACTGAATCAAACACACAGCAACTACAGAGTGGAGGGCAGACCAAGCAGCAAACAAAACCTGGAAGACTTACCATTAACACAGACTTCATAAGACTTGCAAAGGTCATCCTCAAACAGGCAGCCTAAAAACACAAAAGAAAGGTAAAAATTAATAGAGGTGTCAAATTGTGGATAATTAGTGCATTGAAGACCTGTTAATGCTGTGAAAAAGTCAGACATTTGGTGGGCCTTGGGAGTTCAAACTGGGCAGTAGAGGAAGTCCAGAACAGGTCTGATTAGACAGCACATCTAACTAACTGGCTATGTCCAGAATAATCTTTGAAGTTTTCCTCCCCTCATTTCTCTCCTGAAGGTTCAGTTTTTTCCCATGCATGTCTCTCTCATTATTAATTTGAGGGACTTTATGTTCTCTTAATTTTGAGCACATTATTATACCGCAGCACAGTAATGCTGCAGTACACTGCAAGAATATACACCAAGAAACCAAGAGCATCCTGACAGTATTGCCACAGCAATGAGATAAGCCTTTCAATCTGCCTATAAATTGCTCAGGTTAAGCTTGGGTTTAGTAACTGCAACACTGACCATGCCTAAGACTTCAGGAGTGCTAAGTCCTTGGAGAAAGGCTTCCAAATTAAGCCACCCCTACCAACACCCTAATACCTCACAGACAGCTGACAAATCAATATAGGCCCATGAAAAATATCCTTGGATATTTTTGATTTAAAATAGCAAATTTGATCCTGAAGTTGCTGCTTGATGAGCCCCTACAACATAAGCTTCATTCCTCATCCTAGAAACTTCATCCAGGCTGGCAATCCCAGCTCTTTCACTTGTACACATCTTTGTGGATAAAATATTCTGTTCCCTTGTCACCAAACTGTTCTGGCAACCAGGCATTGAGACAATAGTTGTTTTTGCTTTTTTCCTCAACCAAAATTAGTCCCTGCTGACAGTTGTGAAGGCAGCAGGGAAGTGGGCAAGATGGGCCCCTGCTCTGGTCACTCCACACTGGGACACAGGGACAAGGATCAGGTGCAAAGGCACTGTGAAATATCCTGCTACTGCTAAGGGCACTCGCTTTGTTTCCCCAAAGTAGTTTCTTTATTTTCTGACAAAGCTAAAGGGCTAGGACTGGAGCAGATCTGGGGAATGAAGCTGTATGTTGGACACAAACACTGCCCTTAAGAACACATTTTCACAATTAAACCTTTTCATTTTCCTGGAAAATATCTTATTCATAAATGGCCACATGGAGTTATGATATTAAGCAATATTGAACTTTTCCACGCCTTGCATCAAGAAACCAGCAGGAACTACACCAGACCCAAACCAATGAGCAAATCCTCTCTCCCCAGCCATGCCTATCTCCATGAAAGCACAAAGTACAGCACCTCTAATCACCAGGGAGTCCAGTGGATTATATAAAATATCCTTAGAAAAAGAACTGAAAGGCTCAGAACCCTCTGACCATGAATTACCTGGCTCCTAATCCTGCTAAAAGAGAAGTTTTGGTGAGATAGAGTGACTTAGGAATTTCTGAAAAGGCTTTCAGCAGACAACTATATTAGCACATCATGAAGCCTGAACTAATATGCTAGGTGTCTCAGCAGGATTTAGCAGCACATGCTAGGCCTGAGCTAGACAAACCCAACTATGTGAATTCAAGACATGCTGGAGAACAAACAGTTCTTCACATCCATCCCACACCTGCCTGCAAAGACACATAACCGTACACAGATTTACAATATGCACACGAATAAGAGTTCTCTCATCCTTTTACTCATGTGGCAGTAAACTGTGGATATACATTTGGCACCTTTTGAAAGGGAAGTTTCAGACAAGGAAAGCTTCTTCACACACAGTATGGCAGAATGGATGTACCCACACAGTACACAAAGTGTGGCTTGTAACATATTCTTGAGATGTGGATGATTTTGGCCCAGACAAGTCTGCTGTAAGAACCATTTGATGTGAAACAGTGGCTGGAAACTCACTGAAGATACCTGACTGCAGCCCTGCTACTGACCCAGCCAAGCAGGAGGATGCCTGAGCTGTACATTGACTCATAAAGGGCATCAGACAAGAACAATGAGAGGCAGTGACCAAAAACATCCACACAGAGCTCACAGAACAAGAGTCTAATTAAAAGAATAACAATGCTCACTTTAGATAGGCATTCTTGCAGAAAAAAAAAATAAATAAAGACTTCAAGCACCAATATAAACTAGACTTGGAATGTATACTTCAGTGTTCCTGTTTCCAGAAATCTGAAGTTAACTCTTCAAAAAAAAAAATAGAAGGTTTCATGGCTAGAAAAAATCAGTATTTTTTTTTTCCTGAGAGGTTGAAAAAAGAATTAAAACCAAAAACCTGAAATATCTGTGTCCAGAAAATGCTGCTGAATTTGTCCTGTGATGGAGGGAAGACAGTTTTGTAGTCATTTCCCATCCTGCAGTGCTGTGGAGCCAAAAGGTGTCAGATGAGAAGTTGCAGCCAGGAATATTTCTAGTGGAGTGGCACATTCAAACAGTGACAGGTTCACCTGACTCCAATGATTTGAAGCGCCTGGGAGCTGGGATTACAACCACCTGCTGTCTGTAGCCACCTGCCAGAGACAGGCCATCCTATAATAATGCACTGAGATTCTCAGAAGCAGAAAAATACAGATAGAAAATGAACAAAACAAGCCTGCTTAGGTACAAAGAAATGAACAGTCATGCTACTTCTCTACAGAACTCTGATTTTGCTTTATTGACTAATAAGTTTTCCAGGAAAAGCATAAAAGAAAACTGGCATTATCACGTTTTAGCTTCTCTTTTAATAACTGTTGTTTATTTGATGCTCACTGCAGCAAGGAATCTGATGCAATCAGACTTGTAAACCCATGTCTTGGAGAGCAAACTAGAAAAGTCAATGCATAGTAAACCGTATCCATGTAGGATTACTCTAAAATAGACAAGGACCTCCAAAATGCCTTGAAAAATATTTTGTTTCTAGTTATTTATTGCTAGAGTTGATTGTTATGCATATTTCACCCAACCAGTCAATATGCTAATTTAGCTACTAATTTATCTCCTGCTATTTGCTGGAACACTAAGAAATATCATATTTCATTTTAAATACCATCTACCTACCATTAGTAATGGTGGTAATAAGTCAACTCTGAAGAGTGAAGCGGTATCATCTCCAAAATATATTTAATTCAGTTCATGCCTTATGGGAGCAAAATCACATTGCATTTTCTATCAAAAAAATCTCCCTACCACAAAAAATGTCCCAGTACACATAAACTGTTGATACATTACTTTCAAACCCCAAACCTAAAGCCCCAGTCTCACTTCACACAGCAGCCCTGAAATAACAAAGTTTCCACACAATTATCCAGCATGCATTGCCTTGTTAAATGTAGAATTTAGAGTTTTCTTATCTAACTTGCACTGACATTCAACTTTTTATTAACACTTGCATGGTCTCCACATCTCAATAGTGACAGATCAGGTTAATATACTGTATATAATATACACTACAGTATATTTACCTGGTGTATTATTTAATAGTCACAAAAAGAGATTCCATAGGGCCTTGCAAATTCTTCTGCCTCCCTTTCCTCCCCCTCTACATCTCCAGTGCTATTTCTCAGAAAGGCAGCAAAACATAATCACAAAATACTGCTGCAAGTACAGGACCTAAAAGTTTATGTTTCTTTTTATCAACTTATTCTTCTCATGAGACACTAATAAAACTATCTCCTTCTTTTCATCATACAGCAGTTCTGCTTTCCTAAAGAAAAAAATAGGAAAGTTTAAATTGCACTGGAACATATTGTTTGTTTTGACTTATACAAGGAGCCTCTGAAGGTTAGGACAGCCAATGCAGCAGATGAAGTCACTTGAAGTTCATCTAGAAGAAACTGTAAAATTTCTCTTATAAGGAAAATATTTTTTAAAACTGACATTGACTGATGATTCAAACAGATTATATTATGTTTATTTCTCTGTCCTTTCCCCCTGTTAACCAACTCATGATGATCCTAAACTAACCACCTCTCCCAAGAATGCCATCAATCCTGTAAGCATTTTTCTAAATTAAAATTTAAAAGTAGGTCATAGATAAACTCCCTGTTTATCAAAAATTGTTTTATAATCATCAAAACAGCCAAATAACAGGCAAAACCAGCTACATTTCTTCTGAAATTGGGAAAATACAAACCTTTTAAATCTTTTGTATTATTGAAGGATCTCTACCTTTTCCTTTCACTCTCTTACTCTAATATTCATGGAAGCACTTAATGTCTCCTCACATCTGCAGACCTTAACAACCCCTGGCCCATCACAACTTCAGCCAGTATATGTTCCCTTAATCAAAATATGCCAGCAGTCTTTAACATTTTAATAGTCCAGAATAAAAGTGCACCCCTCATTTACCTCTTTATTTCACATTTGGCTGCAAGATGTGGTCAGGAGACCTTGCAGGGTGAGCTCATCACTGCTGGTGAGGGTAAAAAACAAGGAAACACCTGGGCAGGTCAATGCCTCCTTGGGTCTTTAGCCCCAGCTATGTAAGACTCTAAATAGTGAGTCACATTATTTTCCTATAGTAGGATTAATAAATATGGTCCAATAATTGTATTTTAGATGTGCTCAATTCACACAACTGTGATAGCTTTAACTAAAGAAACCAAGATGATGCCCAACAATAATGAATGATAATCTGAACACATTGGTAGGAAAAATGAAATGAGGTTTCTTGCAGAAAACTGATGGGAGAAGTCATATGTTAGAGAGAGAAATATTCTGCTCACTAATAGAGGTGAGAGATAAATTTGTTCAGTCTGCTAAAGCTGTGACCTATTCAACACATCCTCATCTGTCTGCCATACATGTGTGCTAACAAGTCTAGAATTACCCAAAATTGCAAGAATATCTGGGGAAAATGTACATCAAGCTGATCACAGGCTTTAAGCAAATTTCATCCCAATTTCCTAAAACCTGGGGTTACACAGGTATGTGCACATGCAATGTAAGTATATACTCATGACTCAAAACTTACCAATTGCCTGTGAAAAATCAAGAGATTAACTGCCTTCCTTACTTTAGTTTCATTTTGGCATTCACTATGATAAAAAACCAGGATACTCCTTGGCCCTACCTTTTAAATTTTCATTCTTATCTCCTTTGCTCCTTTTTTCTGTTCCAAACTCCTCCATTCTCTTCCTGAGAAGTGTTTCTTTTTTAGCTCCTCCTCTCCAAGAAAACATCGTCCCACCACCAGGATGCAGCTGATCCTCCCTGGCCCTCCCAAACACGTTCATGCCATTCCCAGGCACTGCCCCCACTACACTGTGCCCTCTCCTTTCCCTCCTGCAGGTGAGCAGCTCTGTCACCTGTCAGTGTTTATTGCTGGCAGTCCAGTCCACCCATGCCCACACGTGCCCTCTATTGTAAAATCAGGGAGCCCCGACAGAGGAAGGAAAATGATGAATCTGACTCCATGTTCTCAAAGGGCTAATTTATTAGTTTATTATACTATATTATATTAAAGAATACTATACTATACTAAAGAATATAGAAAGTATACTTACTGAATGCTAAAAAGATAACAATGAAAACTTGTGACTCTTTCCAGAGTCCTGGCACAGCTTGGCCACTGATTGGCCAAAGAGTCAAAATGACTCCCACCAGAATCCAATGACACAATCACCTGTGGGTAAACAATCTCCAAACACGTTCCAGACAAGCACAACACAGGAGAAGCAAATGAGATAAGAATTGTTTTCTTTTTCTCTGAGGCTTCTCAGGTGAATAATCCTGGGAAAGGAATTTTTTCAGAGAATGTGAATGCCACAGCCCTCCACTTCCCTTCCAGCACATTCAGCCATTCCCCATCTCTCTCCCTTCCATTGTGTCACTGGGAGAGAACTAGGGGACAGGAGGTAAAAGAAGGGCAGAATTTGTTCTGTCTTGCTACCTCAATTCAGAGCTCTTCAGAGCAGGTGTAGGTACAGTTACATTCTGGTGTCTCCTGAGAGTCTCAGGATATCCAGAATGTTCTACACTGAAAAAGAGACTTTATCAAGCTCTCAGAGCCTGTGGTAGTTTATCAACAACTGCTTGGATAATAGTTTAGTGATGAAAGAACAGTAAATCAGTGTGGTCAAGAATAATATTAAAGCGGCATATAATACTAAAGAGGTTCTTTCTCCCAAGAGGGAGAGTGAGAAAAATATTGTCAGCATAAAATATACTGAGCTTTGATCTTCTTTCTTCACTCCACCTTTTATGAGTTTAATATGTGCCTGATGTTTTTGTAATACTGCAAACTCTTGAGAGAAGGGTTTTTTCCATTCTTTTTTAATTATGTGCATGTACAAAGCTTCATACAAAGGAGCACTCATCCCTGGTGAAGAATCCAGGCTTTACTCTAATCCAAATTAACAGTCATAAAGATGACAAAAGAAATCCCTGCAGTGGTTAACTGCAGGACTGTGCAATCTTTTACATGAAAAGTTTCCAAAGTAAAGTAAGGCAAGATTTCCCATAAGTGTTACCATATGGTGCTAACACTTCCTCATCTCAGATTTACCCCTTCTTTCAATCATTTTTCATACACACTGATTTGTATATTGAAATATGACTCTAGCCAGAATAATTCATCACAGAATAGAGTTTTCATTCATTTAGGAAAAATTTCAGTACTAAACCTACAGCCAAGACTTGCCCCCGAAGCCTCAATGACATTACACAGCAGAACTTCAGTTACCTCCTTTATATCACTTGCCCTTCAACATGGATTAGTGCATGAAATAGGCAACATAGACAGACATGTTGTGGTGTTTATTATTATTATTTCTCACTATGTAAATCTCTACTTTGTCCTTTCTGCATTTAGAAGAAAAAATTAGATCTTTTCCTTTGCATGTAAGTAGTCTGAGCATGTTCACCACTAAGGAAAGGAATTGCTTTGTAGTGAGAACACCATTAGCTTATCTGATTACTAATGCCATGATTGCAATGATGGAGGGCTTTTCTTCTGGGGAGCACTGAGAAAAGGTCAGTACTAAGAATAATTGGAGATGTGAGCAGTAATAACAAGTCATGAAGAGAAGAGACACTGAAAGTCCATCACTAAGAAAGCTTTAGAACAGCATTTGCATTTGCCCAGGGCTCAGAAAGTGGCTCATTCACCATTTGATGAGCCATTTTGTCATTTTTTCACAGTAAACATTAAAAGAACTTGCATTATCTCTTCTGAAAAATTACAATGCTCTCACTGCTACAGTGTCTCTTCTGCAAAATTACAATGCTCTCACTGCTACACTGTCTAACTCTGTTTCTTTAGCAAGAATGCCATTCTCTCAAAAGAAAATGGGGAGCACAGATATAATCTGCCAAACTATTAGATCCACTAATACTGAATTATACTGAACACTATTTATATTGTAAAAAAAAGATCAATTCTTGCAGAATATATAGACAATAATTTTAAAACATTTCAAATATTATCTATTACGATCATGACTGAAATCTTTTACCTTTAATTGTGGCAGAAGGCATCAAATATGATTTACTCGAGTACATCACATTTACTCAAGCCCCAGACAAAAGATTTTTGCCATTTTGGTGCCCCATAATGGGAAAAATAGCATATTTACAATACAAAATGAAGGATCTGTTATTTCAGAATTAAAAATTGTTGATTGAAATACTCACAAACTGTAGACATAATGTCATAAGGGTCAGAGCAGGCCTTCAGTAACTGCAATTAAACACCTTCTGGTCACCCATAGCTAAAATTAAATTCATTTCTGGGCAGGAACTAAAATCATCCAATGCCTACTGAAATCCCAACTGCAACTAAGCAAAACTTACTTTTGTGCCTGGCAGAGATTCTAAAAGCTGAACACCATTGAGACTAAATTCCATTTCACTGTTTAAATACATCAACAAGCAGCCTGATTTTTTTACCTGTCATTGCCTGTAAAATATCCTTGCCCACAAAATCTGCTGGCAGCAAAACCTTCTGGTATTATCCACAGCCAAAAGATACAACACTGAAGCTTCCATCCAGCAGAGTGTGACATTACCAGCACTGCCTTCCTCAATATCATTGCACACAAGCCAGCAAGCATTGCACTGCA